>NC_090931.1:399593551-399907740 GCF_040938575.1 Ambystoma mexicanum
TTTTACAGCATTATTTTTGAGACAAATCGGGAAAAAGAGAGTACAATTCCCAATTGGTTCTCTACGGTAACACAGAAAGAAATCCAGTGAGTTCATTAGTGATGGGAGGGGGCTCTTAAAAAGGAGAATGGCAAAGATGTAATGAATTTTGTTAAGATTAAGGGCAGTACCAAAACAATAAATAATGAACCCTGCAAACATGTATTTTGGGTCACACAGCATGATCTCTAGTGGACTTCTAGGCATCCAATATGTGTATTGCAAATACATTTCTCCAGCTAAGTTTGTAAATAAATCATTTGGCTTCATTATAAGTTTGCTGGTCCGGTAACAACGGTACCAGTAAGCTTGCCGGTACCATTGTTACCGAACTGGCAAACTTCTAGTTCTGCTCGCAGGTGCCTTCCCGCCTGCAATGACTGGCCTGGTGGGCGTACCGGCACCCGCGAGCATAGCATGTCGGATGGACTGGTACCATTCTGAATGGTGCCGCTGCATCCGACCTTCCCATTCCCATTGAGCCCTTTGGGGCTCAAATGGGAATGAGGAGCATTTTTTTCTGGCGCCCACAAATGGGCAATTTCCGGATCCAGCAGGGCCGTAGTGACCCGGTAATTGTCCATTCGTGGGTGCCGGTAAAAATCTCAAGTTTGGCGGCATCCTGACGGTTTTACTGGCAAGGCTACCGCCAAACTTGTAATAAGGCCCATTGTCTTTAAATAATTGTTATCTCACTCAGTAGATACACTTTTTAATCAGACAGGCTCATTTTGTTGTATGTGCATGCAGATGACTACCAACATTAACACATAAGTAAGTGCTGGTAGTTCCGCGTCAAACCTTTTTCCACTTTTACAAAATGGAGTGCAAAAGGAAAGAGTAAAGACAGAAGAATAATTCATTGTCCTCCTTCATTTTACTTTCCATTTTGAAAAAATGTAAAACCTGCCAGGAAAAGATAGTATTTACAATGGATTCCAATGTAATCCATCTGCTTTTAGCATGTGCTAAATGCAGGCATATTTGGCATGCATTCATTAGTATTATGTCTTCATGAAGATCTCTACAGGCCTACCTTAGACGCAATAATAATAATAATAATAATAATACAACCAGATGGTTTGGCAGACAGAGCATACATGAAGCGAAGGACATGTATTATCTCCTCTCTCTCCCATTCTGCATACACATTTTAGAATGCCTCGGAGCAGCAACAAAATGTAACACCTCATGCAATCATTTTACATCTTGATTATCTTTTACATCTTTCTTTTACAATCAATTTACTGCATTGCAGATTTCCAATTAGTCAATTGCCTACATTACGAGCAATGTACACCGAGAGGGCATTACAAGTCACCTGGCTGCTTTGCATACACCAAAGAGCACTTTGGGATCATACAAATGACAACGGGTTTTTTATATTGAACAAATATATCTGTGATAGTGATTTAGGCAGAAACCCCTCTGAGCAAGTAATGTACACTGGGCTTGGTGCTCATTTCATTGATCACAATACTCACCCTAACAGTGAATTGTCTGAATATAATGATACATATATATATATTTTAGTTGCAGAGCTTGGCTATCCTGCTTAAGCAGCTGTCCCTTTAAATACACTCCTTACACGGTGGGGTACCAAAGATCATGTTTCTTTTATTTGAGGGGTTCAGGATACTCTTAACCCCCCGGGTAGTTGTGCCTATAGTTCCATGCACTCTTTGTCATGGACCAACCTTCATAGACTAGAAAACCCCCTGATGATAATGAGTGAATTCCTGCATGAAAACAGTGCTACGCCAGCTCAGGCAGGCTATTGGATTGTAATGGGGATGTCTGCATGCCTATCACAAATTGGGCCCGATTTACAAAAAAAGTTTTCAATTGAAAAATCCCAATGAAAAATTCTTTGCAGATCAGACCCATTATGTGACATGGTGTGCAGGTTTATGTGGAAAGCAGATTTAAATATGTATCCTATTGTATACTCTCTTGTGAAATAATGAGTTGTTTCAAGATGATACCCTTCAGTTTAAAATGAAATAATTATTTCAGAAGGAATGTGCACAGATTTTGCCTCGACCAAAAATATACTTTGTTTAACCGTAATTAATTATACTTTCACTAAAAAATAGAAATAGATAATTTCTCCAGTCAGCACATAACAATCATGTTCAATGCTCATGAATGTAAAACTACGTTTCTATATTATAATTGTGTGATAGTTGTTCTGCTATAATACTTTATGTTTTTCATCCAATTGTTTTGAATTTTTTTGCATCAATCATTTTTTCTTTCATTTTTGCAATTTTCTTTTAAAGATTAATTTTAGGATTAACTTTTGTGTTTCGTTGCAAATGGTGTAGACATGGTGGTGAATTACTTGTAATTGGTTTCTAGCAGTTCATTCGTTGGATTTATGAAAGGAATCAAAGAGGTTTTGCAAAATCCCATGTTCACTGTAGATCAGAGAGATGATCTTTGTGTGAAAGTAAAAGGAGATGGTGACAACATTCCCCAAGGACGCTGGGACACTGCATGACTCATAGATTAGAGATACATTAAAGATGCATGGAGCATTGACTGAACCCATTCAATCAATGTCATGTGGGGACTGGAAAAAGAACACATTTTGAGTTTCTGATTCAATCACTGATGTCATTGCTGATGTCATACCTGATAATATCCAATGATCAAGGGCATATGGGTTTGTTGTGATATATCTTCGACCTTTGTGTCTTAGTCTTTTCCAAACACTGATTTTTTAAATGTCCTGAATCATGTTTAAACATATCTAGATCAGTGGGATAAGCACAGCCAAAAGACCCGTGAGTCACGAGTTTGAATATCAGCAAAGCAGACATCTTTTCCCTTTGTGAGGACATTACATAAAGTGCTGATATGCTTTGCAAGAACAACACCTGCGACTAGAGCCGCAGAGGTCATTTAGTATGTGATGCATAATTTACAAACAGTTGTTCTCACTAAGTACACAAACACACACTTAAAAACGCTTTAGCCAGAAAACCCTTAACAGAAAAAGGCATTTGGAAATTATTTGAATGAACAAACATGTCTCCAGTTGCTGGAAAAGGGTCAAATCTTGGAGTCCATTTTAGTGCAAATTAATTGGTGTTCCTGTAGGTGGCAATACAATCTCTTTTGGATTTTAAAAGGGGTTTTGATGTATTTCTCTGATAAACTTCCCATTTCTCCTGCTGCTATCAAAGTGCCTTCTCAAGGAGTACATTTTTGGAGCAGGGGTTTTGACAGGTGTTAAGGTAATCGTGCACACATGCATTTTATTGGCCTCCAAGTGTGTAAGCTGGCCATTTCACAAATTCACGTTCCTCTGAGTCACTTTTGAGGCAAATATATTTGTGCTTCAATCATATTCTTTCCATTTTGGCTGGGACGACAATCTTACTCCTCTCCCATTTCCAACCTACTTGGAAATCCCACTACACATCTTGCAAAGATTCAGTGAAATATACTAAAGCCACTCCCAATATCATATAAAGTCAACAAGGCAGAGAAACTGGAGGCGACAGCGCTTGTACAAGTAATAATCAAAAACAATTCTATCAAGAACAAGCAATTTCATAGTAGGTGGAGAGGCTGCCACGGGTGTTTGTGTCTGAACGTGGAACTACTGCCCGGGAAGTCCACCAATTGATAAACTAAAGAAATGAAGCAATCACACTACACATTTTCAACAGTGGTCTGTATGTGGGTAAGTACACAGTGCAACATGTGTTTCTACCATAGGTCTTTTTCTGAAGCCACATGTGTGTGCCACCTAAACTGGCAACATGTTTGTGCCACCTGAACTGACTCTACATTTGTATGCTGCTGCCGCCTTGCTAGATGGGGTTGTGCAACATGTTTGTGCCACCTAAACTGACTCTGCATTTGTATGCTGCTGCCGCCCTGCTACATGGGGTTGGGCAACATGTTTGTGCCACCTAAAATGACTCTGCATTTGTATGCTGCTGCCACCCTGCTACATGGGGTTGGGCAACATGTTTGTGCCACCTAAAATGACTCTGCATTTGTATGCTGCTGCCACCCTGCTCATGAGGTTAGGCAACCTGTATGTTTTTGAAAGCACTTATGTAACTAAGTATGCCGCCCTGCAACATAGGGTTAGGCAAAGCATATGTGTGTATGTTTCTTAAGCACTTATGTAACTAATTAAGCCTTCTGTCACAGCACCATGATGTCCAAGGTCTGTTACACGTGTTACAAATGCAATGAAAAAAAAATACTCAGTTTATGCCGGATACTGTGAATTCCTGTGTTTTTCATTCCAATGATACAATTTTTTGTGATCTTTATTTTCAATGTGACAACAATTGTATGATGTAATACAGAATGTAGTCAATATCGGCCTCAAAAGAAGACCTATGGTCGAAACACATGTCGGGCTGTGTACTTACACACATAAAAACCGATGGTGAAAATGTGTAGTGTGATTGCTTCATTTCTTTATTTTATCAATTGGTGGAGTTCCCGGGCAAGGGTCCCACGTTCAATCACCCATGGCAGCCTCACCACCTACTACAAATGTCTTGTTCTTGATACAATTGTTTTTGAATATTACTTGTACAAGCGCTGTGGTCTCCATTCTCTCTGCCTTGTTGACCTTTTATTATTTCAAGTAGTGAAACCCAGCAGCTGTACTTTTTGCCGATCACAGTATTTGATTACATACTTTAGGATGGCACAATTTGCAGAATATTTATTGACTCGTAATGATGACATAAAAGCACTTTTCGCACCACGAGGATCCACACTAAACCCTTTCAAAAGATTGATTTGTACCAATGCGGATTTACTTTATGAATTCCTTAAACTAGAACGACTGAGTATCAAAGAAATCAACACATATTGGGAAATGACAACACTTAAGCATTACCTTGAACAGCATAAAATTCCCTGGGGTCTCCGTATTCCAATGTTACCAGATTTTGAAACCCCATTGGATAGTGACATAGCCACAGAATGGGAAGATAATGGGCCTCATTACGAATCAAGCGTTAAAGGGTTAACGGCGCCGTAAACGGCGCCGACCCTTAACGCCTGATTACAAGGTCCGTTAGCGCCATGGTGATATTAACGCCTGCTTTTTGCAGGCGTTAAAATCCATGGCGCTAAGGGACCATGGTGCTAATTACGCCACCGTAATTTACGGTGGCGTAATTAGCACCTTCCCCACTTCCATTATGCCTTATGGGGCAAAAATGGGAATGGGGAAGGGTAAAATGGGAAATGGGGATTTACCGCCCCACTCACCTTGGAATGGGGCGGTAAATCCGCCATCCACCATGGTGTAAACATAGTTTACACCATGGTGGTAAGGGTACGACCCAGGCGGTAACTTACCGCCTGGGTCGTAATGAGGCCCAATGTATCCACTAGTTCCAACAACATGATCATTCTGTTAATTAAACATGTGGAACGTGAACATTTTATCACACAAATAGATTTACCGAAACAGGAAATAGAAGCGTTTCATGCACCATTAGTGACAAAAGAAAAAAAATCAGAACCATGTATTCTATCCTGCGTCAACACCAAGACGAGATTAAACTGCGCAAATCCTGTAAATTCTGAAGGGATGATCACGATTACAGAGACAATAGAGTCTATACCTAGCAACCCAAATATGATGATGTGTCCAGATCCAGGACCAGTAGTGTCACATCTTCAGCTGCCAGCTTGTATATGAGGGTGACACTGACTTCCAATAAGCTGCCGTGAGTGGTTTAGTGACAGTTCCCCCTACAGAAGCAGTAACACCTACCATACCTGCAATACTGCCTTTTTTGGACCAAATTCAGTGTTTCAAGAAACGCAACCACAGGGCACCGGAAAAACAAGTCATGTTTCAAGACCCCGTTGTCCCCAATATTTCAATACCAGTTATAAACCCTGGGGCTCCAGGGGTGGGAAACACCGTAGGCAGAAAAGCAGAACCTCTTACACGCAGAGCGAACAGAGCATTGCAACAACAGTTACAGCCTTAACACAGATGACTAATTTAGTGTTTAATTTGTCAACCTATCAGCTCTCACCAACAGAAATTTCGGTTCTGATTAAGGGTTTGTCATTTGCGCCTGCAGGCTTTAATAACTTCATAGACATCCAAACAGGTTACCAGACATTTGGTCGAAAAAAATTGGTCAACCAGACAAATGGTCGAACCAATTTGGTCGAAAACCAAATGGTCGAATTTTTTTTATTTTTTATTTTCACCTTTTTTTTTTTTTTTGGGGGGGTCCCCCCCAACCCCCTTTTTTTTCTAAAAACACATTTTTGTAAAAAACGAAAACCTGAAAAATAAATATATAATTAAAAAACAAAATTCGACCATTTGGTTTTCGACCAAATTGCGTCGACCAAATGTCATTCGACCAGTTTTAGGTCGACCAAATGTCTGGACACCATCCAAACAGATCAGTTCAAATTCATACGGAAACTTAAGCTGAAGACGTTTTTCGCAGCAAAAGTTAAACAATTCATGAAACTGCAAACCACAATGCCCCCTTCAGACATTTCACTGCAAACAATGCTGTCCACAAATGTACTCATGTCCTTGGAGGACAGGGCGCTCGGGCCTCACATTACTGTGCATGATATACTTCATGATCTTAATATAGAACAAAAGAATTTGAAGATTAAATAATTAACCCAAAGAAATCACACTTCATGCCTGTTTTTTCTTGTGAAAATGTTATCAATATTTTCTATAAGGCTGTGACCAGGGATGTACATTCATTAGCAAATAACTCTAATTGTCAAAAAGGTTTCAATCTGACATTGGTGGAATCACAAGCCATTCAAAACTCCATAGCCAATCCTGCCTTTATCATCAAAGAAGTTGATAAAGGAGGGAATGTGGTGATCATGGATTAATCAGATTCCATACATATGGCACTTAATCACCTCAATACACCATGCTGTTAATCAGTGTTACCGGTAAATCCGATCAAAAGTATTGTCACTGCATCTTCACAACTAATCAATAAGTGGTACAAGACAGATCTATTGACAGATGTAGAGAAACAATTGTACTGCGGATTTTTCAAGATCTCACTACAGAACAACAGCATTTGTTAGTAACACTGGATGCGAAAGCACTTTATACTTCTATCAATCATTTACGAGTAGGGGGGCGTGGCCAGCTGCGAGACGATGCGGACGTGAATCTGCACCGCTCCGCGAGCCGCCACATAATCCTGAAACATCCTGCCTGATTTCGACAAGAAGACCAAAAATAAGCAAACGTACGGAATGCGGAGGATCTGCTCTATATCCTGGTAAATTTTGGGGACAAACGCATACACGAGGAATAGAAACATCGACTCTGGTTCGAGGCCACGTTTTGAAACGCTGCTACAAACAAAATGGCCGCCGCGTATCCCCTAGGACCTGGCCGGGCCCCACTGTGAGCTGCAACCACCCCCGCGGGGTTTGAGAAGACGGCGCTGAAACCGGTGACTCGTACCTGAACGCAAGTTGACCCTCCCCCCCTCCGCACGCATCGTCAAGTGTGGGGCGGTGTGTATCGACAGCCAGTGTCCGTCGCCGGGGACCGCGAGCCAACACAGCTCGCGGTGCGGACGAGGGAGACTCACCATAGCATACCGCTGGAGACGCCACTGGAAGACGAAGAACCTGGGAGAATACAGTACGCTCCTGGGGCGGAAGCGGTGAGGCAACGGAGCGGACTGCGGCCCCAGCCATAATACGCTTCCTCCGTAATACAGAGCTGGCGCCTAATTACTGCAAACTACCGTCTCATCCGCCGCTACCTTGTCAGTGCTACGGGCGGTAGAAGCAGTCTCCCAAACAACGGAACTGAGCAGACGTGGGGCCATACCCCAGTCCGAACATTGCCCACACCAACAGCTCGCCAATAGAAGCAAAGAGCGGGAGAAGAGACCAGCATAAGACTGCCCTGGTTAGCCTGGCGAAACAACCCTGGGCGGCCCGCAAAAACACCGGCACCGAGCGTTCGTCCTGTGAAGCTGTCAAACCGCCTGGGAGCATCGGTATCCTGGCGCAACTGTGCGACCTATCCAAGTGTGTGCGGCCACTACGCACCTCACTAAACTACTGCAGTGGCCCTGGGACACATCGGAGAAAATGGGCAAAGATAAAGCTAAGAAACTCCCGACACAGAGCAGAATGGAACAATATACAAATCCTTCGACACAGGTCCCCGACTACCATCCGGTCACCCTGGAAGAAGGACAACCGGGTAACGCAATCTCCCTGAGGGACATCATGGCCGCCATTGCAGACTCCCGCACGTCAATGGAGCAAAAAATGGATGGGATAAGCCTGGACGTGTCCCTCCTCAGACACAATCTCCAAAAGCTGACGGCGCGAACTGGCGAAGTCGAACAGCGCGTCTCGACTACAGAAGATGGAGTACGAGACATGCAACACCAGCTCAGAAGCGTTACTTCGAAACTCAAACTGATGGAAAGCCAAGTAGAAGACAGTGAGGGCCGCTCAAGGCGCAATAACGTGCGCATACTCGGCATACCTGAGAAAGCTGAAGGCCTCCTTGAACAATGGCTTACAGACCTATATGACCTGAGCTCCTTCTCCAAGTTTTTCTCTATAGAACGAGCACATAGAGTACCCACGGGTAGACCAACGCCTGGGACGCCACCATGCACAGTAATTGCGAGATTCTTAAATTACAGGGACCGAGACGCCCTACTGCAACTGGCACGGACCAAAGGCCCGATCACCTTTAACGGCTCTAGGATCGCCTTCTTTCCGGACGACACGAGAGAGGTGCAGAAAGCGAGGCAGTCTTTCCATCAACTTAAAAAGCACCTGCAAACATTGGGGGTCAAATATGGCCTACTTTTCCCAGCACAGCTTAATATTTACCATAAAGGCACATCAATCCACTTCAATGATCCGAAGGAAGCATGGCAATGGGCGGAACAACATTTAGAGGGGGACCGGTCAACTCCCCGAGCCAGCAGAAACAACAGACCGCCCCCCGACCAACAACATGCACCCCGACCGCCCCCGGAACAAGACCTACCAGAGGACTGCGATGGATGACCCCTGTCACCACTCCTAGCGACGCAGAGCGGCATACCAGTGAGTACACAATGCACTACCCTAACACAATCCACAAACCGTACCTGCTGACACGAATCAACACACTCCCTAAAATTGCGGCCGCGGGGTCGACTCGCTGCCACACGTCAGAGGGGCCCCCAGCCTCTAAGAGACACATCAGAGAGTAGCCCCAGCGGTGCTAACCCCTGATTGCACACTGCCAGGGACTAGCATCCATACACAAGTTGAGTTTATTGCATGTAAGGTGTCCAGTTGACACCCGTGGTTTTCTAGGTTCGGGCAACCGATGCTTCTAGTTGGGAGGAGTATGGGGTGGGGGGTAACGTGTTTGTTAAGTTTCATTACACATGGGACACGTCAGACACGAAACATATCAGGACCAATCAGTATGAGCATAACTTATGGCCACAAGCTCGCGAGACGCGACACATCGTCATCGGCAGCACACATATCCACTCCCATAAGCAGACATGGCATCACATAACAACACTGCTCATGCCCTCAGAACACTCCGGCTCATGACGTGGAACGTCAATGGCCTTGGCAACGCTATCAAACGGCGCCTGGTTAGGCAATTTCTTAATAGACGGGCACCAGACATAGTGCTTCTGACTGAGACCCATCTTGCGGGCACGGAATGCACCCTGTTCAAACGCACAAACTACAAGCTGACACTCCAGTCAGGCTTCACGATGGGATCAAGGGGAGTCATGGTCCTGTTACACAAAAACCTTCCTTTCCAACTCACCACAGTGCGCCTGGACACTGGCGGCAGATACGTATATGTGACGGGCAGGTTGTGGGATCAATCCATCGCACTGTTAGCCACCTACGCACCACCAACCCAACTGGACCAACTGCTCACAGAAATTGCCCCGCTGATCACGAACGACACTTCCAACCTGCTGGTTCTGGGTGGAGACTTCAATGAAGTCATGAACGTAACTTTAGACCGCTCACATTTACGCAACAGGAACCCTAACACAACTACCCGACTTGCCACATTCCCTAATGCACTGGGCCTATGCGACACATGGAGAGAACTCCACCCAGACACTAGGGAATACTCCTTCCATTCAGGGGCACATGCCTCCCTATCTAGGCTGGATTACTTTTTCGTCCCGGCCTCTGATTTACACAAGGTACAGGAAACAGACCTGCTCCCTAGAGGCATATCTGACCACTCCCCGCTTGAACTGAAAATCACAACATCCAGGCCGATTCCCCCACCGAGCTGGCGACTGAATAACTACTACTTGGGGGACCCCGAGCTAGTGGATAAACTCCAGGAGAGCACAAACACATACTTTGAGCTTAATACACAGTCTGCTTCTAACCCTGAGACACTGTGGGAAGCCTACAAGTCAGTGCTAAGGGGCGAGCTAATATCATGGACGACTGCCCAAAAAAGAAAGCATCTTAGCAAGATACTTGAAGCAGAACAGCAAGTGAAGCAGGCAGAGGAAAAGCACATAAACGAAGACACACCGGACACAAACCGCACCCTGCTTCGAGCACAAAAGAAGCTCCAAAATACAGCAATGGATAATGCAATGTACGTACATACTGCGATGCGAGCGAGAATCTATGAAACGGGAGACAAAGCTGGGAAGATGCTGGCATGGCTGGAGAGGAAAGAGCGAGGGCGCAGCCATGTCTTGCGGCTGGAGACAGGAGAGCAAAACACTCGTGTAATGGACCAGGACATAACACAAGGCTGTGCAGAGTATTACGCAGAACTCTATGAGGCACCCAGGACTCGAATGGATGCCTCGATCATGGAGGAAATAGCCACCCCTACCTTAAATGCGGCGCAGCAGGAACTACTGGAGAGAGACGTCACGGAGGACGAGATTCTAAGCGCCATATTCAGCCTCCAAACCGGCAAATCCCCAGGTCCCAACGGCTTCCCGATCGAGCTATGGCGGAAGGTGGGGACCAATGTGATTGCTCCGCACCTGTTACGGATGTACCAGCATGCACGTGAAAAGGGCATTCTCTCACCTGACCTACGTGAAGCAACGATAATAGCGATACCCAAACCGGACAAACCCCCCGAAACCTGCAGTTCATACAGGCCTATCTCACTTATCAACAGCGAAACAAAGATACTCGCCAAAATACTAGCAGACCGCCTCCAACAAGTCATTCCCTCTCTGATACACCCGGACCAGTGTGGCTTCATGCCACAGAGATCAACACGCATGAATCTTTATAGAATATATTCAGCCCTGGAAAGAGCCCACAGCATACAAGGCCCCTTGGCCTTACTAGCAATCGACTTTGAGAAGGCCTTCGACTCAGTGAGATGGGAGGCCATCTGGGACATATTGCACTGTATGGGCTTTGGCGAGAACTTCATGAGCTGGGTACGCCTACTATACAACCGCCCAACCGCCAGAACCAGGATCAATGGATGGCAATCAGATCCCTTTGGGCTGGGGAGAGGAACGAGGCAGGGCTGCCCACTGTCAGCCATGATCTTTGCGATCGCAATAGAACCCCTGGCAATTCTCCTGAGAAACACACCTGCCTGGGAAGGCTTCCGCTGGTCAGCAACCTGGGAGGACAGAGTATCACTCCATGATGATGACCTGCTCATCTATCTGAAGGACCCAGCCAACTCCTGTCCCAGAGTTACGAGCATACTGGAGCAATATGGGGCATTCAGTGGCCTACGAGTGAACTGGGCCAAATCCATCCTATTCACTATAGGGGATGCGCCTGCAACCAGTGCAATGAACGGCCCCTACCAGATCGAAATGGAGCAGTTCAAATATCTTGGGATACGTATCACGCAACAACTTGCAGACTATACAACCCTGAACCTTGCCCCACTCGTAACAAGATTCGCAGAAGACACCCGCAACTGGATCTCATTGCCACTGACATTGTTGGGTAGAGCTGCACTATTCAAAATGATTGCCCTCCCCAAATTCTTGTACATCCTGCAAAATGCCCCTCTATATATCCCGCAGCAAGAATTCCATAAGCTCGAATGCATCCTCAGAAAACTGCTATGGGGGGGGCGCATCCGCGGATCGCTCTTTCCACGCTCCAAAGGTCCGTATGGGAAGGAGGGATTGGACTACCCAGGCTGCAATCATACTACTGGGCCGGCCAGCTGACGGTGGTCAATGACATGCTGCATGGAGATGGGACACTTCCGCACGTCAAGGCAATTAACCCCCACAACACAACAGCACCATTAGAACATCTCTACGGAAGCCTGGGCCGCCCACCGAAACCAGATATGGCGACACACATAGTGAGAATATGGAAAGAGGTACACCGACACCTAGGTTGGGATGGGAAACTGACACTGGCCCAACCCCTATGGAACAATTGCCATCTTCCTGAAATACAAAAGCTACCTAGATGGCCCGAATGGGTCCAACGAGGAATCACCACCGTCGGGGCTGTGCTGCGGGAGGACAAACTTGCACCATTTGAAACATTACAAGAGGAATGTTCCCTCCCAGCCACAGAAAGATACCACCACACGCAATTGCAACATGCGTGGAGCACCCACCAACAAAATATACTGAACATACCGGAAAGCTCCCCCCTTGAATGCAATATGGTGAAGGACCAGGTGAAACGGAAAGTCACCTCCACCTTGTACAATGTGATTACATCCTTTGCGACACCAGAATTGACCAGCCTGAAGACCAAATGGGAACGGGATGTGGGACCGCTCCAGCCGGAAGACTGGGTGGAGGCCCTAATGTACCCGCGCCAGGTAACCATCTCTTCAAGACTAAGACTGGTCCAACTAAAGATCCTGCACCGCGTCTACTACCCAAGAGTCGCCCTTTTCCGCTGGGGGAAGACGTCAGACGCATGCTGCCTGCGATGCAAGCGTGAGGAGGGCACATTCTTCCATATCCTATGGGAATGCAACAATATCCAGCAACTCTGGCAGAAATGCTGTGACAAACTATCCAGCGTTATAGGCAAGACAATAGTCAGATGCCCAAAACATCTCCTTCTGGGGATCTCTAATGAAACCGACCTGTCCCGGTATGAAAAGATACTCTGCTCCACTGCAACGGCCGTGCTCAGGCGGAATATAGCACAACTGTGGGGCGCTGAACGCACTCCGGACTACGACCAATGGGTCGTGGATGTGGACATCTGCGCTGACATGGAACATCGGGTATATGCTGCAAGGGGCTGCCCGCAAAAAGCGAACAAAATATGGAGTCGCTGGGAAGACGCCAGCTAGAAGGCAGGTGTGCCACGGCAGATGCTAGGAACGGACAGGGCCGCATGATGCTGAATGAAGCGAGCCAGGAACATACTGATTGTGCCACGAGTAACTCCTGCTTTGGCAAAGTCTGACGGACCACTAGACAGCAGTCCCAGTTATCAAGAGTTTTCTTTTCTTCTCTCTTCTTTCCTCTCTTTTGTTGTTTTTAGTTTTTTTAACTGCTTCTCTCTTCTCTCCTGACCCTCCTCCTGAAAATGTTGATTGTATGACTGCTCCCTTGCTCCCATCCCTGATACACAGAGAGATGCATGTACTGTTAAGTTGTTTTCCTATGTTTAAAATCAATAAAGTCTTTGATCAAAAAAAAAAAATCATGGACGAGCAATTGACAGTGTTAACTATATTTTCAGGGACAAGTCTGCATCATACTACGTACATATTGAGATGTTGAAAGAACTATTGTCATTTACTTTAGATAATAATATGTTTCTGTTCAGCAATGTGTGTTATAAACAAGAAGAATAGCTATGGGAGCTAGCTTTGCCGCTGCCCTGGCAAATACTTTCATGTATCATTTTGAGCAGCAATTTGCACTGAGTAACACTGTTTTCAATCCTCACATTCATCTATGGAGACGCTACATAGTTGATGTGATTATGGTTTGGTCCAGTTCAGTAGAGCTTTTAATGGAATTTGTGGCATATCTTACCTCTAATGATTGGGGTCTTTCCTTCACTCATACATTCAGTAACACCAGTATTGATTTTTGGGACTTGAAAACCTCTTTGACACCAACTGCGTATGTGACTCATACGTTCAGGAAAAGTACAGCTGTTAATGCGGTGTTACACGCATCCAGCTTTCATAAAAATTCTGTCATATCCAATATCCCCATGGGGGGAATATACATACGAGCTAGATGTAATTGCAGCCACACCTGTGATTTTCTCACTGAATGTTAAGATATCAGAAGGAGATTTTTTGGTCAGAGGTTACAAATCATCGATATTGGACAAGGCACAACAACAAGTTAATAAGATGGAGCGAGCTGATCTCTTGACACCAAAAAGGCAAGCTATCAGAATGCTCATTCAACAAACTCAGGTTCATTAGAAGGTACAATGCTGACAGCAGCAGCTAGTTCAGATTCTAAATAGACTTCGGCACATTTTGCAACTAGACAGAGATCTCAGTGATTGCATTGATAAGGAACCATGCATCATTTATTGCAAGGCACGTACTCTCAGGAGTAATCTCTGTCCTTCATTTATGAATAATCCAAGGAATAAGGGTAATTGGTTCCAACGCATGAGACATTTGGGTTTTCATAAATGTGGTGGATGCTCCATGTTCCTTTATGTTTTAGAGACTAAGGTGGTCAACTTTGGGAAGACTGGCACACATTAGTTCAAAATGTGTAGTTTACTGTATTATCTTCACATGCAGAGCACACTACATGGGTAGCACAATTAGAGCGCTCAAGATCAGGATTAGAGAGCATCTGAGCACCATCTCCAGTCAGAATAGCAAATACCCATTAGGAACACACTGACAACAATATCACTATGATCAAATGGACAATACAAAGGACATACGGTTTGTTGGTATCGCCAAAGTCACTCTACCACTCAGAGGTGGTAACTTATTACTCAAATTGAGACAATTAGAGGCACATCTTATATGTAAGCATAGAACGGCCCACATTGGGCTGAACATGGATCATTAATATTCAGTGTTTTTGTAACTGATGCAGTGGGATCCACATAGATAGTTAATCCTGCTAGTGAATCATGGTAATTGTGAATTGTAAGGCGGTATGAGATATTGTGATATTATACCTTTGTACCACAGTATACCATTTGTGGATGTCTCATGCTTCTTATCTCTTCAAAGAGATCAAATGTATTTTATTACATTAGCTTACCCAGATAGATGGGACCTACCATCGGACCAATGGCATGCACAGTATGTATTCACACCATTAACAATATAACAGCAGATGCACACAGTGTAATTACAGAATGTCAGATTAATTGTGAGATTAATCAACCCCCCACCCCCTATTGGCTGCTGCCCACCCGGGTCCCCGTCCATCCTCCTCTCCACAGGGACTTTGATGTATAAAACTGACACTCTTATTGAATCATGCAGTTACTTGCATGTATTTGGTAATTGATAACTTGCCTTATGGAAAATGAAACACATTAACTGGCTAAATTTGTTCAGGAACTCCTCAGATATTGACTGGAAAGTACATAGCTGTTGATCGGGTCAAACAGTAATTAGGGGCACCATATTATGGACAGTTGCTCAGTCGAGCATGGGATTTGCACATGCTAGGCGTAATTCGCCAATCTATTCATGCATGGGAAGATGGGTGAAATACTTTGCAAATTGCGGCAATTGTAATGATTATGGACCACTTCTGACATTTTCATAATAGATGTTTCGAAACAGGTGCTGGAAGTGTGGGTTTACACTTTAGCAGTCGGACACATACCTCACCAAGATGGCACGTGTGTCAAGATAGATCCAGCCTTACAGAGTCCAGGTCTAGTGTTTTCAACATAAATACACTTGTTGCAGGCAGACGCGTCTTGCCAGAGAATCATTGTGGCTGAAAAGCGTTTACTAGGTAAGGTTGGTTCATTTGGTAGGAGGCAGTGAGGTCGGTTGATTGGGCAGGGCGGGGCCCCTATTACTGGTCTAACAGTATGTCCACAATTTTCTTTTCTTTTCCTTCACCTATACGGCGGGCGGTATCCTCTTGTCCCCTGACAACACCGGATCGGTATTCTGCAAATGCAGTGGATGTAGAATTGTGTTATGTGAGGTAAGACGTCACCTCCAACTGGTGTGTGCAAATGCATTACATATCTTAGACTTTAAACAATGTTAATTATTAACAATGTGGGTACTAAGTATTTTAGATCTGTAACTGCAGACTGCCAACTACCGTTAATGGTACTAGGTAAGTGGTTGACATGGTTAAAATGAGCATTATGGTGTGAGGCTAATTAGCTAGAAATGAAATCATGTAGCGTTTTGCTGAACATTAGGCCAAGATCAATATAGATAATGTGATACTCATGTAATTACAGCATTTATCCTATGCAAGTGGGCATGACAAGTTGGCTAAGGTATGCACCCTTTTAAAATTCTTTCATATAGACTGATATTGCCACCTATATGGGCTCGGATTACTTAACTTGGGTATACTCAGACCAATAAGTGTCATAAGGCATTGTTATGGTGTGACTTAATCTGTTCTTACAGGCACAATCAGAAATGAGTTTGAGTATGGACACTTACAAATTGTTGGACACTTGAATGCGTAACATGAGTACTGATATGTGATGATAACGGAATTCTATGATTGACTGTTTCGTTCATCACTCTCTCCCTTCTTATTTTTCCTTTACATCTTATATCACTTGGTTTTATGTTCTTTTCATGGGAAATGTATCCTTTTTGCATCTGTTGATGCAGTGATTCTGTACACGCATATGCACAATGCTTAGGATTGGTACAATTTTTTTTGTCTTTTCTCGTTTTGTGTTTTTCATTCCAATGATACAATACTTTCAGATCTTTATTTTCAATGTGACAACACTTGTATGATGTAATACACAATGTGGTCAATATCAGCCGTAAAAGAAAACCTATGCTCGAAACACTTGTCGGCTGTGTACTTACCCACATAAAAACCGTTGGTGAAAATGCACAGTGTGATTGCTTCATGTCTTTAGCACTCCAAATATCACCCTCTTTCTGGCCAAGTAAGTTTGGCATGTGGTTTTTGGGCAACTCCACAACTCCAATTCCCCTGCTGTCCTCATCCTTCTTGACCTCTCTTCTGCATGTGACAAAGTGAATCATTCCACCCTCATAACAAGGCTTCATGACACCCTTGGCATCTCAGAGTGGGCACTGGACTGGCTTACCTTCTTCCTAACTAACCGCTCCTCCAAAACTATTCATGGCCCTGTCTCCTCCACTTCTTCCTCCATTACCTGTGGCATCCCTGAGGGCTCCATTATTTCACCCTGGCTCTTTAACATATACCTTCCTCTGCTGGCACTACTCATTTCCTCCTTCTCCCTCAACTTCCAGTGCTACGCTGACGATACACAACTTTCCTTCAAACATCCCACTGACACTCTTGCACCCTCCTTCATCTCTGACTGTCTCTCTGCCATCCAGGCCTGGTGCATTGCCAATGACCTCTGCCTCAATACCAGCATAACAGAGATGCTCCCTATTGGGTGCCCTGCAACATATATCTTCCCTGCATTCTGGCCCTCATCCATGCCCCCCCCCCCCTTGCCCCTCCACTGTAGCTAGGAATCTCTGAGTCATCTTCAACTCCTCCCTCTCCTTCATCCCTCATTTTCATGATATTGTCATGAAGTTCCACTGTCAGCTTTCCCTTCTCAATGGGACCCTACCATTTCTCACCTTCCCCCAGAAACTCAATGTTACCCGTGCTCTGGTTCTTTCCAGGCTAGAATACTACAATAGCCTCCTTCTTAATATTCGTTCCTCTGCCCTGTGACCCCTCCAGCTAACCCGGAATAGGGCAGCAAGACTTATTCTTGGTCTCAAGTCCAGGGACTGCAGCTCTCCTGCCTTACAAAGCCTTCACTGGCCCTCGGTCTCAGCACGGATTAAATTCAAATCCCTCTGTAGCATACACAAGGCTATCTGGGGCTGGGGACAAAATGCTCTCCTTTTACACTCCTCCATTCCTTCGGCATCAACTCTCTGCGTGTTAAGCACTTTGCTAAACAGGGAGCTGGTGGGTGATCACTTTCCTCAGCTGGCTCCCTTCTGTGGAACAGCCTCCCTCTTCCCCTGCGACTTGAGTTGGACCTCCTTACGTTCTGAAAAAAACCTCAAGAACTTTCTCTTTACATCCTCCTTCCCCTCCTCTCTTCCCTGCTAATCTTGCAGCATCGTGACTGATGTGCATGGCCCTTATGTGTCCTCGGGGTCCTGATCTCCCACATCTCTCTTCCCCCTCACTGTCTTCTACTGCTCTTGCTTGACTCACCCACTCATCAGTGATTGCACTTGCGTTCTTCTCCTCTTAGCACTCACTCTGAGCACTTCTCCATGAGCATCAAAGCACCTTATCCCTCCCCACCCCCTCGGCACTTGCATGTTCTGAACACTCACAAGGTCCCCCCTTTCTTTTATTCTAAATTGTTTGTATTATTATGCAATTTATTTATCCTTGCTGTAATTCACTGTCCCTTGTCCCCACTCTGTTTGCCCTGTGGGCACTATGAAACAGTTTTGCTAATTGTATAAGTGCCTAATAAGTGACGAATACAATCAAATAAAATAAATACACTTCTCTTCTTTGTTTTTCTCTCACCTTTCAGCAATTTTGTTAGCCCTATTCAGTGCTGTACAAAGAACAGGTGTTCCTGTAAATAGAAATGTCTCCTAAAAGATATCTGGGTTTATTTTAAGGCCACCTGCCTACCTAATTAGGCAGCAACAGCTCAGGCAATTGTTTGGAAAGAGGTGGTATATATGCAGGTTATTCGAAGAAACACTCAGCTTCCTAATAATTGGCTCAGTCACCCAATATGTGTGAAGCTAGGGCCCAATGGTTGCTTGGAAAAAAGCCTAAGCACTGCATTCACAACAGGGTTGCCCCCAACTGAATGCCACCTTAACAAGGAAGAGTCTTCAGAACCACCCATATATACCTACTATAAGATTGGTCTTTTAGGATGAGAGGCCCTCAATTGCAGACATTTAGGCGCACTAGTGCTTACATCATTGGCCTTCAGCTGTAAGAACACCCTATCTTAAGTTCTCTAGAAGTGCTGTGCGTTGGCCTTACTGTGGCAGGAAGGCCCAAACAAGCAACAAACTTGTGATAAACATATTTGGAGATAGTCATCTATATAAGCGGCCCCATATATAGGAATCCAGAGCTGTGCAGTAAATGCACTCCGTGATAATATATCACAAATATTCATCAAAATATTACACTTTCACCTCCCACTGCACTCGTTCGTTTATATTTGGAAGTATGACGGAAACTCAAGGATGGAAGCCCAGACACCTAATTCCTCTTCATCTGTGTTTCCTGCCCGGTAGGATAGCTCAGAGGCAACACGTTTGTCTTGGAAGCAAGACAACACAGGGAAACACAGGTTTGAAATACAGTCCCACAGTTAGAGAATGTTAGTGGTATTAAGCGCATTATAAAAGATGAATCCATTAAATAATTTCCACCTTTATTCACTTTGCACACAGCATGAATGATTGCCATCTGGCAGGTGTATAAAAGAGCTAGCCTTCTTGTTTTATTTTAATGATAACATTATACCGGTAACCCATCTCAGAAGGTCAGTCTCCTAACCAGACCGCCCTTTCATTAAACTCCATGTCGAAAGCACAGTGTGCAACTGTGCCTTGCTACATCAGTAGCCTGATCTCAGCTCCTGTTCTTTAGGAGCACAGAGTAGGTTCAGAGGTCATAGATACCTGTTTCACAGCTGATGTGACAGCAATGTTACTGCAGTGCAGAGGTTGCATTTAAGCCCACACCTATGTTCCAACCCCATAATAATTATGCTTAAATATCTACTGGTGGAAGTATAACCTGAAATCATTAGCCATACCTAGGTTTGAGTGTGGTAGCGAAATGTTCACATCATTATTTAAGCTACATCTGATTTTTAGCATATTAGTGTCAACCCTCTGAGCTCAAATCAGCTATGAGAAGCTATGTGGACACCCGGCAGCCTGACTGTCTGCCTTCCAGTGAATGAGAGAAAGGAAAGGATGCATGCTTCTGTTGACTCTCCGAAGAATTGGTATCTCCTACTGTCCAGGCACAGTAGCTCACATTGTTCTTCGCCTGCCAAACCATTACAAAAGGTTCAGGTTTGGCTTGGTCCAACCACAAAAAGGGGCAAGTAAGCCCAAACTGTTTGGTCACATCCCTTCTGCACGAGGCCACAAGCATCCCCAAACATGCTTTGGCATCATTGGGCCCGATCAGTGAGTAGTAGCTTGGGTCTTTAGGCTCAGCAGACATGCAACAAACATCTGGGCATAACCGTCCCACTCAGGCTGACTACAGCAGAATAAAGCAATGATGGTGGGAAGGTTTAGAATTAAACTTAATCTCTAACATTACTCTGGACAACCGTCCAGCCGATTGTTCTTTGCTTGCCAAACCATTACACTAGGGGAAAGACCACATGCAAATCAGGCTTGGTCCCACCCCATGCTGAGAGAGGGGCGGAATTATGTGAATTAGAGAGCACACATGGGTTTGAAGAAAAGTTCCTCCATCTTGCTGCACAATGCGCTTTTCTTTCCTTCTTGTGTCCTTCACGTTTGGTGGAAAAAGGCACTCTGGGTATGACAAAAGATGTACAGACAACTCTTGGTCAAAGGTCATGGCTAGTGATCCATTTATATATTAGAATACATAGTGGGCACAGTCAAAGATTGTGGCCACTGGCCAGTATTGTGCTAAAGCCCATGCCTTGTGGCTGATTAATGTATGTAATATACAGTGGACACAGCTGAAAGCTGAAGGTTGAAGCCACTGGTGAAGGCCAAAGTCTGGGGTTGGTGGCCTGTTAGTGTTTTACAAATATACTGTGCAAATTGATGAAGCCTGTGCCCAGTGACATGACTAAAGGCTGTTATTGGTAACCATTGATGTGTTAAAATATATTTGGCCATGTATAATGACGATGGCTGAAGGTCATCCTTAATGCTGGTTACTGTTGAAATGTTATTAGTAATGTCATCAGTGATGTGAACTGTGATATCATCATTGTGGACATAGTCTGCGCAGCAGGGGGTGCACATTTAAGGTAGCATTAGCTGAAGGTCTCACCTTAACGTCCCTGCAACTAACGTTTTTTCCATGAATTGCAAAGCTTTGGTTACAATGTTTTTCTCACCTTAAGGTCCTGCAGCTAAAGTATGTTCCTTGAATTTCAAGGGTTTTGTTATTTCATAGATTTTTAGAACGCTTCCAGAACACTAGCCATGGCCTTTGGCCATTGCCAGTGGGCACGTCCATTTTATATTTTAAAACACTTGCAACCCATCGCTCAAAGAGGTTCATCAATCACAAACTGATGTCATGTTTTGGCAGTGATATTGTTATGTATAACAGTTTGCAGGCTTTGAGAACTCACAATGGTTTTAGGCAATGTGCAGTGATATTACATTATTTGCCATAGACCTCACACATTGGTTAAGCAGCGTGCTCTAAGCCACTAGTTTTATGGCCAGACTCTTGGTGACTGTTGTGATAAATTGCACAACCCCAACTAACCACCTTTTAAGCAGCACGAAAATGGGAAAAAAAATGACAGACTGCAAGAATAGCATATGCCCAGGTACTTTCTGCATCCATAGCAAAAATCAAAAGCTGGCACCAATGATACTCACAGTAAGTGACCATATATTTGAAAGTGCAATATACAAATGTAGTCAATTGACCTCTTCAGAAGAAAGTGTGCAAGAGAAAATAGCATCTGACTTTAAAAAAAGTAATGAACACCAGAAAAAGTAACAATCCTGGTATCCAAATACTTGAGCAAGTTTTCCAAACTAAAAAAAAAAAAAGGTGTTGCATCCACCCTCTGAAAAAAGTTACTCTGTCCACCAACATGTGTCCTTTGCTGGTACCCTGAAAAGAAGCCACAATCAGGGGAAAATAAATAACTGCACCAGTGTCCAGGATTGCAAACGCCCTTGCCACATCATGGGAAAATACTCACGACTTACTTGCCCTCTACTCATTTCCCCTTATCACCCCATATCTGACTTTCAACTATACTCTGCTTTATGAAGGTAAATTGAAAAAATACACCTACCATAGTGTTGCTCAAATATATAAATCCTTATAGAAATATGTTAGGCAAAAGGTGTACAATTGAGGCATTATTCCCCCTATCTGACTGTGAGACTACAAATACCAGAATTCAATTCTGCAAAAGGCAAACAAAGGTCCCTTAGTGCAAAACGTTAAAGCACTGACAGTATCACAGTTTAAATAAATAATGTGGATGCCATGTGTTTTGAGATATACAAAACTAAGCAAACACACAACATTCAGGACTGTGGACTGCCTCCCATCCATTAAGTATCCGGGACTGACCCTGCTTAGTTTCAAAGTGAGGAAGGATCCAGCCCACTTAAGCCATGATTCTCAAAGTGGTCTTGTAAAGTGGGCTCATTTATTAGGCAACATGGCCATAGGGGGCTGACCCCTGCTTTAAAGCTAAGCAGGGTTATAGTAAAATATCAATTTCTTTTAAAACATGTCTCTGAGTGCAAAACTTTCAAGAACTGACATTAGCACATTAAAAAACAGACAAAAAGAATTGCATGCACATTCGGTCTCCCATCCATGCAGTAACTAGAACTGACCCTACTTAGCTTCAAAGCAAGGAAAGGGCCAGACAGTTTCTCAAAGTTGCCTTGTAAGTTTTCCTCTTTTATTGGGTAACATGGCCTGAGGATGCTGGCCCCTTTCTCATTTTGAAGCTAAACAGGGTCTGTCGTGGTTACTGTATGGATGAGATACCGGGATGGCAATTGTGATTTTTCACCCCTGACGTCACTATAGCTGTAAAAACATCTTTTAAAAAAACTGTATCCACGGTAACTGAACTCCACAAACCCTTGGCTTTCTGCAGTCTTTTTTTTATCAAATATCAGTAAAAAGGCAAGAATATAATATGCTTTCCTGCCCCCCCAGGCCCTCACCAAGTGCCCCCTCATCTGTGCCAGCTCCCTCTACTCTCCAGATGGCCTCACATCCCCCGCCCTCTCCCCCCACAACACACACAGTTTCTGTGACACAGTCAGCTATTCACAGCTATAGTTGAGGCTGCAGAAAGCTTTGTTTTGCAGACTCAGTGCCTGGGCCCCCTCCAATACCCAAATTTCACTTGGTGCCCCCTAACCTGATGGCATTTTAATCTTTTTTGACCTGCAAATTGCTTTTTTCCCACCTTTCATTTTCCCATATCCTCGGCTATATCCTCGAATATCTCTCACATCGAGAGATAAACAAGATGGCGTCTGTTTCATTTCTAAAAACACCCAGTTTTTGGTAAACCCCATAGATGTAGCTATTAATTTCCAGAAGGTGACACCCCCTTCTCCATCAAATATTGAACTACTATACAGAATAACCCCAAACCAAGCATGGATCACGAGTTAACGCATAGTGCGCAAGTTGTTTCGGTGGTCCAAATCTGTCCAATGGTTTGGGCTGCGCGCTTTGACAGCACTGACCTTCTTTGTCTAAGGGAAAAGAAATGGGAAGTAGGCTGCAACTTTGGAAAAAAAAGTTTTGTCTTCTTAATAAGTTGCTTATTTTTTAACATATCTTTATGTGACTTTGCCCACAAGTCCCTAATCCCTTCCAAGATTTTGGTCAAATCCGTTGCTCAAATCAAAAGTTATTAACAATAGATTTTAACAGTTTCCTATGGGAGTCTGACTCCCTTAACTATCGGGTGGCAATTGCCACCCTAAAAATGATTGCCTCCTATTAATCTCTGGTAACATAGCACATTGTATTAAAGGAACTGATGCAAAGATGCAAAGATATGTGCACTGCCTGTAGAAAATCAGTTTTGTCTGTAGGCATATAAGTCTCAGGTGTTTACCTTTCATAGGTCAATGAATTGGACATCACTTGGTTGGGAAATATGTCTTATTGTCGGTGGATTAGTTGCAAAAAGGAATTTATACTGGAAATTCAAGCAAACAAATGGTTGATCAATTATCCAAAATATTAGTTTTTTTCTATTGATAAGCTGCTTCGTTTTTGGGAATCTGTTGAAATACAGGTTTTCAAGATGCTAATGTAATGGTTGTTGTATAAAAATATGAATTGTGCTAGATTTTAGGTGAGGTTTGGACAGTTGGAACAGAAATTACTGCTACCCACTAGACTGTACAACCCATCTTATCTAATCATTGTATTATAATATTATCTAAGAGCCTGTAGTTTGTTGCATATACCGTGTATTTAGGCTGTTTATCTAAAAAAAAAAAAAAAAACATCAGTTTTAAGTACTACTGCATTAACGGTAGTTCCCTTATTGGGCTACCTTCCCTCTATCCACACTTAGCATGACTGTAGCTAGTTAGCCATATCTCACATTTTAACGTTAGTGTGTTTATCTAGCCATACCTCCCATTTGGCCTGATTGCTTTATAGGCCATCATTTTAAGTGTTACTGCATCTACTGTGACTATCAGCTGGCGTCAAATCTAAACAGAACTGTGAATACTAACTTGCACCACATCTAGACAGAACTGTGAATATTAGCTTGTGCCACATCTAGACAGAACTGTGAATACTAACTTGCACCACATCTAGACAGAACTGTGAATACTAGCTTGTGCCACATCTAGACAGAACTGTGAATACTAAACAGTGGCACATCTAGACAGAACTGTAAAGCTCAGCCTGTGCCATATCTAAACAGAACTGTGAATATTAGCTTGCGTCACATCCAGACAGAACTGTGAAAACGATCCGGCGTTGCATCCAGATGGATTTGTGAATATTAGCTTGCATCACTTCAAGACAGAATTATGAAGATGAACCATGCATCACACTTAGAATATGACATTAATCAGGTGTATCACTATGTAGATTTGTGTAGATTAGCCACATTTACAGATTAGTCAATGTGCTAACCACTCGCTCCCACTCCCTCCTACGCACCACCATATGCTATGGCTAGCCAACCTATCGACTAACACACACCCAACTCAAGTAACACAAGCTTACAACAACAAACCTGGTCAGTAGACCTTACCCATACAGATATAACAGACAGTGGGCACAACCTGGAATACAAACCAATCTACACATTAAACACACAGGCACACTGCTACATAACAATCATAGAAACAACCAGGGCATCGGACCATGCCCATACTGATACAATAAACCAGTGCATGCAATCAACAATCTGCAAGCCAACACAGTTCTGGACATATCCGATCACTCTTCCCTCACTAACCAAACATGTTCTCTTTCTTGCATAGCCACGTGAGCGCCTGGAAACTGCCCTTGGGTGATATCAGTGCACAGTATAAATCAACATAACATAACATGTGCTGCGCGTGTCGAAAGTGCATAAAATTGTTTGATTGATCGTGGAGCACTCACACCTTTGACAGGGACATCACTCTTGTTCCAGGTGCAGTGAAAATGGACCGATAGGTCAGTGAACAGGGAGCTTCGGCTGGTCTGGTCCTCCGGTTGCTGGGAGGCCCTTTCGTGGGACTCAGGGATAGATTGATTCCTTGTTCAGTATCTGCTCTCCCAACCTAGGAGTGTCCGATGCAAAGTGGTAGGTCCTGATTCACAGCACAGGTTACTCCCCATGGGCCCTGGGAGTGGTAGGAGAGAGATCTTGCTTCTGCCTTGAATGACCCTTCTTCACCTCAGACTGAGGGCTTTGGAAACAACAACTCTCCCAAAGGAAGTCCAATGAGTTCTCCAAAACAACTGTGCAGCCTTAGAGGATTCAAGGGAACTGGTGAATCTGCTGAAGGGATGGAAGCCTCCTTCTTTACAGGCAAACATCCTCAGGTGATTGGGCTAAAACTATCCTGCCTTGCTCTGGAATGGAGTGGATTTTGCCCTGTTGATGTGGCACCCAAAGTGTTTTGATACAGAGGAGGTGGAGGGGACGGAAAAGAGAGAGGGAGAGAGGCAATAACCTTCAAGAGGGTGACCTTTCCTTGACCAGTGCCCTGCTGCCTATCATGATCCCGCCCCCTTCCTTTCTCCATGAGACCAAAGGCCCTTGGATGTGCAGCACCCCGGAGTAAGTCTACTCCATTTAAATGGATGTATTCCCTTGATGTCTGGGCCCGGGACAGCTGCCTGCTGCCTGCTGTGCAGGGGGAGGGTTTTACCAGTCATCACAAAGAGATCAAAGAGGAGGACCTGCCTTCCACGTTCTCGTCTTGCCATTTGGCATGCTACACCAAATTGACCAGATTACCCATCAACTTCCATAGTTGAGCTGGCTCAGAGGAGCTGACAGATGTGCGATATCTATTGGAATGTGGTGGTTGTGACCATACGTAGCACCATGCACTATGATTAAAGATAGGCATACCTTTTACCTAGAATTTATGCTGCCACCTGCATGGGCGACTCATGATCATCATAGATTTGTGTACACAAGGGCATATCTTAAATGCTGCCTCTGCGTCGCAGGGACTTGGATATCTCTCCAGCTCTCAAGTGGGTATCCTGTGACCCTGGAACCTGCTCTGTGATTAGAGAAGCGTGGGATGCCATGGATTAGGCTACTGATGCGGCAGGGCATGAGTGCACTATACTTTTGGCATGGAGTCAACGGAAACGCATAATCTTGTTGGCGTATTATCCCTTTTTGAGAGCAAATTATCCTCAGCATTCTATGTGCTACTAAAAATCAGATAAGCCAGGTCTTTGCAGCCTTGCCAGATGGCAATTCCTCACGCACTGACCATGAAAACCAGTGTGTTTTCAAAAACTCCCATTCTACCCGATAGTGGCATGTAATTATTATTTGTTTTTGATGAGCAAGAAAAAAAAAGGAAATCATTACGTAAATAGCATCACTTCTGCCCGGGGGATCCAAAGACAATATTACCATGCTAGTGGGTAACAGAGCTGTACTACACAAAGTGACCTGCATCCGTTTGGTAGAGTGAGAAAATGGGGCAGTGCATGTTAAATAACAATTCAGAAGGCATCAAAGAGGACTGGAGAAGGTTTGTGGGTCCTGAACCTCAATACTTCGAATAGGATTGTCTTGTTGACAATGTAACATTTAACAGAATATGGTTCCAGTAGTGCAATGTAGGATTAAGTAATGCAGCATAGGGTTCCGTTTACTCCAGGAGGATCGAGTCACAATGACTAGGTTCACCGCAAAACAGAAATGTTAGAGTGCCAAAAGCAGGACTATTGGAGCACCTGAAATCAGCCTTCTAAGCTCTGTCCTATTTGCATAAGGGATGGTAATATTCAGTAGGCAGTAATGCCAAGTTATAATTGATTAGCTTACCCATAGTTTATAATGGCCACAGCTGCCTTTGCTGTATAATGTATCAAGGCACACATGTCAAGTTAGTTGCTACTAGGAAGGCATACCAAGTAATGAGCCCTCTCAGAGGTCCATGTTCATACCTCTCACCATTTCTTACTTCCCTAGAGTCAACTATCACTCACCAATGGCTAGTGGCAAGTGCACATTTTGATGCCCTAGACTAGATGGTTTCAGAAGAGAAATCACATGGATCAGTTATGTGCGTGACACACAATAGCATGCAACCACTTCATCATCCCATGCTTGGCGTCCCGATGTGTTTTGCTCCTAGTGTCCACTGTCAGCAAGAGAAATGTACTATGATTAGAGCCATCTCGGATGTGAAGCTCGGTTTAATGAAACATGTCTGCCAAGGGGCGCTTGGCGTAAAATTGATCTGAAAAGAATGGCTTCATTACCTACTCCCAGTGGCCATCTTGAGATAGTCTGCATTCTTCCAATCTACCGCACAGTACCTGAGGCAGCCGACGATAAGTGAATGGTTCATGATGAGAGTACTCTGAGGCTTGCGGTGAGAACATTACCAGAGAAAAAAACGGACACAGCAAAACTAAAAGACACCTTTAGCAAGGACCTATGGGGTAAATATTTTAGATTTACTCCTCATTAGTTCTACACACACGCGCACACACATTTACCTTTTCCTTAACGTAATTGCAACTTATTGAATTGACACTGTCTCTGAAGATCTTTCTTTAAACGCAAACAATGCACACCTTTCTTATAGGTTAACATCAATTGGAAGACTGCAGCCTTATTTACAGCCCCGCCCACCCGCAGTCCTCCCCCAGCCGTCCCTTCAATATGCCTCCATTTTGTCCAGGTTTTGCGACCAATAGGGTGCCTCTAACAAAGGTGTGCCTGGCAACACGACTCTTCACAGGAAAAGAGACAGAGGCACAGAGTGGCACGGAGAGACAGAGACAGAGAAAGAGAATGCGGAGTTAGAGCGTCAGAGACAGGCAGCAAGAGCTAGACTGCTAGCTACTACCTCAGGTACATCTGGGAGACATAGCACATTGTATTATACTGTGTTTGCACAAGTGCAGGGACCCACTTCAACATGAAAGAACCGCTAATCACGAGGTACACGCCAGTGTTCACAAGATCACTGCATATCTATATTTTAATTCGTCCTAGAAATATCAAAAAAGGATTTAAACGTGTGCGCTGGGGATCGTTGCAGAATGGAGGCAAAGTGGGCAGGCAGCAGGCATAGCTTCTGGCTGGTAATGCCGCCGTGGACTAACACTGCAGAAAGTAATCCTCTTCTGCCAGGGCGCCCATGTTCCCGCTCAGACATTGATCCTTGGGACCCCTGCGTGGAAATGACTGTGCTTGGTGTAGGAGGGTCGTGTGGTGTCAGAAGGGGGAACTTGCAGCCACATCAGAAGTGCTTTGAGGGGTGTCCCACAGGTGTATCGCTTGCTGAAAAAACTCTGGAGTACAAAGGATTGTTTTTCTTTTTTTCTTTTTTTTGCTTTCATTTTAATAAACGAATGAGGCTCAGTAATTCTAATTTGGTGTACAGGGCCTGTTACGTCATGCCCAAGTGCTGGGGTGTCATTACTGGGCATCGGGGACCTTTTCTATAATCATGCAAACACGGTGTACTATACTTTAGGGCTTCTTTGATGAAAAAATATATTGATTAAAGTTGCTATTAGAAGATTCGGAAATATATTACTGCAAGGTAGTGAAAAGTAACATCATTTGTAAGGTTTTGCTTCGATTATTGTTTTATAGACATTTTGGAAAGAAACCCCGCACCTGTGCAGGCGGTACCGAAATAATACTTAAAGTTGACCGCTGTCTGCCGTTCAGCCAGTTTATGCCAATGCCGTCTTACTTTGCGACACTTTTTTTAGGGTTCATAGGGCATGGCGCGCTGCACACAGTCCCCTTACCTTTCAACTGATCGCCCAATGTTGATGTCAATGGGTCTCATTACGACCCTGCCGCTAAGTGTTTAATGGCGCCGTAAAAGGCTGCGGCGCCGTGAAACACTTAGCGCCTAACTACGAGGTCCCTTTGCGGGACCCGACCTGAACGGCTGGTCTGGACCAGCCGTTAAAGTAGTGACCCGCAAAGGGACCTTGGTGCTAAGTACGGTACCGTAATTTGCGGTACCGTACTTAGCGCCTTCCCCATTCCCATAGAGCCCAATGGGGCGAACATAGGAATGGGGAAGGGCCATGGTTCAATGGGGAATTACCGCCCCGCCAACCTTGGAATGGGGTGGTAATTCCCCATTGAACCATGGCGGACCCAATACAACACCAGCACCAACCATGGTGCAACTAGTGCCATGGTTTAGTGCTGGTGTTGTAATGAGGGCCAATCTCTCCAGAGGTGCTTTCCCTACACCTCGACAAAATGATCCATGGAAATTTAAATGGGAAATGTTTTATTTTTACGCTTGTCCAACTTCCCTCTCCGATGGAACCTTTCAAACATAATAAAAATAGTAAGTAATGCATATAGCACTTCTTTGTTCCAGCTTCTAAGCACTGTAATTGTACTCATTTTAGTGATTTGCGGCCGTGAAGGCTGGACTCAGCCCAACTGCGGTTATTGAACCTATCATCCTTTTCCCAAGGCAAGCATGTTGAACTTGAACTAACCTCCCATCTTCAAAGTCATATGTTTTTTGGAACATTTCATGCAGTTACACTTGTAGGAGGGGAAGCATTACATGTAAGCCTCTCAAAGGCGAAGTTCTCACTCAAGTTTGGCGACAATATATGTCGATGTTCTTTTTCTTTTTTTAAGGGGCAAATTAAATGGTTCATCTTTTCCTCCATCTGAATCCAATCATGGATTCCAGAGGCTAAAGTTCTTTGACATAGCTCAGTGCAACACATCTTTACGAGAATTTGAATAAGAATTGCCTTAGTTCCGTCTCCGGTTGATCTGCATCACAATAATCATTTTGATAATAGTGTCAACTTACCTTTTTAGCTTTTTAATTTCAGTGGTGTCTGTGCGTCCTGGAAGGTGGGTACCTGATATGGGCCAAATTTTTATTTCTGGCCTCAGCACCAAATGGCATTTAAATGTAGGCACTTTTGCAATTTCCTTGGTTTGCATTAGTCGATGTCAGGGACGTTATTTCACCAAAATGCCAGCGGTAGCCAAAGTGATATCACATGACCCATGACCTCTGATGACACCACAGAACGTGATGTCAGTTGACCTGCTCCAAAGTGACATCATGTAAAGCGATGAAACACAACCTTTCACACCTTGACAAAACTGGAAGAGGCATCACATAGTTCCAAAGTACACTATGAAAAATAGTGTTATGATATCACATAGGTATTGTTAATATCGGTGTGTATAGGCCCATATTACCAAATTACTGTGAATGCACGCAGACATTCAAGGCCAAAAGATGTGTTAACATTTAGCACTTATGCTTAAGTACATTAGTTTATAGAGAACAAATATACATACATTATCACCCAACCTGTGTTGGTACTCATTTATCAACCTCAGAAGGAAGAAACGCTGACTTGGCCTTGTCAGGATTTGAACCTGCAACCTACTGTTGACATACACATCACAGCAATGAGCGCCCAACCCACTGAGCTATCTTACTGGCTATAGCTATCTTACCAGCTGTAGTAAAATTAGCAACTGCATGTCTGAATGTTCTCAAAGTCAGAGAGCAAATTACACTGTAGTGAATACCATTAAAACTGGTAACTGAGATTTAAGAGCAGGCCAGTTCATCTGCAGGTCTGTTGAAATGTTGGCCACATGTCAAGCCCGCGTGTATCTACTTTACATGCTTCAGAGTTTGGCAAAATACATACCATTGGGGGGGTTCATAACTGTATTAAAGGATTTAGAGTAGCGCAGGGAAAGCAGTGCACTCACATGGAATCCCGTACTCTGGGCACGTGTTACCTCATACATGAAAACAAATATCCTGAACAACATGCCAGGAAAGATAGACACGTTACAACAAAGCATTAATTGTGGCACAATGAAATCAAGGGCCACTTTATGCGCTATGGTCAAACATGTCTTCACCGTACACAAGGTTTTAGGCACAAGGATTTTGTCAAGTGACCGATAACACCAAGATGGAATGTCTTGTTATCATCGTAACAGAGACAACGCATGAAAAAACATGCTGAAATTACAGCTTGCGAAAAGCAAAATACATAATCCAATATGGATGCTTATTCTACTCTAAATGCTTTTTGGAAGTGTTTGTCTGCATTGTGAATATGAGGTGTTTAAGAACAGACTCGCCCCGTGAAGTGTGCCTGAAATAAACCTTTAATGAGTCTAGCAATTATTCTAAAGAATTCACGAAAGACAAATTATTTGTTATTCCTATTCTTTATTATTTAGGGTCACTGCTCAAAGTGTTACACTTGTGGAACCCCCTGTTTTTATTAAAAGGCTTGAACGAGAAAGCCAACGACTCCAGAAACAAAGAGGGGTAGCAAGTGAGACCACAGGGTTCCAAGGGAGAACTCCGGGGTCGTATTTGCGACCCCTGGCAATCCCCAAATGACGTCTGTGGTTGATGTCCATGTGTCACTCTGTATGCTGTCTGTTAGCAGCAATTTGGTGTGTACCAGTAGTGATTTAAATAAAATGATTCAAAGGGACTGATCTTCTTTTGGGAAGCAAACACTTTTAATGAACTGATATTGTTTTTTGCCAAATTATGACTTGGCTTGCCAGAGGGTCGTGTTTGGCACATACCACGGTAGTTACTGTACTGAAGAGCACGTCTGCATCACGTGACTTTCATGTCTAATCTGTCAGGTTTTACACTGTATTTGTCCTACACTTCTGCTTCTTGACTGTCATCTGGGTTGGGGGAAATCGGAGGGCAAGGCAATGCCACAAAGAGGAATGGTGGGTGATGATGGAGTTGTGTACTAGGTACCAGAATGGGGTCCAGGGGGAGACCTATTCTGCACCCCATAGAAGGAAGAGCAATGAGCTGGCAGAGGCCTGATGTGCGTGCATGGAGCTTCCTCCGAAGACAGAAGGCCCTGGCAGTTCTGCATAAACACCCCACACTCAGCTGAGTGAAAATGATCAGATTTCAAGATGGCGGCATCCCCTCAGCAATGCACTCCTGCCGATATGGGCGGAGTCTGGATGGGGCAATGCAGAGAGGAGTCTGGAGTCATATGAAGGTTGTCTAGAGAGGGGTTTGAATAGGGGATCTGGAGGGGGCTATTGAAGCTAGATACCTATGGTGGAGATGTGATGGGGCTTAAAGGAGGTTTCTGATAGAAGCAATAGAGAGGGGGCGCTGGCTGCAGCACTGGCGTGGAGAGCTGGGATAGGTGGTTTGGAAAGGTTCAGTGAAGAAGGGACATGGTGGGGCTGTGTAAACTGGCTCTGAAAGTGAGCAATGGGCAGGGGTACATGAGAGGTGCAGATTGCGGCACCAGAGAGGTGATTTGGGAGGGAATGCCCGAAAGAGCACAATGGGGAGAAGTTATAATGGGCTATAAGGTGGGCATCACATAGGTACAATGGATAGGGGTTTTGGAAGGGGCAGTGGAGCGAGTTAATATTGAGGGCACTGTAGACGATTTTGTGTGGAACTTGTTAGAGACTACGGAAAAGGGGTCTGGCAGGTAGAAGTAGGAGGGATTCGGATGAGGCTATGAAGGACACCTCTAGAGAGGTGCCCAATGGATGGGCGCCCTCAACGGGAGGGTTGGAGTCACTAAAAATTGAAGCTTCTGGGTTGGACATTGAAGGGGGTTTCTAAACGATTGAAAGGTTTCCGCAGGGGTGCACGTAATTTGCTGTTGGCCAATTATGCTGTCATTCTTTGATATAAAGTGTGAAAGCTGCAGCTGGCAATCCTTCCCAGGAAGAGTAACAGCAGAAACAGTCAATCGAAAAGGAAATGACATGAAAAAATGTAACAATGAACGTGGAAAAGGTGTAAACATGGCAAAGCATAGGCACACATTAGTATACATTTACAAATGCCATTCTGTCAACTACAATGTCTAGTCAGATAGCACAGTGAGATACATGCTTTCTCCTGATCCCCGCAGGGTCAACTCAGCATTTCTGAGGTTGATAAACTGAGTACCGATCTGTGGGATAATGATGTCTTCTGTTATTTCAGTGCCATGTGACCTACGGGTGGGTAGTGCTATATGAGAAATAAATTATTATTACTACTACTGGATTTAGTTTTGGAGCTCAGTTTAGGAGACACTTTTCACTATTCCCAAGCAACACAACCCACCACTATACTTCTATGTTACCATTCCTACATTTTGAAAAGTGCTATCAAAATATTATCCCACACAAAAGTCAGAGCTATTGCCTTTGTCAGTGCTTGTTTTATATAGCAGCCACACTTGAACATATTGCAAACTTGATGATTAACCATTTCACGGCATTTGAAAAGAGAAGGTATTATGAACATGAAGACTATTTCTGACCAATTCCAGCTATGCAAATCTGCGATCGATGCAGAAGAACATGAATGTGTTAAAAAACAAACAAACAAAAAAAAAACATCATAAGGCTTTTTTTTATTATTAAACATTCAGGTTTGGTTTCTCTTAGAGCTTGGCTAAAGCCCTTCGCTGGCTTAAAACGCGAGCCAGCGCGCTGTGAGGGATATTGATTTACACCGCGTCTTCAATGGTAGATCAATCATTGATGACTGATCATCAATGAAGAACCCACATTGAAACTGTAAGTAGGCATAAGTGGTGCAATCATAGTGGAGAATAGGGTTTCACTGAAAGAAGTAGCTAGGATGTCAATGTCGGATGTAGGTCACAGAAGAAATAAACAGACTTGTTTGCCATGCTTTTGTGGCGGTTGGGGAGGCTACGGGGTTAATCGTGATATGTTTCTGCTTCCAGAATGTGACCCTTATGGAGAAAAAAACAAACAAATAAAACCCCACTTATTTGCAAAAGAATACATATTTCCTCTTTGAGATGTCTTCTTTCTATTGTCCAAACATTAGACTAAAAGGTGTACTTGCCAATGTGGGAATGCTATAATGTTATTGGGGCTTGAATAGTGAAAGTTCTAAAATGTGCATACCGTGTCACGCTTTGGCTCTTCTAAGAGGACTGGGGTGGTTACTGGGGTAGTGGGAGGAGCACAGGATCGCCTTGGCTGAAGTGGGGATCTGAGGCACTTTGGAGAAAGTGTGCTCTGCTGCTCGTGGGATCTTTATGGTGATGTCTGTCTGATGATTGTAAAGGAATTGGGGTGGTAGTCAGAGAAGCATAAGGGGATTGTGTTGTTGTACGTGAGGAGCGTACAAGAAAACACATTTACACATACTCTCAATGGATAAGTGATCAGCAACTTCAGCTGGGCCTTCTATACGATTCAATGCAATTCTCAGGGTTCCAACATCTCCACAAAGCAAATCACAGGACATAACCACGCAGGTATATAAAAAAAAAGGCTAAATTCATTATATTCCATATTATGTTGGTCTATGCGTTCCCAAGGAGTAACAAGGCATATAACTGCTCCCCCCTCCCCCCAGGGGTTCGATCAGTGGGCAGTAATGATGTAGAGTCGGGATCTTTGGTGTACAGTTACTACAACTTCCCTTCTAGTTGAATTCTTGTGACAGGGACATGCTTGGGCATGAAAGATCGTTGAAATGCACGGATTGGAGCGTATTTACTAGCATTGCAAATCTGGAACTGCGCCAAAAGAGCTTGCAATTCGAGTTGAACATTGAAAAAAAAAGTCTTAAAGTGCGATTGTTCATGGCAAAATTTTGAAAAGAACACACGTTTTAATGAGCAGATCTTTCGATCAACACTTAACGTGTGTGCCCATCTCCTCTAGGATCGATGAATATTTATAGCCTTGTGTCTGAATATATAAACGCCAAACAAAACATGCGTAGGCACTGACAGCACAGCTGCTATGCCTAATGTTAAGATCCACACTCTTTAAAATGCGAAGATTTTGAAAACCTCCTTTTCTTAGGATTCAATTGTAAAATCATGTCTCCCATTGAGCTTAAGGACGGAGGGATTATATGGCATCACCGAGGCAGAAGTGTCAATCAATTTCCCCCATGCCTCCTCAAGTCACATGGGCTTAGAGGAAGCGCGAACTCGAAGCCGAGGGGATCATGTGGGTCACCAAGCTTCACATTCCATAAGTACATTTAAACATAACAAATGTGTCGACATGTGTGTTGGGCGAGTGTGTCTGTGTTTGTACATGATTTGAGTGCATGGGGTGAGGAAGGTGGAGGGAAGTGCCCTATGTGCGTGTATGTTTGCATACATGTGAACATGATGTGCAGTAGAGAGAGAGGGGAATACGTGTGCAGCCTGAGTGTGTGTGTGTGTGTTGACATGTGTACATACTGTGTTGACACGGGTGTCATTTTGCATTCTGTATCTGAAGTGTTGGCTGATACAGTCACAGTGAGAATGCATGTTCTTGTATCATTCATTTGAGATGTAATGATGTCTTAATTCCCTATTAGATGATTATCACCTACATGCCAATTGCTAGCTTTTCAAAGCTGTGATGAAGGACACTTTACTTTTTAATGCTTGACAATCCTATATTTTCCATCACACTGCATTGGACCTCATTACTAAGGGTCAATTTATGCATGTATTTATTTATTTATTGTGCATTTGTAAGGTGCTTATACATCAAGTAAATTGAGTTTAAAGGCACCCACAGGGTAACAGGAAGGGAACATGGGAATGAGAAGCAAATACAGCAATGAGAGATAGAGGCAGACCTACTAGGCCCTTTGAGCATTCAGAACATACAAGTGCAGAGAGAGAGAAGGGATGAGGGAGTGGGGGTGTGGGGGTAGGCGCTAGATCTACCAAAGAGGGAGGTGCTAGGGAGTAAACAGCTGTTTGTTGACTAGGTGAGAGTGGTCAGCTGCCAATAAATAAGTGCAGGCCTGTTGTGGCATAGGTTGGTGGGTGTTAAGGCAAGTGCTCAGAGCGGGCATATGCAGCGGGCGTAGGTGGGTGGTGATTGGTGTGGCAGACCAGACTGAGTAGGACACATACAGGCCCTTGTCACCAATCTCAACTGTGGAGTATAGCAGAGGATGGTGGAAGGGAACAAGGAGGTGACAAGGAAGGTCTTGAGGAGCTTCTGGAATTTTAGGAGATCCATCTCAAGATGAAGAGGAAGGGGGACGCTGTTCCATAGGAGGGAGCCTGCAGAGGAAAGAGATCAGCCACCAGCTCGCTGTTTAGCAAAGCACTTGACACACAGAGAGTTGGAGCCAGAGGAACGTATATTTCTGGAGGGAGAGTATTTAGTGAGTGCCAGTTGTAGATAGCATGGTCCCTGGCCCCAGACAGCCTTAGGGATAATGCATAGGGATTTTAATTTGATCCTTGCAGCAACCCAGTGGAAAGAATGTAGGGCTGGAGAGATGCAGTTCCTCGGCTTGAGGCCAAGGATAAGTCTTGCAAATAGGGTAGATTAAGGAAAAGGCTATTACTGTAATCAAGCCTAGAGAGAACCAGAGCTCTAGAGAGACATTGAGCTTCTGGGGGAAAGTGAGGAAAGGAGGAATTCCTTTGAAGAGGTGTAGTTGAAAATGAGCCCTCTTGGCAAGGCCCTGAATGTGAGGAGGAAGGAAAGAATGGAGTCGAAGATGACTCCAAGGTTTCTGGTTTCAGATGAAGGAGAAGGGAGAGCCAATAGAAGACGGCCAGAGTGAGGGGAAGACAGAGGGAGCAGGAGAGCCAGTAGGAAGGTTCTCAGTCTTTCTGGAGTTGAGGCAGAGCTCATTGGAAGCACACCAGGACTGGATGGCAGTGAGGAATGAAGAAGAGTTGTGTGTCATTTGCATAACTCTGGAAGTTGGGGGAGAAGGTGAAAATGAGGTGTGCAAGAGGAGCAAGATAGGTGTTAAAGAGCCAAGGGGAAGGGTTGGAGCCCTGGGGGACGCTGCAGGTGGAGATGGAGGCGGGGGAGGAGAAGGAGCCCAGAATAACCTGGGATGGACAGTCATTGAGGTAGGAGGTCAGCCAGTCCAGTGCCTGCTCCGAGATACCCAGGGTATCATGGAGCCGTTTTATGAGGATGGAGTGGTTAACCATATCAAATGCAGAGGAGAGATCAAGTAGAATGAGAACAGCTGGAGAGTTGGAGTCAAGAGATGCCAGCATTTCCGAACGGGTGTTCAGAGGAGCAGTTTCCATCCCTATGGGTCCTCGGAATCCAGATTTATCGTCCAGGAATCGAATGAACAGTTGACTATTTCAAACAACAGTAAAATAAGGGAAATACTCCTGAATTTGGCTGCCAGTTCATGAGTGTATATTTAGCCTGTCCACACAATAGTATCCTTAGAGCAACAGGACATACACATATGCACATTCTTTGAAAACTCCAGTCTATGGTGTGTGTGTGTGTGTGTATGTGTGTAGCATAGTTAAAATTAATACAATTTATCTTAGTGGTTTCAGGAAATAACATTTCCCAATACATTTTTAATCCTTACATGAAATATTCAGAATGATTGTCACTGTAAATTTTGGCAGCATCCATCCCTACACAGATAATTTTGGAATTCTTCATGGACGGCTTCATATTTTTTGTTTTTTATTGCAAATTTAATTTGTTTTTTGAACATTTTTCAGCACTTGGTTTTCTCAACTGACCAATTCGCTTTTTGGAACTTTGGCATGCAACTAGATATTATCAGGGGTCCCAAAAAAACATATAAAATGAAGCAGGTAAATTTTGAGAAAGTTAAGTATATTTCACGCATATGCAGACTGAATGTACATCTTCAGTACAAACTTTACATACAAGTTTTGGAGATGACATTTTTATAATTGTACACTACCATACATATGGACACTCATCAAAGACAGGAGTGACTTTAATGTGAGTTGTCAAATGTATATGAGAAGTACAGGAGATGTAAAATGAGTACATCTACAACATGAAAAACCCATATAACTCCTATAACAGTCACTACAAAGTCAGACCCCACTTCAATGTACGTTTTCATACATAGAGCAGGCATATAGGATATGTGTATTTCAAATGGCTTCACACCCAACACTCAAATGCTACTTATTAGCCCAAAACTCACATGCCAATCACTCTTTTAGCAGACACTCTTACGCTAGCCACCTTTTTGCCACACACTCTTATGACACAAAGACTTACTTATGCCACACATACATTCACCACACACACTAGGTCTTGTGCTCTTATGCCACACACTCTTCTGCCACTCAAACCTACGCCATGCACAATTACACCACACACCCTTGGGCACAAACGCATATGCCACACAAACCTGTGTGCCACACATACACACACACACACACACACACACACACTTACACCACACACTCATACACTACAGCCACCAAAGGCCTGTAGAGTAAATTAGAGTTTGTCTAGTGGTTTACTCAGACATGACACACCAATCTTTTTTTAAAGAACTTTATTTATTATTTCACACAGGTACATCGGTCTTCATGTATATATCAATTACACAACTTGTACATTGTCTTCAAATAGAAGAACATATCACAATATATTTTCCCTTTCAGCTTTATCAGCAAGGTGCTGTTTATATGTGGCCCATATGTTCTTAGGTCTCGTGGCTATTTGCAATGAATCAATATATATGTCTTCATTATATTTGTCCAGATGATGTCTCTGTCCCAGTCGCTCTTAGTGGGGGGACATTTGCTTTTACGTTTCAGCAATATCGCTGTTTTGGTCAGTAGTAGACTTACATTCAATAATTTCCGCCAAGTTGGGTTCGTCTTCCCTGTGGCCCCAAATAAACATATTGTCTGTGACCATTCAATAGGTTTTTCCGCCATGTCATTCAGTGCATTGCAAACCTCTGCCCACTAGTCCCTCAATTGTGTGCATGACCAGAACACGTGGAAAGTGTCAGCCTCTTCACAACAACATCTAGGACACAGGCCTTCTGTTGTGGGATATATCTGTTTCAGTGTTGCTGGAGTGTAGTGTAGCCTATGTACAACCTTACAGTGAATCAGTTTATATCTTGCATTGCACGATATGTATTTTGTTAAGGCGCATATTTGTGTCCATTGGTTGTCACTAATCATGTGTCCCAGGTCTTGCTCCCACTTCCTTTGGTGCTATGTGTCGCAGGTGGTCGGGTTTGAATAATGGTCTTGTATAGTGTAGATGCTGATATCTTCCCCTTCCCAGCTGTGAACATATATCCCAAACCCAGGTTTATCGTTGGCTCTGATGGAAATTCGATTCATAGCTTTGCGATGGCAGATCTCATCTGCATCTAATGCAACTTATGTTTTGCGTGTCTCCTACTGTGTCTTTGAGAGTTTCCCATGTCACAAAACGTTTATCTTGGAACAATGCCCCCATTGCATAATCCCTCTAGCGCCCCATCGTGTCGCTACTTCTTTGTCCAGAGTGGGTGGTATATAATGAGCGCCCCAGATTGGCATGCTTGGATGATACAGTGTGTCCGTGCATGTATGTTAACTATTTTAGCCCAGTCTATGTTTGTGACCTGTGTGAGATTAATAGTATTGTAGTGTTTAGGACGTGACGTAGTCAGGCCGTGAAGTAGTACGGCCGATTTCGGTATTGGGGCTTCATTCAATGTTTCCTTAGGGTCGAGGAAATCTGTTGCCCATTGTGCTGCGTAGTATGCCTGAGCTGCCAGATAGTAGATTTAAAAATCTGGTGCCGTTAAGCCTCCCTGTGGGTATTGGTCGGTGAGGACCCTTCATCTCAATCTAGAGGGCCCGCCCCATCCCAACGCAGTGCATGCGCCCCCTATTTTTGCGAATAATGGCCACACTATCAAGGTGCTAAATAAATAGAAGAGAGTAGGAAGAATTATCATTTTTACAAGGGCGTTTCTCCATAGCATTGTTATTGGTAGGGCGCTCCAACGTGTCATCTTGACACATAAGGCATCAGCGAGGGCATTGTAATTCAGTGCATGGGAGAGCTGCACTGTCCTGGCCACGTTCACCCCCAAATATTTAACATGATCCAGACTCCAAAGAAGGCCATGAAGGTCGGGTGGTTTCACAGTTGCCTCGTTGAGTGGGAACATTTCTGATTTGACAGGGTTCAGTTTTAGGCCCGAGTACTCGCCAAACGTTTTGACCACTGATAGAACCTTATCGAGATTGTGCCCAGGGTTTTTTTAAGTACAGCAAAATATCATCAGCATACAGCATAATAATCTCAAGCCTATCCTCCAGCAGCACTCTGTATTTGCCATATCGAGCCCTAAGAATATCAGCCAGGGGTTCTATCACTAGAGCACATAAAAGGGGGGACAGTGGACAGCCTTAACGGGTGCCCCCTAGTAGTTCGAGTAGCTCTGATAGTGTGCCGTTTATACTTATCCTAACGTAGGGGCGTTTGTAAAGAACCTTAACCCATTTAATAAAGTTAGTGCCAAACCCGTAGTTCTGTACGACCCTGAATAAAAAAGGCCAGTATACCGTGTTGAAGGCCTTTTACATATCTAATGAGACTGCCACTGCTTGTAGTTCTTCGGGTATCGCTGTTAGAATCTTGTGGCAGCGCCTTATATTCGTTGCCATGGATCTGCCGGTTATGAATCCGCTTGGTCCTCATGGACCATGTAAGGCATCAGTGGCGTTAGTCGTGTGGCCAGGATCTTTGCAAAAATCTTAGCATCAGTATTTATTAATGATAGTGGACTGTATGAGCCACAGTCTTCGAGGGGTTTCCCTGGCTTGAGCAGCATAGTGATGACCGCTTCTCTGGTGGTTTCAGGTAGCTCCCCTTTTTCTAGGGCTTCTGTCCAGAAGACAAGTAGTTTGGGAACGAAGAGTTGGGAGAACTCTTTGTAGAATTCTGCACCAAGGCCATTGGTGCCTGGTGCTTTCCCATTGGGCAATGCCTTAATGGCTTCAGATATCTCTGCTTCAGTGATTGGGTTTTCTAAGGCCTCCCTAGTGGCGTCTGATAGAAGTGTCATTGGTATCTGGGTTAAGTATTGCTCTATTTCTGGATCCGTGGCGATGCTTTGTCATGAGTATAGGTTTTCATAGAAGTCATAGAATGCCAACTCAATCTCTAATCGGTCCGTGGTCACGGTTCCATCACTCCGTGTTATACTTGGAATACTCGTTTTCCCACGTTTCCCTCGTACCATCCTGGCCAGCAATCTACCCGGGTGTTCTCGCTCCCCATATGGCCGCGCTGCTGTGGGCTGATCGAATTAGCGGATCTCGCGGTCAGCTGATTCTCTAAATTTGTGCATCTTGTTTTTCATGTCTAGCCCCAGTTGCATAGACGGTGCTTGTGCATACTGATTTTGTTTATGGACGTTGTCTTTTTCCTGTCGCGCTAGATCCCTGCGGATGTCCTTCAGGACACCAAATTCAGTTGACATTGTGGTGCCTCTGATGCACACCTTGAACGCCTGCCACAGTACCTCTTGGCTGGTCACTGAACCTTCATTAATTTCAAAGTATTCTTGAATATGTTGGGCTAGCAATGACTTGTAGACCTGGTCTTGTAGTGCTGCTGATTTGAACCTCCAGGGGGCCTGTTTCGTACAATCTCTGGGATTTGCAATGTTATCTGAATGGGTGAATGGTCTGAGTATGTCCTCGGATAAATATGAGTATTGGTGATCCAGCATAGTACCTCGTGAGATAATAGCCATACGTCTATTCTGGAGTGCATATCGTGCACTGAGGAGTAGAACGTGTATGCACGCTTGGCGCCATTTAACGAGTGCCATACATCCCCGAGGCCCAGAACAGCCAGGTGGGGTGAGTATCATTTGGGCCACTTTAGTCAGTGCCCTCGGCTGATCCGATGTGCAGTATAGATGTATGTCGAGACTGGTGTTTATGTCGCTGCCACACATCAGATGAGCCGTGGGGAAGTTTGCAAGTTTCCAAAACAGTGTAGAGGAAAATTGAGGGTCATCTATATTTGGGCCATAAACATTTATCAACAGCACCTCTCTGTCTTGGAGGGTGCCATGCACCAGGACAAACCTGCCCTGAGGGTGGTGTTCTGTGCTGAGGCATATAAAGGGAATGGATTTATGTATCAGGGTTACTACTCCCCTTGAGCGGCTTGAATACGATGTGTAGTAATGATGCGGTCCCCAGTTAGGGGAAAGCTTTTCGGCTTGGTGCTGTAATAAGTGAGTTTCCTGCAGGAACACTATCTTAGGGCCTGGCCTAGCGATGTACACCATCATTTTCCTTCTCTTTATCTGGGAATCCAGACCTCGGACATTCCAGCTTACATGATAACATTCTCTTTGTTCGTCCTAGCCATCATATTGTGACTTCATTTGGTGATGTTTAACATGTTCTTTCCTTGCTATGCTTATGTCTGTATTCTTTTTCAGTACCTGTGTGCTTTTAACTGTAACTCCCTCCTTCCCCAATTGGTTTCCCAACAAACTTTTCCTGTCTCCCTCCCCCTCCCTCATAGTTACCGAACTTTAACTATGCCCCTCTGCCCATCACCTTTCCCTCCTATAACTTTGATGTGCACCTGCAACAGAGGGGTTCTGCTGCGACATTCCAGGCCAGTGTGCTTAATGTTAATTTCCTTCCTGGCGATTCTGCTTGCTCATTGCTCGATCTCATATTGAATGGTGGGAGTACACTCATTACTATTACCAATCATGTTGATATTAATAGTACACTCATGTAGGGGTACCTCTGCCCCATCTCCATTGTTCTCTCATCATGCTGTGTGATTGTGAGTGCTTGGCGTTTCAGGCATCATCCCCATTCATTGGCTGGTGAGTTGGCCATGGGATATTGGCCTCAACAAAGGTTGCCACCTCTTCAGGGAATGTAAAGAAATAGGTCTTATTTTGCTTTTGTAGCTCAACCTGGCTGGGTACAGCATTACATAGGGAATGTGATGCTCGCGCAGTAGATTCTTGACCCCGCTGAATGAGCGTCGTTCTTGCTGTACTGCCAGCGTGTAATAAGGGAATATGCAGATAGTGTTGGCCTCCCATCTCAGTTCTTGTTTCTCTCTAGCTGTTTTCAGTACCAATTCATCATACGTGCTATGATAGGCCACGGGTAGGCTCCCGGCCTGGGTCTAGGTGGCAATGATCTGTGTGCTCGCTCCACTATGAACATGGGTGACCAGCCGGGGTCACCCAGAAGGTCTTGTAGTAGTTTCTCAACAGCCAGCTCCATGGGTCCCTTCAAGGCTTCCTCTGGCATACCAATTATGTGTATGTTATTGCGTCGGGATCTGGCTTCCAAATCCTCACACTTTATTTTGACCGTTCCCAATTATTTCGCCATCATCGTCACTGTGTTTTTTAACGCTTCCAGTGTGTCCTCCGTGTTGCTGATTCGGGTCTCGGCTTCCGTGATGCCACTTGTAGTCTTGTCTAGTTGTGTCTTGATGGAAGCTATGTTGACTGTTATCTCATCCAATTTCTCATTAAGAGAGGAGAACCCCTGCTGAATAGACACAAAGACTGTCTGCAGGTCCATTGTGGTAGTTGGTGTGGCTGGGAATGTTTGCAGTGTTGGTTCTGTTGACATAGTGGTCTCAGTCACTTTCTTTGTCACCGTTGTGAACTTTTATATAGCGCTTTTCCCCTTTTTCGGACCTGGGCCCTTGGGCATCATCCTTTAATAGCTCTGGGCCTGGTATTGTGCCTGTCCCTCTTCTCCGTGGTCTGTTGTGCAATGCCGGGATCGCTTTGACTATCTTATGACCATTAACTTATTAGATGAGATGGGGTGTTGGCGTCAAGGAATCATCCTTGCCCTGACCACCGTCATGAGGGTTATGGTTGTAACGCGCAGAATTCCTACCAAAGACTATGTGAGTTGTCCACTATTTAACTTGGTTGTAGCGTAGGCGTGTCTGGGCCCAGATGGTCTAGATCGTGATTAATTGCGCCCTGTTGATCTCCGGTTCCCCCTTCTCTTCGATCTATCCAGAAGATGTAACTAAAAGATATGAGGAGGGTGGGGGTTTGATTCAGGCTTCCCTGACCCACGGATGTGGATTTGGTTGTTTAGCTCCTGGTGTTACTGAGTCGGATCTGGGGAGGCCGTCGGACGGGCTTCGATGCGCAGGATTGTCATTATGGTAGGACCAGGTAGAGAGTCATTGATTTATATTAAGAGCGCCTCTTTGTTATGACTCTAAGCATCCTCATGGTTCCCCATGCAGCACTGGCTGGGGGCCATTACAGTAGTGTTTTAGGCTGCCATACTGTCAATGGTAAGGATCAGCTGTTGCTGAGTTGCGTAGTTGGCAACACCACTGTGGGCGTTGTGTTGGAGTGGAGTGTAGGCGTGTGATGCTCAGCTCACTCTTATTCTGTGGTACCTGGGCTACAGCAGTGTTCACCACATGCGGTTGCCGAACATTAGGATGGTCAGACTTTGCTTTTGATAGTTCTCGTGTTGCACATATTATGCTTGCTAGGGCCCTTGGTTATTGTTGTAGTGACACCCCTCCAATGTCACATGGGTTTGCACCGTCCGTGATACTGGCTGATGTGCCTGGGCTTAGTGCTCACACTTGATGGGCCGAGGTGGGGGGGGTGGACAGCAGTCCACCCCATAGCGCGGGATGACTCAGGGCCGGGCCGATAACATTCGCTGCCCGCCGCCCTCCCTCCTTACCGTTGTCTAGATCGCCCCAAGCACAGTAGAGCTGTGGTCCACATCTCCACGGGATGGGTGAACACGATGGATCAGCAGGCGCTCTCGATGTGGGATGGAGCGCCCGCGACCATCCCAGATGTTGGGGAGCCGCTAAGGGACCAAGGAGCTAATAACGGGCCCGCATTCCCATTGAGCCCTATGGGGGCTCGAATGGGAATGGGAAATGGTTTTCAGAATGGGGACTTACCGGGACGTCCAAGGTTGGAATAACCCGGTAAGTCCCCATTCGGACTTCCCAGACCCGGACACGGATACGGATTTGGAGGCAGCCATGGTGCTGATAGCACCATGGCTGCCTCCAACCTCGTAATGAGGCCCTATGTGTTAATCCATGCACATGCAAAAGGTGACCTGTTTTTATTGGCTCATGTAAGTTTGAATTCACAGGTAATGTTGTCAGGAATCTATATGTTCTGTTCTCAACACATATGTAGCCGATATTTTCTGAATGTTTGGGTACAGTTCTCTATAGACATGTGCGTGTGGCTTTCATTAAACCTGGGTTTGTTCTTTCAGTGTGTATATGTATGTGTGTGTGTGTGTGTGTGTGTGTGTTTGTGTGCATGGCTTTCTTTGCACATGAATGTATTCCTTTATATCCAGAGGCATGCCCAGTTTTTTAAAAGTCCTTATTATAACACTTTCAGTTTCTTTAGACTTCTGGGTTGGAGAAGTACTACTCTCCAGTAAGCGATATTTAGTTGAGAACTCTCTTCCCCCAAACACTACACCTGAATCTTCCAAGACACTGAAAGATAAGAGAATGCAGAGAATGTCTACTTTGCACAGTTCTTAATGAACAGAATTCTTTCAACATGGATTTCATCACACAAACATCCAGACTATGCTATGGCTGTCCTCAATGGCATTAACAGCATGATGTCACACCAGGTAATATTATATTGCATGTATACTATGACCCTACAATCCTATGCACTGGTTCCAATCACTACTTATTTTTTTTTGTTGGTTTAAATATGTATAAAGGCAATCCCACTTTAAAGTGGCAGCCACAATGCTTTCAGATTTGGATTTTGTTTTTCACTGCAAAGTGAACTGGGCCTTAAAGAAACCACATCTCACGTTATATTAGTTATAGGTAGAAGGACCACAGAACATTGGGATATTAGCATCTTTGTCCCTGTTTTCTACTTGTATTTCCCTGCATTGCCAGTCATGTTACCTTTCCAGATTTCACCCCAACCAAGTTGGACAGTTTAGGGAATTTAGGTTGATTTCCCTTTTCCGATGTAAATCCTGGTTTAGGGGGAACTAGATAGGGACCTCATCAGCCATACATCATCCTGTCAGCAGATCCTATAATTGTGGTTGTCTTTTTGGAATCAATCACTAAGCACCAGCTGGTCAATGCTCCATGTGCTGCTCTGGCTTTCTTCCCTCAATGGACAGGTCTCATGGACTTGTCTGTCATCTGCCAAGAGTCAGTTCTCTTGCTCTGCAATCTACAGTTTGTTCCCCTTATGTGTCTTCTGTGCCCAATATTCTGTATTCATCTGTGTGGGGTGTATACGTCATTATAGTTCTCTCTAACTCCACATCTGGCTAGTTAGAGGTGTATCTTTCCAGACGCAAATAAGCACATATTTTTGAAATATTGGATTATTGTATTTCTGTTGATTCTATGCATTTTAAGATAATTAAGGTGATGCTTAACATAATGACATATCCTTTTTATTACATAATCTGATAGGTATTTCCTGTATTTAAAACATACACAAAGCTCAGATCAATCAGGGCTTGTATGCTAACACACAACATCATTTATTTTGTGCACATTTGAAGTATTATTCTCTACATTTTAAAAGCATTAATTTCTTTGATGTGCAATTGAATGAGTCCTCCACAAAAGGGCAGATGCAATACATGGACAAAATAGGCCCTTTTTATTGTCACCACTTATCCGAAGTTGAATGCTTTTAGTGTGCATATTTTCAATAACCTTTCATTTTGAGTAATCCAGACAGAGGCCTGGTTGCAATCCATCAGAACGTCATTTGCCTCTTCTGTTCACCTCCCATTGCTAATGGATTTGGTTTATGAGTTGATGTGAAATTAAACATGTGATAGATTCTTTGAAGGCAAAGCCTGGTGGCATAAGTTAATGTTTTATGAAAATGTATAGTGTTTATCTGCTTTGAGATCCTGCCTTGAATACAATAAAGGAGCACCTCAGGGTGGTTTTAAAAGCAATCTGGCCTGAATATTACATGTAATTATCTTCTATCATGTTCCAACTAGAGCGGAGACCTTTGTTCTCTTCGGTATGCCTAAAAGTGGGAACAGAAACTAATTTAAAAAAGCTATTTATGTTCTTTCATTACAGCTACTTTAGGTTTTATTTCTTCATGTGTCAATGCGGACCTGTCTTTTCAATGTACATGGCACAGCACAATGAAAATCACTAGTATTTTCATTCCTATTGTTACGTTTCGAACAATATAGTTTGAAATGAATAACTTACATGGCCGAATAAAGGAACACATAATATATTAATGCTCACATGGCTGGAATCTTTGCTCTAATAACATCATCTGTACATATGCTATTTGCATTGGATATACTTATGAAGAAATCCAATTATTAGCTTTTAATTAAATGGTGTATGGTATTTCCTGCAAAATAGCTGCTGTAATTCCGGGCCTGCCTTTCACATCTAGCATGGTTCATTCTTGGAAATAAAGGCAGTTCACATTACATATTAGTTTTGTCTGCTTAAAACTGCACACCAAATTTATAATATCCTGTACTTGATGTTTTGGTCTCAGTATTTCACACATGCCAGGGATGTGCTTTGCCACGAAGGTCTGTGTACTCCAGAACACATATTCAAAATGGGCATTAATGGAACTGTATTTCGGATACACTTTCTGTGGGTTGCACAATGAAAGAAAATACATCACTGGACATTTTTGTTATGAAGTCTGCCATTGAAAATAAATTAGTTCAACAATAATTTTCCAACATTTGGATGTGCACCACAATTTGACAGGTGTACCTTTTTAACATGACAACAAGCAAGTGACAGACATGGCCATAAGTGGCAAAGATGGCACAACATATTTATTTTGCTTTTGCCAGGAAGGCCTGTCTCATTTGATTGGTTCTAGGACACATTTTTAGTATAAAATCCCTGACAGACCACCCACATGCTCTTATGCCACATATTCTTATGCCACACACTGTTAGGCTACTCAGTCATACATCACACACACATATACAACACACTCACATGACACCTAGTAACATGCCATGCACCCATACACCAAACATTCATAATCCAGATGCTCATATGCCCAATCCTCCCTTACCAACAACCATTTACCAATCTTACACCTTACACTCATATGCCTAACAACATATGCAATATTTATATACCATATACTCATACAGCATACATTCATGCACCATAAACATATAGGTCATTCACTCATAAAACATATGCCTGTATGCCCTATACTCATACACCATGCATTCCTACGCCACCCAATCATACTCCATGCATTCAGATGCCACATGCTCATATGCCGTACATGCATAAGTTGTACAGCCAATACTCATCCTCCACACCCTCATATTTAAGTCACTCACATACTAAATACGCATATGCCACTCAAATGCCTTACACCCAGATGCCATAGACTCTTAACCCAAAAAGTCCTATGCCATAAACTCATATGCTATGCACTCATACACCATGCACACATTTGATAAAAACATATAGCATAAATAAATATGACATATACTCACAGGCCATATACGCCCATGATATATGCCATACACTCATAAGCCAGATGCAATTTAGTCAGACACTAATACACAATAGGATACTAATAAACTAACTGGCCACAATTTAGCACCAGTCAGCACCCTTTACAGCTTAGATGCTTAGGAAAGCATTGCTGCAAACAAAATATAGCAATGGCTACACGTGCTATACCTCCCCACCTTGCACTTCTCCTACCTGATTGCCCACCACCACATACACCTCAGGTATTGGGGTTGATGTCTCATGTGACTTATGTTGAGTCCTTCTGCTACTGTTTGCCATATTCAGCCCCCACCTCTATACATTCAAAGCCTACAGTAATCTTTCTGCTCTTGCAGAAATGATCAAGTGATTGAGGGAACATCCGCCCTTCACAAGTCAATGTAAAAAGGACATCTTTAAACGTGCTTGTCTCCAGATTCTTGAATAGAAAATAAAATATCATCCAACTCAATGTCACTACTTTTAGACCTGTACCTTCTGAGTGTATCAGTCTTCCTGCTTTTGAGGCTGATGCCTCACAGGCATGAAAGATCCATGAGCTCTATTGGGATATAAAGTTGTGACTTGCAGGTGCTTGACCAGGATCCCAATCTACTCGGGCATCTGACCATCAATTCTGAACTCAATGGCCCATGTGAGTTAATGCTCCATATTAATCAGTCAGATCGACTCAAAGCTGGATAGCAAGTAGTCATTAATGACATATATCTTCAAAACCCAAAGGGCAATAACCACTTTCAACCTCATAATAATAGAACAATGTATGTAGTGGTGCTTGTATAGCATTTACAAAGCTCAAACCAAGATGAGAAGCAACAGAGTGCTGTACATAGCGGACACATGCGTTGGTTCCAACAGTCACAGGTCTGGTGCGTAGAAGTGGTAGGTGGGATGGGTCAAAGGGGCATGGGAGATGGAGCTTTAGAATGGGAGAGGTAGGGATGAGTGAGAAGATCAGTGATTGTCTAGGTGTTCTTTGAAGCATCGACTCTTCATGCCCTTTCTGACATGTAGGATGTCTCCTGACATGTGGGAGGTCGTGGGTCACTCAATAACTTGCTCCGGACAAGAGGTGCAAAGCAGGAAAATACCTGTATTCTTGTTTGTCCCTCTGATATTTTGTTGCTTCCAGAATGACAATACCTTGGCTTCTAGTGATGTGTTGGCCTCCAAAGATGGTGAGTTTTTCAATCAGGTGCAGTGGTGTTTGGTTATGATATAATATGATAGGCTATTTATAAGTTCCTTAATACCCAGAGTTTTCTAAGCGCGGACCCGAGGATCGAACCTGTGGTGCTCCGTGTCGTCTTGTTTCCAAGGCGAGCACGCTGCCCCTGATCTATCCTCCTAAGAATATTCGTATTTGTCAGGCGGTGAGGATCTATTGTCGAGTTGTTACATTGAATAAGTGTTTATTTTAATAACTGTCACTGTGAAACTCTGTGTTACAACCCTACCGCTAACATTGACCCCTCTTGGGATAAGCCTGGCTGCTCAGCCACACTGCCAACCTGTGTAGTACAGACTTATACCAAAGGTTGGGTTCCTATTGCAAGGAGGTCAAGGTTGCTGTAGTCTTCCAAAGGATACTGCGCACAGTCTTGCCTAACACTGGGTGAATGAAGCTGTCTTGGGCATGATGAATGCAGGAAGGGATAGTGAGTACAGACCCTTCAGGTGGGGGTAGATATTTCAGCATGTTTAGTGTATTGCCCATTTTATAAAGGAGCAGAAGGTCCTCCCTTCACACACCTCATTACGTTATTTTGGGTAGGCACGAAGGGCCCATCTGTAACAATGAATGCATGGCTGTTGTTTCATCCATCCCAAATTTGAAATGAGGAACACTCTGCTTTGCATTTTGGCATCCACAAGCAAAACATTGATTCCCCTGTCTGACAGGTTCATTTCCCTGTTATGGAGCTGGTGCCAGGCTGAACCACCACCCTAAGAAGGTTGAAAGTGTCTGTCACTCGGTGCCCATAGTATAAATACTGCTTGCGGCTGTAACTTGGGTTTCCTCTGGTGCCCAATATATTTCTCCTTCAGTGCATGCTCTTACTGAAAAGCTGCAGCACAGCTAAGCTTGTGCACGTGATACACATTGCTTGTATATCATAGAAGCGGGGCACAGTCTTATTGGCCAATTTGTGCCGCTTTCCTGCTACAGCCTTTGAGATGATGGGGACTGAGGGAACCGGTGATACGTACATAAGTTGAGTCCAGCTGCGCACTGTCAGCACATGACTGAATTTGCATAAATACAATGGGCCTCATTCCGAGATTGGAGGTAGTCATGGTGCTATTAGCACCATGACTGCCTCCAATAACGGTACCGAGTCCGCCCTGGTTCAATGGGGAATTACCGGTCTATTCCGACCTTTGCCAGACCGGTAAATCCCCATAGAAAATGGCAATCCCCATTCCCATTTGAGCCCTTATAGGGCTCAAATGGGCATGGGGACGGCGCAAATAATGGCCCGGCGCATTCCAAGGCCGTTATTTGCACCCTGGTCCCCTAACGGGAACCGTAAGGTACGTTTGGTCCGACCAAACATACATTACGGGTGCCATTGGGGGACCTTGGAATAGGGCGCAAAGGGATTACCGGCACCGGTGTCCTTACCGGTGCCCGATATCCCTTTGCGCCAAACTCGGACTGAGGCCCAATGTAGTGGTTTAGCAGTAAAAAAAAATAAAGAGTATTATTTCTTCTTGTCTCTGAAAGAGTCTATTCATTCTGTAATTCTTATCCAGGCAGCTTTAGTGGTGAGTTCATGGGACCCCTGAACATTAAAAGACACTGATTTCATGCTAGGTCTGGAAAAGATATGGGGCTATGCTAATTTTGGGACTGTTGGGACTGGTGCTAGCTAGTCATTTGGTTGTAACCACTGAGCTTCTATCCAGGGATAAAACCAAAAGACGTTGGGCTAAAGCCCCCTCAGCCCCCCGAGCCCTCTAACAACGCCTCTGATGAGACGTGTACTGCTTTTTCTGGTCTTTACTCTTGCCTCCAGCGGATGATAATCAATGTGTTCATTTCAATTAGAAGTCCTTTGACAATGTCATGAAAAGCACATCTTTTCTCCAGTGTCCATGTGGTTAATGATAGCATCCTTTCCAATTCAGCCAGCAATCTCTTCTAAAGATAACCACACGCACAAGGAATATTAGAGATGTCTGTGTTGGGGAGGGTCCTCTAATAAAAGGATTGGATTGCAAAACCAGGGGCTCATAGTAGCAATTTATATCAATTTAGCCCAGGCAGCAATTCTATCCTTTACTCCCAAAAATGTTACTACATCTCTCCCTTCCGATAATTGCGTAATTAGTGCACATGCGTGATTATTTCTGGGCACGGGTCTGATTTATGTTAACATTGTAGAGGGTTCTTGACTTCTTGGTATTGTGTATGCTGGTTCTTCTGACAATGTGTGAATGCAGTACTTCTTGCAGTGGTACTTAAGGGGAATAGGGCACGTTAACATCCTCTTTCTTTGCAGTGCACTCACGCTGTCTGGGAATGGATGTTTGTTTTTCTGTATCTTGTGTGATCACGTAGCAAGAAACAGACCAACATACTTTCTCTAAAGATTAAAAAAAGTCTCTATTTCCTGTAATAACCAACCTACTGTTGGTGAAAACAAAAACAAGCTTTTTCTGGCGAAGGGAGTTAAGTCAAGACTACTCAATTCAATCCAATGTCATCTTTATTTCGGATAAAAGCAGAAAACAACTCAAAACATTTTTTTGTAAAAAATAATATAAAACTCAAACGACCCAGGCGGTAAGTTACCGCCTGGGCTGTGACTTTACCACCATGGCGTAAACTACGTTTACGCCATGGTGGTTGGCGGACTTACTGCCCCATTCCGACCTTGGCGGGGCGGTAAATCCCCAATCCCCATTTACCCTTCCCCATTCCCATTTTTGCCCCATAGGGCATAATGGGAGTGGGGAAGGCGTTAATTACGCCACCGTAAATTACGGTGGCGTAATTAACTCCATGGTCCCTTAGCGCCATGGATCTTAACGGCTGCAAAAAGCAGCCGTTAAGATCTCCATGGCGCTAAGGGACCTCGTACTCAGGCGGTAAGGGTCGGCGCTGTTTACGGCGCCGTAAACCCCTTACCGCCTGAGTTGTAATGAGGCCCAAACACATTATTCGACCATCATCATGATTTCATACAGCATTGACACCAAATATAAAATGTTAGATTTACAGAATAAAAGCCATTTATAGAGCCTCAACCATAAGAATATCAAAAATTAGGAACTCAAGCTCGCAGCCTCAGTTAATATACATGATTATTCAAAATAAAAAACATATAAATAACGAGAGCCATATGAATAGAAAAAAGGCAACCATCTAAATAAGAGGAGAGCAAGCTCACTGCCCCATTGAGTATAAATGATTGTTCAGCGACCTTGTATAGAATCACCCTACTATGAGGTGACTTCTGTAATAACATTTCTCTCAATTCTCTCTAGTATTTTAGTTCTGAGCAGGCAGGTCCTATGAATTTAACGTGCCACAGTGAACACAACACATTGCTCAGAGGAGTTCCTGCAATGTTTTAAGGCTTCAGACATCAACCGTATACTAACAATTTTAAAACGAGGTCTTAAATAGCGACGCATTAGGGCACCAGTTCTGGGCAAATGCGCAAAAAAAAAATTGATTATTATTTTACATCCCCATTCCACAGTGGGGACAAGTCCTCGTGCTTCCTTGGTTCCGCGATTTGCTAACAAGTGTGAGTTTGAGTATTGCTAACCTAAATCTAATATACATAAATCTCTCATATGGAGGAGAATTATAATAAAGGTTCAAACCCAGGGGTTGATTTGCCACTTAGATAATCCAAACCCAAAGAGAGTTTTCTTGCAGTTCAGATCATCAATACTTTTTTCCTTCTTAAGAAATCTTGCTTAGTCTTAGCTAAGTCAATTTTTCCAATGTTGTAGGGAAATTCCCAAAACTCGCCCACATTTAGTTCAGTAAACTTTTCTTGACATATGCAACCCATGGAATGGAGGACCCCCCATCCAAGCTCATGATCTGCTTCAGTGCATAACACTATTTGCCCAGATCCTCAGTAGAACACAGTTTCAGCCAACAAAATGCAGATTTTAAAGCAAGTATCTCTTCATACTAGTTAAATCTAATTCTAAGTGTATTAGAGAAGATGGAGAATTTATTGGCAGCACAAGTAAGCTCTTTGGAAAAATATTCTCAGTTCTTTTGAGTGCAGCTAAGGAGCAGTAACCCCAAATTTCAGCACCAAAAGGTAGAAGAAACAGCCACCTGCCTACTATAGACTTCAAGGGCAGGCAAAATTGCCCCACTACCATGTCTTCTGAAAAAGGATTTAGTGTTGCTCGCAAATTTCCCAAGATTGGAATAGGCTTTGTTTAACTGTGGGCTCCACCCACCATTTTCCTGAAACCTGCTACCTAAATAATCCTAAAACAGTGCCTGTTCCAATTCACACTCTTCAGCAATAATACTCAATCCACTATGTTTGTCGATCTGGGGTTTCAAGACCATCATCTTTGTTTTGTCTGTATTTAACTTTAGCTCCAGTTCCTTACATTTGTTGAGGAATAGTTTCAGATTTGCTCTTAAACCGTACGGGGAGGTAGATAAAATCACAGCATTGTCCGCATAAAATAATGCAGGATGAATATCATGGCCCATCTTTGGGCAATCATGGGAACCCTTCACCAATTTCTCAATAAGTTCTTCTATGTTCATTTTGAATAGAAGGGAGCAAGGTCACACCCTTATCTTACCCCCTTCAAACTTCAAATGGAGCTGTTTGCTACCCTGCTAGTCCGTATAGCACGGTTGTCCTATTTTCAAAATACAGTACATGCAGTAAGCAGTTTCCCTGGAACTCCCCTTTAATTCATAACCTGCCAGAGGATCCACATACACTGCGTAGAGCTTCATCTTAAACAGTGCAGTCTATTCCTGGATTTGCAAATGCAGACAAAAGCTTTGGTCAGCTGTGCTCCTATGCATATGGAATCCCACACGAATATAACTAATGGTTTCCTTTTCGTCAGCCCAGGACTGGAGGTGGAGTTGCAAACATTTTACCTGCACTATCGAGGAGAGAGATCAGGCGGTAATTGGCCGGTAAGTGCCTCACCCCTTTTTTATGAATTGGGACGATAACTGAATATCCCGAGGAGCAAGGTAAAGGGCCCATAGCCAGGAAGTCATTAATGATTTTGCATAATACTGGACTCAAAAATCCCTATTTCATCTTTATAAAGGTCCGTAGGAATTCAGTCCAGACCTGAGGCTACTCATATCTTATTCTGGTGTGCAGCTATTTCTGCCCCTCGTTTGTCTATCGTCCTCAAGGCTTTAATATATATGCCCTTAATTGTGATATAAGTCAAGCATCTACCATGCAAGTGCACTGTGGCATGGCATCCCATGGTACACCTATGGCTGATGGCAAAGCTCTGTGAGCTCTCCAACTACTATCAGGGATGGCTGATCTTTCAAAGAGTTATTGAGGGATTCATACAGATTTCCAAAGGGGGCCAAGGTTATTGAGAGAGCCGCCATTATGGTATTTTGAAGGTGGGAAAGATCCACTGGCGAGCTGCAAGACTCTTTGTTAATTTCCTCACATCGAGGGGCTGAATCGCTCCTCCTTTCTCTAATCGAAATAGAGGATAGCTTTCTATCAGAGTACCCTAGTCTCTAGTCTCGGGAGGGTAGCTCAGTGGCAACGTGCTCCCCTTGGAAGCAAGACAACACCGAGCAACACAGGTTCGATCCCCGGGTCTGCGCTTAGAAACCTCTGGGTATTAAGCGTGTTATAAATAACCAATCATATCATACCTGCCCTCTTCATCCCGCTGCAACAATCTCATCAACTGCCCCGTAGCGGCATTCACTCTCCTTCTTGCATTGTGGTCTGTCATCACTCCCAATGGTTGTGAAATCCTCTGTTCTGACATTAAGACCTCTTTGTTGTTAACATCAATTTTAGGGTTTGTGCTCAACTAGAGTTTGTTTTCTAATTTTCATTTAAGACTCACCAAACTAAAGTGTTTTTGCCTCCCAATTTTAGATGTTAAGTCCAATATATCTTTGAAGAGGCGTGGCACCAGGACCGAGGATTTGGTGTCCACCACCCATAACCTTCTTTCAACTTGAGCAGAGTCTTTGATTCCATGTTGTCAGTCAAAACTGTTTGCAACTACCCCACATTCTGGAGAGGTCCAGAATAAACAGTGAAGCACCTTCCTCTGTATTTTGTTTGGAATTAGATTTTAACACCTTGAGCACCTCTTCATGCGTTTGTTTCCCATCCATAAGAGCCAAGATTGACAGTAAGCCACCCTTCATTCTTTTGTCCGGCAGCTGCCTTATTTCTTCAGAGTCTCCAGAGCTTAAGCCATCCCACTTGCTGGTGAGTTTGAATTCCGTCTCTGACATAAGGACATTTGGCGAGTAGAGAGGCATAATCACAATACACTGTCACCAACACCAACACTGCAGTCGCTCCGCCAAATTATTTCTAAATGCTGTGTAGACTCACCGCAGGTTACAATTCCAGATTACACCGACCTCGCTCCACAGTCCCGCGCAGACCACGACAGACCACTTCTGCCCCACTTCCATGCTGCGCGTAAATGTTGTTTTAGGCTTAGCGCCATGGCTGCCTCCAAAATCGATCCGACTCTGGTCTGGTGGATGGAGCAATTAGCGGTCCATTCCGAGGTCGGTGGGACCGGTAATTCCCCATTCACCAGAGCCATTCCCCATTCCCATTTGAGCCCCCATAGGGCTCAATGGGAAGGGGGAAGGCGGCAATAACGGTACCGCAAATCCCGATACTGTTATTGACCCGGTATCCCTTTGTGGGTCCTGTCCTTAACGCCTGGTAAAACCAGGCTTTAACGAAGGACCCGCAAAGGGAACTCGTAGTAGGGCGGTAATGGATTACCGGCACCAGTTCCCTTACTGGTGCCCTTACCGGTGCCGGTAATCCCTTACCGCCCACCTCGTAATGAGGCCCCTGGTTTTGCCTGGCGTTATGGAAGGGACAAGTTAAGGGGCTTCAGAGATAATAACGATACTGCAAATTGTGGTACCGTTATTAGCTCCATCTCCATTCCCATTGAGCCATATGGGGTCTCGAATGGGAATGGGGAATGGTTCCCAGAATGGGGACTTACCGGGTCCTCCAAGGTTGGAATGACCGGGTAAGTCCCTATTTCGGGAACCCGGACCCGGAATGCGGTAAGGGGGTAGCCATGGTGCAAATAGCACCATGGCTACCTCCAAACTCGTAATGACCCCCTGTGTGTTTTCTTAGTTTTAAATATCGCATAACACACAGCATCCATATAATTCTTTTTATGCCATGCTTCTGTCAGTCTTTGAAAGTTTTGCACACAGAGTAATTTTCTTGTCTTTTGCTGAATTGCATTCTGATATTTGTAGTCTCACGGTCTAGAAGAGGGGAATAATGCCACAATTGTACACCTTTTGACTAACATAGTTCTATAGCGATTCATATATTTGAGTGATACTAAGGTATGTGTACTTTTCAAGTTAGCTTTGTAAAGCAGAGTATTATTGAAAGCCAGGCATGGATGTGAGGAGGGGAAATGATGAGAGGGCAAGTAAGTCATGAGTTTTTGCCCACAATGTGGCAAGAGAGTTTGCAATCCTGGACACTAGTGCAGTTATTTTCCCCTCATGTGGCTGCTTTTCAGGGCACCAGGACACCGGTGTATGGACAGCATAACTTTTTTTCAGAGTGTGGGTGCAACCCCTTGGATTCTTTTGAGGTTGGCAAGCTTGCTCAAGTATTTGGCTGCAAGAATTTTACTCAGGTTGTCATGTTCCCAGTGCAAACGCTTACCCACAAGACTACAAACACTTCTTTCATATTGGGATTTTGTTTTCCATGGAATATTGCGCAACAGATTGCTTGGTTTAAAAAGTGAGCCCCTTTTATACTCTGCCAGCATATTTATTGGAAGATTTCCTCTCTCAGGTTATTTTTCTGGTGTTCATTACTTTTTTTTTTTAAAAAGCCCAATGTTATTTTGTCTTGTGCACTTTCTTCTAGGCAGACGGTCAATTGAACTATTTGTATATTTCATTTCAAAATTTGTAGTCAGTTACTGTACGTATATTCAGGACTGCCAGCTTTTGATTTTTGCAATGTGGGAAAAGTGCCTGGCAGCTGATAATTTTTTACACTTTTCCATGCTTATTTTTGGGTTGTGCAATGTATCACAACAGCCACCAAGAGACCAGCCATAAAACAAGGGGCTTGTAGCACGCTGCTTAACTAAAGTGTGTGATCCTCGGCAAATCATTTTATCACACCAAGCATTGAATAGAAACATTGTGAGTTCTCAACACCTGCAATCTTTTATATATAACAATTCCAGTGTCAAAACAGGACAACATAAATTTGTGATTGATGAAGGTCTTTGAGCGATGGGTTGAAAGTGTTCAAAAACATAGAGTGGCTGTGCCCACTGGCCATTGCTGAAGGCCATGGCTAATGGTCTAGTAGCATTTTAAAATGGACAGTTGGCAGGGCCAGAGGCCGTTCCCCCTGACCATGGCTGAAGACCATCTTAGAGATCTGGAAGTGTTCTAAAAATCTATGGAATAATAAAACCCTTGAAATTCAAGAAAACAACTTTAGTTGCAGCGACGTTACGGAGAGAACTTAACACAACAAACCCCTGAAATTCAGTTAAAGCCACCTTAACTCCATGCCCCCTGTAGCGCATCACTTGCATCACTAATGACATCACTAATTACATGTTGTATGAGAACACTGTTGACATGCCATCACTGGTAACAACACTGATTACATTGTATTTAACTGATTACATCTATAATGGAATTAAACATAACATAATTTATAAGTTAGCTCATGGCAACTTTGATTATATTAATAACAATTTAGGCAATGGACTTGGCCATGACAAAGGCTGGGGTCACTGGCCAGCACCAAAGACCATAGCTAGTGTGCGGTTAGTGTTCAAAAATACCAATGTGCATGGTTAAAAGCCATTCCTAGTAGCCCATCACTATTTAAAAATATAGAGTGGGCAATATTGAAATCTGTAGTCAGTGGCCACGGTTAAAGGCCATAGATGGTATCCATTAAGATGTTAGAATATACAGGCCGTGGTCACTGGCTAGTATTGTGTTGAAGACCATTGCTAGTGGCTGGTTAGTGTGTATCACGCCTAGCAACACTTATGTACAGGCACATTACAAATGACATATCATTTCATAACTCATAATATACAGTGGGCACGGCCAAAGACCAAAGATAGTGGCTGGTCAAAAGATTTACAAACTGCTCAAGGTCAAATGACATGGTTATTGGCCCATTTAAATGTTAGAATATATAGTGGGCACAGCCAAAGATTGTGGCCACTGGCCAGTATTGTGCTAAAGTCCATGGCTAGTACCTGATCAGTGTATATAATATACAGTGGACACAGCTGATAGCTGTATCCACTGGTAAAGGCCAACATCTAGTTGGGAGTCTGTTAGTGTTTTAAAATATTCAATGCACATGGGTGGAAGTTGTGATCAATGTTCATAACTTAAGGCCAAATCTAGTACCCATTCATGAGTTTAAATATATTTGGCCATGCACACTGACCATGGCTGAACGCTATGCGTAATGCCAGTTACTGTTGTAATGTAATTAGTGATGTCATCAGTGATGTGAGCTGTGATGTCATCATTGTGGTCTTAGGCTGCTCAAAAGGGGGTGCGAGGTTAAGCTGAATTTCAGGGGGATTGTTGCGTTAAGTTCTCATCTTAACGTCCCTGCAAATAAAGTTTTTTCTGTGTATATAGTTCTCGTTTCATAGTTCACATTGTTCTGTCTTTAAGTCGCCACATGTTCCTCACCGAATGGAGATCCAATCCGAGGTCAATAGACCTGGGATTGCTCTGGTGGTGGCTCAGTTGAAATACGCATTATTAATGCAAATGTGTTCTTAGCCTAGACAGATCAGATTACATGTTAATGCTGCAATGCAAGGTGGTGGGGGCCTCACAAGTCTACAGAGCAACTTCTCTGGATCAATTAAGTCGGATAAAGTGTACATAATTTCCCTTTGAACTTTGGGATTATGAAATGAATACATCATTGCCCACAGACAACTCACTTGGAAAGCAGCAGCGTTCAATATTTACGCTCCTGCTACTTGTCATACTACCATCAGAAGCACATAGGGCTCACCATTTCCTAGGCTTCTGTTACTTCATGATATGGTGACTCAGGTTTTGCTGCTTTGCCGCCGTGAGTCACAACTCAACCACTTCCCTGGTTCTGAAAACCTAAGAGCCCCTCAAAAGCAAGATAGCCATCAAACATTTTAATACCGACTATATATGATTCAGTGCATTGCAGGTTCTTCCCTTCGTTTTGGTCCTGTACAGCACATTAAAATCCTACACCCCTTCATCAGCCAAATTATGGGATTCATACAGAGAAATGAAGAGATTTGGCAGATCGTGTAATACACAGCAAACTGCCACAGTTCCGAAATATAGACTCTCCCCCCTTGTAATGCATTGTGTGACCTAAAGGGTACTTTGAAACTACTACAGTGGTGATTTGTTGCAGTAAAAAAGCATTGTGACATAACATAGCACAGTGAGATACACTCTGCTTGCTCTTTAGCCTGTCCAACAGCTTAAAGCAATTTTTACTCTAGCACCAAATCAAATTGCATATTGATTTATTTTCAGACATGCCACAACATTGCTGGTGCACGCACCTTTACTCACTGTATTGAGTATCAAGGTGCAAACAATCTCATTTTCTGTATACAATGCCCACAATGACAATGCCCTCAAAACTCACACATCATTTGCATGAAGTAACTCTCCCTGCAAGGCTTTGATTTCAATCAGGACACGTGACGAGGGCATCAGCAATGGAATTCTGTCGCTTTAGTACCTACCTACTATTTAAATTAAGCAGACATGGTACGCAATACACAGATTAGCTCTTCGACAATTCCCTTTTCTTGGGTAAGTTTTAGAAAGTGGCACCAGTGCGTCCTGGTGGTCTGCTTTTTCCTCGATGAAGCTTGTAGCAGAGCAGCCACATAGCCTCTGAACCTTGCTGATGGGTGGTGCTTTCCATTCACCTCATTTCTTTCCCGCCTATTCTGTTTCTTTTATACAACACATCCCAAAGTTTTTTTTTTCTTTTTCAAGCATGGCAGCCCATGCGAGACTGCCTTGTGCTAATTTAGCACATTTCGTTTGTTAACATGACTTTGAACTCATTCTCATATCTGTTATGGAATGTGCACAATTGTAATGCTTTTTACATCTGAACTTCAATTACACTTGGACTTCCTGCCTCATAAAAACATGTGTTGGTTCTATACTTCTGCTGAACTCAGGAATATACACGGTGTACATAGACCTTCCACTGTCAAAGATTTCCAGGCCTTACCGTTCAAATTGGATGAAAAAAAAAGATTGCAGAGAAACACTATCAATTTGGTATATGAGGAACAACTGATGTCAGACAAACCAATGGATTCCATTGCAGCTATGTTATTGTGGAACAGTGTATCCGTGATAGCCAGATGGAACACCCATATCCAGGATTGAAAGATAGACACCAGACAAAAGAGCATTCCCCGGCTTAGGTCATCCAAGGGTGATATGCGATTTGGACCAGAAAGCAATGTTCCGGTCAAAAAGATCATCAATAATTACATATATTAACCGTATTCGTCAGGGTTGGTGGGGGGGGGGGCGGGGATCAAAACAGGGATATCAGGCATCAAAAAGAAATGTAATGCAACTTCTTCACTTTCTTAATCCTTCTCTCTCACTCCCCTTCTCTCCCCCATCCCCTTCCTCCCCTCCACCTCCCTCTCTCTTCTCAGTTTACAAATGCCTTGTTATTCTGTTACGAATGTATCGATATCCACAATGTCCTTGTTTTAAAAAATCAATAATTACATATATACCTATTGTTTGCACAATATGCCAGCATAAACTACACAATTTCCTGGCAAACTTATTTTTTTGATCTACAGGTGGTGCTCTGCAAAAAAAAGAAAAGGATGTGCAACTAGCAGAGGCATATATCAGACCCCTGCACCAATATGAGTCTGGACAAAGTGCCAGCAAAATAGAAGACAAGTGTTACCAGTCAGACCTCAATGCTGTGCCACCAGAATCAGGCATGATAGAGAAACAATTTATGTAAAACAAACAGATGGCAGCCGCCTTACTGCTCAGTGTCCAGACGTTTCTGATGAAGCATGCAATTGCCCCAGTTGCAAAGGAGAAGCACAGACAATTATTCTGTTCTATTGTCCTGCTTGTCTACAGGGTATCCAGATATTTCAAGAGGATCCTATACTTAACAACTTGATTAATTTGATCAACAATCTCAAATTCCCAACAGAGACAACCCAATCTATCCAACCTGTGGTAGATCGAAGCAAATGCATGACCCTGATAACATGTCTTTACAAAGATTTTGCTCCAGCAGTGCAAGTCTTTCATCTAGAAGAAATACACATGCACTCCTACCTAGATAACCGATTCATACATTTGGCATCCAGGGACAAGGCACAGAGAGACACATGATAAGGATCTGCCAGCTCCTGTCACTATGGGGGTTTCAGATAAATATCCTGACATTCACTCTAGTTCAGTTCCAGGACCTGTTTCATTGGGGCAAGTTTCAATATGTATATAACTACTAGACCCATGATTGAAAATCTACCGGCTTTATCAATCACTTTGCAAAAATATTGCTCTACAAGATCATGGTTAAGAGGCATGATGGCTAAAGTTCAATCAAATATGTGTACTTGCAGGGTGCCCTCATGGAACAGAGCAACTCTTTACTCATGCAGCTATATACCCTTGGCAATGCAGCTATGCCAGACTATAGATTGATGGCTTCAGCCAGGACATGCGGAGAAAGTTGCTCCACTGAGCCTCTCCCTCCAACAAGTGGTGGTAATGTCTGATGTCAGCGGGAACAGGATGGGGAGCTACATGGAGGTACATGGACATTTCTGGTCAACACATCAAGTCTTGCCTTCATCGCTCATTGACATTGATAGAATGCTCAGCAAAGAACTTCGCCGTGAGATTATTCACTTTGGCCTGGAAGGACATCCTGTATGAAAAAGGATGGGCACAGCTATGGCCATGACTGACGTAAACAGACACAAAGGTATAATAGCGGAAAAACTGTTATTGCTTTCAGAACACCTGCATAATTGACAGACCAGAACCTGGTCTCTTTCAACCATTCACATCCAAAGAATATTTAACATTAGAGTGGCCAGGTTGAGTAAAGTGTTTCCTTCATTAGGAACACATTTTCTATAGATCCGTAGGAAATTAAATACACCAGTCTTTTCCATAATGATGGCGCCCATGTTTTGCTTCAGACAACCAGACCCAACAGCCACTGGCATATTCACTGTCAACATTAATTGAACCCAAGAATATTTCCCTAAAACAAACTGATAATGAAAAACTGGGAACTGAACTGCCCCGTTTAATTATCAGGCAGATAGCTAAGTGTGCAGGGAATCAGAGACTCATGGGAACTGTTTTAAATTTAAGTTGGAGAAGCAGCATAAAAATGAATCATTTTCATTATGATTTCTGCTTCTAACTACCACAACAAGGGTGAACCTGAAAGATCCTGGTAATCATCACCTCTGCTCCTGGAAGATCGCACTCAAAACCTTGCTCCTTTGAGTAAATGCCACCCAAAGACTGTTTTTTTTAACAACATCAAGTGAAAACCATGCATGTAGAATGCAACATTTTAAAAAGGCATTTCATTTTTAAAAGTGGAAAGAGGCCCACATCTGACTAAAATATAAACCGTTTAACCAATGATCATGGACTGTGTTGAAAATGTAAAAGTCCTGTGGTAGATTGTTGTAGAGTGTTCTGAAAGACCTGCTCACACAGTTTTCCTATTGTACATCAAATATAGGAATTAATCATTATTAATTCAAAGTCTTTTCATGTAATGTTTTTGTTTCTTCAACTGTCAAATTATTGTACAAAGCTTATAATAATATAATTGACTTAAATAGTGTCTCACAGTATACATATGTAGAAAAGCAGATATTATTTTGAGTTGCTTTGGATAACATTTGTGTTTGTTTCAGACTGATGTTGTGCTAACTTCAAGTTGACTTGAGTTTCAGCTCAGAGCAACTAGACCTCCCACCTTTGGGAGTCTTCCAGGGGAGAATGTTGGAAATATACTATAAAATTCCAAGAATATGAAATCTGTGGGCTTCACACAAGACTAAAATCTAGAGTGAACAGATGGTTGGATTTACAAGCCAGTCTCAAATGCAAATGCACCCTGTGAACAGTGAACACAAATTGGTAGCATTTTCAACATCAGACATCTTTATTAAGATACAAGGGTTGAATAAATGCCTATCTGTCCCTATCCTAAAGAGAATATTCCTACCTAGGGAACTACAACAAAAAATCACTCTGTGTCTCATCATCAACATTATGTACACTGTTCTTGTGTCCAAAACATTAATCTGACCCTCATACTAGAAGTGAATAACTTACATTTTTAACAAAGTGTCTCTCAGATGTAATTTTAGTAAAACATGTTAAAAAAAAACAGATATATAAATGCAACAAAATAAGACTTGGCTCCAGAGGGGGTTCCTTTCCCCTGGATGTCTCAGGTGGGATGGCAAAAGTATCTCTTCCAAGTAATCACTCCCTAAGGATGGCAAAAATGTTTCTTTCAAATAACCACTTCTCAAGGATGTCAAACATGTCTCTTTTAAATAATTACTCCTCAAAGATGGAAAGAGTATCTTTTACAAGCAGCCACTTCTCAAGGACAGCAAGAGTATCTATTTTAACCAGCCACTTCCTAAGGATAGCAAGCGTGTCTCTTTAAAGCAATAGTTCCTTAAGAATAGTGAAATTGTAACTTTTAAAACAATAACTTCTTACAAAGAACCACCCGGTATACTCCCCTGCCAGGAAACCTTTAGCAGGTTTATGATATCCCTGGGTATACTCTGTGGCCATGTATCTTCCCATGATATCAGATTATTTATTTAACTTCAACTTGCCTGGTGCTTGGTCTGCCAGGACTTCTTTTTACCTGATTTTTACAGATCACCTAGTATACTCTCCTGCCAAGTACCTAGCCACAATTTCTGTATCCTCTGTGTATTTAAAATGAATTGCCTGGTATACTCCCCTGCCAGGAATCCCTCTCTGGGGCATACAGAACGCCTGGTATGCTTCGCTGCCAGTTATCGTCTCCGCAAATGCTCACTGCCTGATGTGCTTCTTTCAACAGGACTTCTTTATAATATTCTCATTGTCTTTCAGCATAAAAGAGTTGTACTCCTTCACTGTATATACTTGTTTGACTTGAGGTTCTACTTGTTCCAACTTTCCCACATTAACATCTCATATATGAAGACTTGTCCAAGTTCGACCTTTAATCTACTTCCTCAGTAGTGTTCCTCTGCTTTTGTTAACACTTGCTCCATCTTTCCCCATATTGATATCTCATATATGGTGATGTTTTCAGGTTTTGTCTTTTGACTCTTTCGCTAGCATTCATTGTCTTGTGGCAATACTTTCTCCAACCTTCCCCATATTAACAACTCATACATGAGGATTTGGGCAAATTCTGTTTTATACTTGGTCGGTATTCAAACTAAGTTCATATTGGTTCACATGTCTGACAATGCACCGCAGGCCCCCCAACATCTCGGGGCAGACTCACCATTGTCTGGCAGTGCCTCCAACCGGTGGCACTTAGCTGCATGAAGCTTTCACCTTGGGATGGCGTTCTTTGCTCTGCAGACCTTCATTCTGCTCTTCTGCTAGCTCCGCTGTCATCCGCCGGTAAGCCTGCTGCTTCTGGACTTGACTGCACTGCTTGTAGCTTTGCTGTGACTGCTGGTTCCCCACGGCCCTCTTGCGGTACCTGCGGTGCCTTCAATGGCCTTACACCACTCCTATAAGTACTGCTTGCAAGTGGCAAGCTGAAAGCACCTGCTTTCCCCAGCACAGTCCTTTCCTGTGCTGCCACCTTCTCCTGTATTTCTGCTTCCTTCTTCTTCCATTCGGCTTCTCTTTCTCTTGCCAACGTGGACACCATTTTTAAATGTCCAGGACAGTTGGGTCTTATTACAACAACTAAACTGCACGTTCAGCTTAGTGTTTCGGTTGATCCATATTAACTCCTCCTTCCTCGTCTCAGTACTTGAGGCTTTATGGGAGTTGGAGTCCATAGGATTCATAGAACTTCTAAGGTGATTTTGTTTGGGATTTTTTCTCAGCACAAACACATCAGAGATAGGAGGTGTTACGTGTATGTTATGTGCATATGAGTTTTAAATGGTATTCTGTCTAGAGTGTCTGGCAGGAAGGGGTTTTAGGAGATTTGTATAGTTACAACATGCCACCAGGATTTTAGGAACTATAGGGTCTTCCACATTTGGAAGGGAAGAACAAAGTGTCTCTCCTGATGGGGTCACCACATCCCCCCGACCGCCATCTCATCTCATGTGATACTCCCTCATAATAACACCCCCAGGGTCTGGATCAGGTAGCGACTGCCATCCCCTGGCCACATGAGTGGACATTTCTGGCTGGGGATTAGTGATGACTGCAGAAGATTCATCACAACCCATTAGCTGTCATCATTTGAACCTGCTCTCTCATAAAAATCCACCATTTGCTGTGACTAATTCAATGAGAATAAAGTGGTTTGTCAAAAATGATCACTCAATCATTAATCAAGGCCTCACAAAGAGCTGTTTACATAACTCATGTGCTGACCACAATCCTCCTGGTTGAAATACAGGACATGTACAAACATGTGTATTTCCCATGATATAAATAGCACATGTTATTTACCATTAACTATATATGAACACACAAATATCAGTCATAATTCTGCCACTGGAAACCTAAAAAAAAAAAACATACCATTTCTCAAAGATCAGAAACTCTTTCGTAATGTGACAAGCAATTTGAATTGTATACATTAATCAGAAATTATTAAAATGGAAATGATTCATAACTGTATGAAGCAATATGCCAATTAGACATTCTGAATATGCAGGCATGCATATGTAAGTACATATTCATTGATGTTGATTTAATTGGATTAGTAAATTGCTGCAATTAATTATGGAAGAAAAACAAAATGTCATTTGGCAGATTAAGTGTGAAATAGGCCCCCCTCTTGTTCATGACAAACATACAAAAAATGTAACCATCCAATGAATACTGGAGGTGTATACACAATGGGAGAACATGACTGTTGGGTAAGACAATGGAAGGATCAAGCCAATCAAAAAGTTTGACATAATTATGACATAAGCAGTGACATTTTGAAAACTTTAAAAATAGTGTCAAAGGATAGGTTTCTGACAGCAGAAAGGCCACTAGAAATCATGTCTGTTTTACGATTAACAACAAGTTGTCTGCCTAACAGGAAGGATGCTGAGCTGTGAATAATTTTTGAAGGCATTAGCTATTTTTTTAATTTCTTTTAATTTTGTGTATTAATCAAATTAGATTTTTACAAACGAAAGTTGCACGTTAATTATTCAGCCTAAAAGGTGTTTAACATCTTAAAAAGTAGATCTTAAGAAAAAGTGAAGAAGTTCAGGCATTAGAGTACATTGTCTCTTAGCCTTGAGCGTCCGCTGGCTGGTTTATTGAAGAGAGAGACTTTTCTATATATTGCAGAATTGTGTATGTGGCCAACAACCACCAAGTTCTGTCTTCCATCATCATGCGTGACCAACATAGGTCTTCGTCACTCAATACAAAATCTGAAAATAGATGTCTCAAGTAATTAGCTCTCATATTTGAAGTGCCCGAACAAGAGAGAAGGAGGTGGCGAATGGACTCCACCAATTCTGGCGAGTTACAGAATCTACAACCGATGGAAACCGTCTGACCTCAAATGGTTAAAATTTCGTTGGTGTGTAGTAGATTAAACCTTGCTCTCAATAGGAGATTCCTGGCCTGTTTTGATGGGATCTGCTTTAAGAAAGGTTGGATCTCTTTCAGTTTCCTCAGATTTTGCAGTAGATAACGTGTTAGCTTATTTGCGGCTGCTAATTCTCCTGTCACAATCCATATCAAGCTCTTTGATCTTTTTCAGGACTTTCACCAGGTTTGTTTTCAATGTTTCTTCATCCATACCCACCTCTTGTAACGTTTCCAAGATCTGTTTTGTCCACTAATTCAACATCTTACATCTTGATACCAAGCTTTCTTGGAAAATGAGATTGTAGATTGAGGGTTCTTCTGAAAGATGCTATTTTCGGAACTGCTTCAGGGTGTTATATTTGACTGTGGGTCGAGTGATAAAAGGCTTAGTTCTTTCCTGATAGAGGCTATCGAGGTACAATTAGGCAGGCCCAGCACCTTTCTCCAGAATAGGGCCTCCAGGCTAGGCCATATCATTTTAGGAATGTTGGGCATCGCCTTAGCCCCATAGGCCAATGTTGGTACTACTTTCATTTTGTAGAAATTTAACATGGGGATCAATGAGAAACAGCTACATGTTTTATCAATTCCACACCCTGGGGCCGCTAGTTTTCTGTTTTTTTTTATTCAAAAACTTTTGCATGACTAACTCGTTCTTAGTGTTGTCAAGTGTGACTCCTAGATATTTGAACTCACATACTTTTCCAATCACTTTCCCCTCAAGGCTCAGTGTGATGATTTCCTTTCTTTTTGTGCCTTTAGACATGATCATACATTTAGTTTTATCTTCATTGATCTCCAGGTTGTTTGCTGAGATGTATTTCTCTAGGTTTATATGCTGGTGTTGCAAGCCTATTGATGTATAATCAAGGAGAATCAGGTTGTCGGCATACAAAAGTCTGTTTCTGAGGGTTTTGCCCATCTTTGGAGGAAAACAACGTACCTCTGTATTCCACCTTTCTAATGTGTTCCAAAGCAGTGACCTGTCCACACGGTCAAATGGTTGTTTAAGGTTCACGAAGAAAATTAATACCTGCGGTCCCCCTTTGAGGACCTTATTTTTTAGTATGTTTAACGTCAGGATGTTAGCTGCTGTTCCTATGTTTTTCTTAAACCCTGTTTGCAGATAGTCCTCGCACGGGCCCCTTTTGCCCATTCCATGAAGTGATTTAGGAGCAGAGTTCCAAACACCTTCCCAATGCAGTCTAGTAAGGCGATTGGTCTATAATTGGCTGAGTCGCTCTTGTTTCCTTTTTTATAGATCGGGACCACTGTAGCCGCTTTCCATAATGGAGGGATCGATTTTAACTCCGCGTACCTTCAAAATATTTTACTTAGAAGGTCTGCCCATTCTACCGGATGAGCCTTTAGGTCCATGTTTGTAATTCCGTCGGGCCCCTGCGCTCTAGAGTTCTGAAGAGATTTAGGGCCTCATTACACGGTAGGTGGTAAGGGTTTACCGGTACCGGTAAGGGCACCGGTGCCGGTAAACCCTTACCGCCTTACTACGAGTTCCCTTTGTGGGACCCGACCTTAACGGCTGGTTTTACCAGCCGTTAAAGTAGGGTGCCGCAACGGGTCCTCGGTGCTAATTGCGGTACTGCAATTTTTGGTACCGTAATTAGCACCTTCCCCATTCCCATTATGCCCTATGGGGGCAAAAATGGAAATGGGGAAGGGCCTTGGTGAATGGGGAATTACCGCCCCACTCACCTTGGAGTAGGGCGGTAATTCCACCATCCTTGGTGGCAACCATGGCGCTAATAGCGCCATGGTTACCGCCTACTGTGTAATGAGGCCCTTAATCACCTGGATGATCTCAACTTTGTCGTCAAGGCGTGCCCACTCTGCCACAATTGGGGACTGATTCAAGTGTAGACTGATCCCTGGGCACTGAAACTGAGCTCTGAAGAAGTTTACCCATGTTGTTTCACCTATGTTGTTTAAGATGGAAACTTTTTCTGATGGAGTAGTTGCGTTCTAGAGGGACCAAAATTCCCTACTTTTCTTCCCACTTATGGCTCTTTGAATGGTTTTTGCATCTTGCTGGTGTAACGCCATACAATGGTTTTTTGAGCCATGATTTGTGTCTCTGCAGGGCTTCTTTTACTAGAGGGTTTGTCTTCACAGGACCTGAGGTTTTAGCTTCTCTTTTTATTTTCCTTAATTATTTTCTTTTTTCAACCAAAACTTTGTCGTATGTGTGTTTTTGGATACCTCCTCAATTGAGTTTGGTCTGCTTCTTTTTATATATCGAGAGCAGCGGTAGGTAGTCGAGCTGTCTTACAGTTCCCAAATGGTTTTGAGCCAAGTATTTAGACTTCAGGTTGCTTATTGCTTCCACTGACATTTTCAATCTGGATCCCTGGTTGTTTGTCTCCAGGTGCGCATGAGGTTTTGTTGGTGTGCTGAGCTTTGCTGGCCAAATAATGCACAGCAGATTATGATCACTAGCAGCTGAATGTGTCACCTCAAATGTAGTTATTATTTGTGCTATCTTACACGTTGCAAAGATATAATCGATCGTGGCAGCTGATGACTTTCGCTCCCACGTCGGCAAGGTCTTTACGTTTGATAGTACCTCGTCTATGTTAAGGAACTCCCGTGATGACATTAGGCTAGACCAAGCTGCTCCTCTTATATCTGCTGCCAAAACCTTTTTAGTTGGCAAGGGTGTTTTGGCTTTCCTTTTGCAAATTGAGTTAATGTCTCTGCATATTAGCACATGTGTAATAAGATATACTGCTATCGCCTCATCAATGGCATTTTCAATCATGTCAAGAAATTGGTTAGTTTCGCTTGTTGCTGGGTTCCAGTAAATATTCATAATGACTATCATAGTCTTTGTGTCTTTGGGGGTCATTACGACCCAGCCGGTAAGTACGCCAACTTTACCACCATGGTGTAAACTATGTTTGCACCATGGTGGATGGCGGATTTACCGCCCCATTCCAAGGTGAGTGGGGCGGTAAATCCCCATTTCCCATTTACCCTTCCCCATTCCCATTTTTGCCCCATAGGACATAATGGGAGTGGGGAAGGTGCTAATTACGGCACCGTAAATTACGGTGCCGTAATTAGCACCAAGGCGGGTTAGCGCCATGGGTTTTAACGGCTGCTAAAAGCAGCCGTTAAAATTGGAATCAGGCGTTAAGGGTTAACGACGGCCTTAACCCTTAACGCCTGAGTTGTAATGAAGCCCTTTGTCTCTGTCTTTTTCTGGATGTGTCCAATCTGCCTTAATCGCCAGTAAGGCTTGATTGCAAATTAGCACTTTAGCTGACGATATTCCACAGCCATGACGTATAGCCGTCAAAATTCCAGATGAGGGGCAACCCAAAGGGACCTTTTTTGCCAGTGATAAAAAGATTTCATAGCCTTCTAACGTTGGAGGTTAAGTCAGCCAAGTCTCTTGGAGATAAAGGACGTTGTAGTTCCCCAGCTTTATGTCACTTGTAGCTGTCAGGTGGCCATGTCCCCTTGTGTTCTACGAGCATAGCTTTATTTGCTTCATTGTTTTCTCTGGGGTAGAATTCACTTGCTTGCTATGCTCGGGAGTCGAGGATTGCAATTTTTCTTGTTGTGTTGATAGGACTTTCGGAATCCAGGATCACAGACTTTGTATAGAAGATTTCTTGACACTATTGTTTTCAGTGGGTAGTTTGTCCCTTTTCACTTGGGATGACTTTCCACTGTTTTCTTGTTGATTCTGGAAAGGTGCCCTTTTGGCGTGTTCTTCCATGATCTGCCTGTTGTTATCCAGAGCTGGTTTGGCCCGTCTGCTTCTTCCTTTTGATCGGGACCTTGTATACGTAATTTTACATCGTTCTCTTATATTTCCTGGAGCCCGCTTGTCTTGATTTGTTTGTGGTGTTCCCTTTGGCACTTCTCTCCTCTTTCATTAGCATGCCAGTATTCAGTGGTAACTTGAGGTTGAATTGTTTCCACCGTACCGATGACTGAGTTTGATCCTGAGGTCCGGTTCACCTTTCTAGTTGATTCAGTCAAATCGTAGCCCATTTTCAATAGGCTTCTAGTTTCATTTCTTAATTGCCGCTGTACTATAGATGAACCGATATACAAGTGAGCTATTGCTTTCTGTTTTCTTTGGCTAGGGTCCACGATAAGTAGGTCCTCTGTTCTTATTCGTTGTAGATTCGGAATATAACTGAATAGGGCTAAAATCGAGCATCGATTTAGAATGATGTCATCGTCGTTTCCCTCAATTTGCTCCAACTTTAAGATCCACCTAGCTAAAAAATATTTTTTCTTTATTACTTTATTGTAAGTTTCTGTTTTTGTTATGTAGTGAGGTTTGGTCGGACTGTTATGGGAATTCCAATAATTAAGTGCCTCTCTATAAGTTTTGTTTCTTTTGTTGTAATCTAAAAGCGGCAAAGGAGATTTAGGAGAGCTCTCATGCAGTTTTCTTGTGTTTTCCCTCAGGTTTCGCCCAGGTTCGTACTCTCTTGAACCCTTCCGTGTCCTGTGTCGTTCCTCGCGGTGTCCCGGCATATTCTCTCTTGACCGACTCTCCTTTGGTTCACTTTCTTTGACTTCCCGTGAGTCGTTTCTTTTTCCTTTTTTCCTCTGGTTATTCCTGGTCGGGCTATTGGTCTGCCTTACTTGTTCTTTCGGTGTCCTTTGCTTGTTTACTACCCTTTGTTCAGAGGAATGCATGGCTTGCCTAAATTCATTCTCTCTTGTACCCCTCTGAGTCCTATGTTGTTACACGCCCCGTCCTGGTGTGTTCTTTCTTGATTTCCTCCTTTTTAATTCACTTTCCATTACTTCACGAAAGTAATTTGTTTTTCCCTTATTTCTTTTGTTTATCCGGGTTGGGCTATTGGTCGATCTTACTTGTTCTTTCAGTGACTGTTGGTCATTTTCTGTCCTTTGTTCTGAAGACTGCGTATCATCAAGGTGCACACTTATGTTCATCAGCTCATCCCTCTTCAAAAAATCATCAATTGTTTTCAGTAAGTGAGATGCCGATGAGGTTGACTGCACTGTAATTGCTTCTTCTCGAGCACTTGTCGAGCGCTTGGTCTGGGTGCAGTTCGCCACTTTTCTTAGATCTTTAGGTAGATCCTTTCGAGGTCGATTTAAGATGAAGACAGGTTCCAATACCTTTGAGTTTGTAGGCCTTTCTACTCTCTCTGAAGATGCTGTCTCGTGACTTAGGGGGAGTTTCTCTTTAGAGTGTTAAATCAATCATAATCGACATTTAACACTCTCTTTCTAGTGTGGCCCCCAGGCTAGGCAGGTGACTTTGTGTTTTCAGCATTGGCTGAGATAGTCGTTCTTGTGCCTTCGACTGAGTCTTTTCCTTATTATCCAGGGCCATGATGTAGGCTTCTAAAAAGGTTATCTTACCAGACATTGTGGCCTGAATCGATGTATGGTCCTTTAAGGAGTGGCTGATCCCTTCATACAGTTTCATGAAGGGATCTAGTGCTATTGTTAAAGCCGACATTATCGATAGCATGTCCGGTTTCTTTGATGGCGTGGCCCCCTGGTTTTGGTCTATGGAGTGGTGGTGTCTCCCTTTTGAAGGATAATCAATCCAAAGAGAACGAGGTGCTGAACGTTGGAGGCTAGTTCTATGTGGTTCCAGTGAGTTTCTACGGCTGGCCACAACATTTAAGGGGTCCCAGAGTGCCTGTTGGCTGTGTTGCCTCTGGGATATCATTTTTTGGGGAGTGAACTATCACTTCTTCGAGGTCTGTTTTTTTGCAGAGGCTCACTGGCTGTCGCTCACCCTGTCTCGCCAAAGTCGTCGGGTAGGTCTGGACTTTTAACTTGAGCGCCAGAGACTTTGCCCGGCCTCCCGGAGACTGGGGACGAGCAGGCTTCTCCTGTCTCGGCACAGATTCATGCAGAACGTGGTCCTGTGTTCCGCTGGCATTAGTTGCTTGTATTGGCATGTTTTCAGCCATTAAGCCCCTTGAGGTATGAATTGAACTCGGCAGCGGCACTCCCAGCACTCCCAGCTCTAATTGTGGTGAGAGTGTCTCATTTGGACCTATCATTATGGTAGTTAAGCCAGGGCAGTCAAACATGCAGTCTCTGGAGGACTCCAGTGTCTTGGGAGTCTGGATGTTTTTTTGCCGGCACAGCAGTGTTTGGGGGATGCCCATCCAGTCAACGTTGCTTAGACACTGGCAAACAGTCATTTAATGCCTCCAGGATGTCAATGTCCATTAGTTCCTCTCTATGGACACTTTTAGCCTGGGGTCTAAGGTTGAAGAAATCCCTTAAGTTGCTGGGCCCGTCAAGTACTCTGTTGTTCCTTTTTCCCAACCAGTACTGTGCTGGAAAACAGACTCCAGCAAGGACAGCAAAGAGTTGAGTAGCAAGGTGCAGTCTTCACAGCAGAAGCAGGACTGTCACTCTCCGTCACTCCGCCACTTAGCTATTTAATCAGTGATGGGAGATGAGAGCAAGCTTAGAGGATTCATTTCTACTCATATGTAAATCCTGTGCAACCCCTCATCTGAAATTGCATAATGTGATTCCTGTGTAATTTGAAAGGGGAGGGGGATTTATATTTGCTCTTTGCCATTTGAAAACCATATTCTCAGATCGTGTGTCTTATTTGAAATTGTCTGTACTTTCTAAATTTAAAACATTACTTGCTCATTTCGAAACCTGCAGAATCCTAATGCAAGTCATTATAAGCATATTCTAAACTGCACACACATGTCAGCAGCCCACAGAAACATAATTACAAGGAAAGCAAGAAACCCGAAACAGTTCTTTGAGTCTTGCATGTAATGGTTTGGTTGAGAAAAGCAACGTGTTTGCATCATTTGGAAATGTAACTTAATGTGTAGCATGGAAATGTTTTGGTGCAAGAGAAATATTGAAATATTGGCTGATATGCAGCAGAAGTGAAATTAGCAGACCAAATTTAGAACCTTGATAGAGATATATAATTGATTATATAAATGTATGTTTGTATGTATGAAATTGTGAGATAAATGCATGCAGGTCATTTCGTGTTTGCAGACCAGCTGTCTGCAATTATGTAAAATTGCAGTGATTTTCACTGCATAAGGCTGTATCCCGCCTTTGCCTTGATTTCAACTTTAATTTCTTTATTTAAATAAATTAAACTTTAGATAAAACTGCCTGTTTCTTGCCCAGAACATTCGGGTGGAACATTATAATTAAAGGGGCATTATGTTAGGGTATTATATTTGCGTTACCCATCTGTTTAGGGGTTTCATCTCTTGCTCCTTTTCACCAAGGTTATGCTGAAGTTCAAGAAAAAGTGAACATCTGCTTGTGGGAGTGATAGTGATGGGGACGTTTTGTATACATTGACCATGGTTCATAGAAATGGTGAATTTACTGAGTTCAGAAAGTCTATTGTTACAGCTAGACCAACCCACCTCATCTTTCTTAATCTACATGTGCAGTAGCCGGCCCATCTTCATCTCTTCATGTGGTCATTTTGAGGAGTAATACATCTAGGGTTGTCTGAAAGAGTGGCTGGTGGTATTCAGAATTCTAGACAACATTCCTTTGCAGATTCACAGTTAAATTATTTGTCATGCAAAATTCTGATTTGGGTTGCAATTGCCTCACAGAGGAGTTTGGGTGATATTCAGGTAGCCATCCTGATTTCAGAACCTTTCTTGATGCACTGCTTTTACATACCAATACTTTGTGCCAGCCTAATGTTTGTTCAACATTTCATGTAGACCAAGAAGTTCTCCTTCCTGCTGTAGGTTCTATTCCCTTTATTGAGGGAGACGTTTCAATGTACTGAATGGATCTGGACTGTGATGTATTTTGTTATAGGGAAAGGACATAGCCATGTTACAAATGCAAGCACCTGTTTGTTGCCTTTTGTGGTGGTCCTAAAAAGGTTTGAAAGCTATCATTTCATCCATGAACATATGGATTAGAATGTAGGGTGTAACTGTTTATGAAAATTCGGGGTTGCAGTTGACACTGATTGTTGAAGTTTGCTTGTATAACATGGTGTCAATATCATGGGCTGCAAATATGGACATGTGTCATTAAAAGTCGTTCACAGGACCTCCACCTGATCATCTCCTGGCACATTTATTTCTCATTACCAATTGAAGGTTAGTTTCACTACATATTCTAACGCTGGTTCTGATCGTATTATTTTCGTCTATTAGATTAAACCACAATGGTGTTGCAACTTATTTTTTCATAACTTTGTTCCAGCGCAATATACATTATGTAAGAATCCTGTGATGCCAGTACAACCTCACATAAGTGAGTATTGCAATGATGGATGAGGTCCAGGATAATGAGGACTACCCTTAGTAATCAAAACGTTTAGCCTCCATCAAGATTCTTTGTTAAATGGACATCCTTCCATATCTGTAGTGAATAAGGTAATGCAACAGTGACTCACAAATGTTCTTGTGCCACTGAGCCAATAATCCAAATAAACCAAAAGTTAGGAGACCTATGTATATTTACATGTCTCCAAACCCCTGACCCCCATTTATACCCTCAAAGCCCAACTTTGACACATTGCTTCCTATGGACTTCTGGGCAAAAATAGTCCAAACCTTTGCATTTCTTTACTTTGAAACATCACTGGAAATATACCATTTTTTAACAAGTCTCACTAACCTGTGGGGACCTTCCAGCCTTCAGTAGGGCAATTGACATCTTACAGAGCCTTGTGGGCGATGCAGAAGACTGCCCACCTTTGCAAGTGCTTAATATCTTAACCTTGGGTGATTATGAGCTTTTGTGTGTGATTTCCAGGATACGTTCCAAATATCTGCCAAACTTCAAACCACCCAAAGTGTATGCAACAATGCTTTGCTATTAAAAATGCCATCCCACAATGAACACATTTCCAACTGGCTGCACAATGTGGACCAGTCTAGACACGATAAACACACTACAGTAAAACATGCCATGCCACATTAAGACATTCCTGGACTGGTTGCACCAAAATGGCAATCGAAGCAATAACACTTATTATGGTTATTTTAGCACAGATGCCCAGAAGAATACTGAATGCCACAGTAAGAAAAAGCTAGACTGGCAGCACCCGAATGGCAGTCTAGCCAGGTAATTACATTTAGCAGGACTGTTTTATCAGAGATGCCTGGTTAAATACCAGTCAATCCAAAGTAAGAAATGACTAGACTGGTTGCACCAAAATCCCTTTCTAGCCACTAATAACACATATCATGTCAGTTTAGGCTGGACATGGATGAACATTGCAATTTAGTGCATAACCACCACTAGTCCCACTCACTTCCAATCCCTACACAACCCTTAAAAACAGCTCCTCTGCCTAAAATTACCTCCACGTCCCTGTTCCTCGTCTCAGTACTTATGTATGAGCACATTGCCTCATAGGTAAGTACTGGGATGGGGAAGGGTTGGACTAGGAGTAATACATTGTACATGTAACTGAGCCAGGAATTACCTGCATGCCGCTCTTTCTCATCCCAGTACTTGTGTAAGAGGCAAAGTCCCTCATACTCAAGTACTGGCACGAGGAAGAGTAGACTACAAGTAATGATGATTACCCATAAGTAATCCAAGCATTAAACACATTCACACACACCATTTGCCATACACTCACACACACCCTGCCACCCATACATTTACATATGCGCCCTTTGATCATACATTCACACATGCACAGTGGCAGCCACCCATACATCATGCACTCACTCATTCAGACACATTACATTATATACATATGCACACACATTTACATGCATGCACACACATTTAAACAAAATATATTTTTTTACCTTTATGAACCTGTTTGTCCAGGGAATGAGGGCTTCAGCTCCCTGCAGCAGTTAGGCACGCTTATTCCTGTCATGTGCAGGGGATCTGCAGGCCTCCATGTCATGGGGTGGGTGGGGAGCCCTATGACTTCAAAAATAAATAGTTTCTTTTTGAAGTCACTCTGACTTCAAAAAGAAATAAATTCCGTTACAGGAGCAAACCTTGTTTGTCATAGGGTCCCCCTTCCCCGCCCCCACTCCATGACATGGAGGTCTGCAGTTTCACACTGCTTTCATAAAGAAATGGTTTCTGTTACGCTGTAGGCAGGGTGACTTCAAAATGGAACTATTTATTTTGAAATACTAGGGGGCCCCCTCCTAGGACATGTGGCTAGTGGCCTCTCGCACTGTGGGGGCTGCAGGTCCACAGCTACGCCAGTGATTCAAAATGTCTATACTTTTTGAAGGTGAACTAGAGTTCAATGGAATTCAAGCTTGCAAGAATGGAACAAATGAAAAAGAAGACGAAAACAGCTGTAAGGTACACTAGGAGCTAAGAATATGCTAATTGCATTTCTGGATTTCATTAGGACAGCAAACCATTATTCATTAAATAAGCCTCTGATGCCATTGCAAAACAGCGTGCACTTCTTTCCCAGCCGAGGTTGTCAAAACACTTGGAAAGTTCTGTTCCAAAATGTCTAATCTTCAGATAGGGTTGGCTGAAGGCAATAACTACACAGTGGTTGCAGATGTTGTTCCTAGCTGGGATCCCCACGCCAATATTTTCAACTGACAGATGCCTTTGTTCCAGACATATTTTGGCAATTTAAAAGGGGAATGGAATGCTAAAGAACAGTTGTGCAGTTGGAATGTGTCCTTTTGTGATTTCACAGCAGCCGATGAATCTATTGTTTCATAGGACAGCAGGAGGCTGTCCTATGTTGGATGGAGTCGAGTGCTACGCCTATTATGGCATTGTGATTATTGTGTGAAAGTGTTCCGGATGAGAGTTCAATGCATCGATAGGGTACACGCAAGCAGCCCTAGTATAGGTGCCTTTGTGAAAGGGTTCCACAGTGTGGTTTGACCTATGTTGGAGGATATTGGTGTCATGGTTTATGATCAACATTGTGTCAAGCACAGTTTCACTGCATACTGTTTTGCTTTGGGGAATGTGTGCGTGGCAGCGTGGGTAGTAAGTAGATGCAGATGTTTAGTGGGAGGTTGGGGGGGGCATGAAAGGCACTACCATACAAATGAGCCACTGTGAAAGAGTCGAAACACAGTGCCTCCTATTTCATAAATGTCGTTTGTCCTATAGGGTACTGCTTGGGGAAATGTAAGAAGAGTGGAGCTTCTGGCTTCTCTGTACCTCCCAGAGGATACAGCTCTGGAATAGAAGCTTTTTCTTGAGCTTTCCTGAAAAAAGGTGATCTCTGTGAAGTGAATATACTTTGCCATAAAATTGCAGATGGTAGCTGTTTGACAAAGCGAAGGCAAACACACTACAGCAAATCATGTAATATCTGATTCATTGACAACATCTTAACCACAGGTCTGGCCAGACTATCTAAGGGTAACACTGTATTGGGCCGCAAGCAATAGTTTGAATTTTCAAGCATACCCCCTACACGGACATCTTTGCTACTAGATGATCCCTCTTTTATCATTTCTAGGTAATTGGGAAATAAGAGAGACAGACACACAGACGGTTGTGCTCGTGTGCTTTCGGAGACTGGGCTCTCATGGATGATTTATTGTATTGATATGATCTTGAGTACGATTTAGACTAAGGAATCTCAATCCAAACATTAGATGAATGGTAGTTTTTAAATGCACCTATATAGTGTGTTTGTGTGTATACATTTGTATATATCCAAATGTATTTTGCTGCAGTTTATTTTGTTTAGGAAAGCAATTTTCACCCAATGAACATGATGCAAACAAGCAGGGTAGCTGCGTGTATAGTGAAGGAAGAGCCTTGGGGACTCCCCTAAGTAAAGACGCATCTGCCAATTAGCAAAAGACAGCATGTGTCATTCTTATACAAACATGGGCTAAAATGTAGTTGATACAGCAAAGAAAATGGCCTTTGAGTACTTTCAACATAGGGAGACACTAGCATCAAGTGGCTTGTTGGAAACCTAGGGGAACCCTCAAACTAGAAACAGCAAATACCTGCCTAAAGGGTCATCCATGCCACAAAGCCAATAGGCCTCCTCCCTCTATGAAAAGGTTAGCGCTGACTCCATCAGCAAAGTCAACTGATTGCTGCCAGGAAAAAGGGTTTCTGTTCTATCCAATTTGGACGAGGGGGTTACGGGTTTTCTCGGTAGAAAATGCCATTGGCACCCTCTATGAAGAGGTAGACTCATCAGCTGCAATTTCCAAATAGAACTTCTTTCAAATTCCTTGACACATCTAAGGCCTATCGTGAGCATTTAGAAGTTTTCAATCAAAAGCTATGAGGAGCTTTCCTAGGATTGGAGATTGGAGATCTAATGTTCGAAGGCACTGCCACTGGCCAGAGGTAGAATGCTTTAATGTGTTCAGGCTATCCATGCATCTTGCAATGACGATCCTCTGCCATTCGCCACCCCAATCTTTCACACATCCTTTCTTTCACTCAATTGCCTCTCTCCTCCCTAAACCATGCCTTGCTGTGGAGTGTCACCCTTGAGTTCAGCCTCCTCTCACAGTCCTGCCTTCACTTCAATCTCAAACCTTAAGGACTGTCTTATTTATGATCCCTACCTTCTATCCTTCTTCCCTGAGTTCACTCCTCCCTTAGCCCCACCGTTAATGCAACACATGACCCCCCTCGACATCCTGACCCCAGAACTTCTCCCCTCTAGGTTACTCTTCTCATCCCTCTAGCCACAGTCTTCCCATCTGGTTGGTTCCACATCCACTCTATTGCATTTAAAGCCCTGGTATTTTGGTAGAACTTGCTTATCAATGAGTGTCTGAAAAAACCTAATGTTCTAATAACTGCTCCATTACAATACAACAACTCAAAAACAATAATAGCAAAATGTGGGTTCTAGGTCAAAGTTTCGAATGCAAAGGATCGAATTACCAAAGGGTCGAATCAAAAGGACTGAAAACCAAAGGGTCGAATTTTTATTTTTTTTTAATTTCCTTTTTGAGGGGCCCCCCCGAATCCCCTTTGTGTGGTAAAAAAACACTTTTTTTTCCAAAACGGAAACCCAAAAAAAAAATATATAAAAAGAAAAAAATTCGACCATTTTGTCAAATTGACTCGACCCTATGGCATTCGATCCTTTTGGATTCGAAGCTTTGACCAGACACCCAAAATGTGCTTATGTTGTACGTCAGGGACTTTTAAGAAAGGCTGCTAAGCCAAGAAGAGTGGTTTTGATTGGTAGCAATCCATTCTCTAGATAGCATTGATAACCAACATTGTGATCATGAATAATTCAAAGTGAAAGGAGTCCAGCCTTCAGTGCAGGGGAAGGCGGTGTCGACCTTCTTTCCCACCATGAAGAGGGATCCATGACAACTTAAAGAAGTGAGTCACAATCAAAGATGGACGGGTGCATTTTTGGGGATTAAAAACTTTGGCTATCATGTGGTACCGCCCCCAATATGTGCTGAATCTGTGAATGTGAAAGGGGTTGTTTTGTTGGTATAGTGTGTACAGGGAGCCAAATCATTGCGTTTACTTCCACACCCTGCAAATAATCTAGACCTTAAATACATGACACTTCCCTTCAGTGGTGCCGAGGTCACTCCATTTGTATGCAAACATTCGTCTTTGAGCACTAATGTAAATGTTAAAGGCTTAATCATCAACTGTTCAACTATTACGAAATTACCAGAACCCTACAAAACATATACTGGTACCAGGGAGACCTTTCTAACTACCTGACAGGAGGTCCATAGAAACAAACTTACAAATAGTCTAAGACATTTCAAAGACCATAAAAGAACACACGTGCAATCCAATCATTAAAAACCTTACCAGAACACTGACATGTGCATGGCTTCATTTTTGGACCCCAGAGTATATTTCCTTTCTCTTTTGGTTTCTTTGTGGAGTGGGCAGAAACAAGTATGCTGCGGCTTATGTGGGCATATGCACCGTTATTAAGTTCACCATAGAAAGATACTTAGAGTGGCAAAGCTTTATACAAGTAGAAATTAAAAGCTTAAATCACCTACATTTGCATTTGTATTTTACCAAAATGAATCAAAGCAATGGAATTAGATGTACAGTGCCATTATCTAGAGGAAACAAATGTGATAATAGAGATACATTTTAAGTGTGTGTAGTTATGAGGAATAAAGTAAGGACACATTGTTTGCTAATACTCCATGCATGTAACTAATAAATAACCACACACTATTTTAAAACAGCTTTTTCTATGGGCAGTGCTATCTTCCAATTATGGTGGCCTCGTAGGCCTGATGATACCATGGGTGCTACAGCACAACTCCATGTTACTAACTGCATTGACTTGAGCAGAGCCACCTCCGGTTCTGGATGCAACTCAAGACCTTCCTTTTCGCTTCCGCTTCCTCTCTTGGTCTCTGCTGCTGATGTCCCTGACTGCTCTGTGCACTGGTTACCTGGCTGCCCTCTTAACTCGGGCACAGGCTCCTGCATGTCCAGTTGCCCTCTCACTGCCTCCGGTCTACCAGCACTTAAGGATCTGTAACTGCAACCCAACAGTCCCTTCTCTCTGCACTTATGAGCCAACTGTTGGCTGCACTTATTGAGATACCTGCACTTTTTTCTACTCCTCCCCTCCGCCCGGCATTTCTCCCTTCCCTCTTCCCGCACTTGTGTGATCTGAATGACACAAGGCTTAGTAAGATCGTTTTTTTGTCTTCCCTTTGTTTTCCCCTGTTAAGTGACTTCAATTCAGTACTCCAACTAAATCAGTGCCTAGTCTGCGATGCCCAAGGGAAGCCCTTATTTATATATTCTTATGACAAGTTCATAGATCTGGATGATAAACCCTTGTATAACGCCCCTCTCTTTGAATCCCCCTGACCTCACTGAACCAAGAAGTAGGTTTGTTTTGCAATTTAAAAGATTTATTGAAAAATTAAACAAGATATATTATACACATCACACTTTTATAAATAAATTAATATTTGATAGCCCACTTATGAAGATGACAGTGATCAACAATGGATAATATTACACTAGCACACTTTTTTAATTACTTAGGAGTTGGAATAGAGAGGATAAAGTAGCTGAGAATGCTTTTATGGTTTCAAGGAAAAGCAATGATGGAAAGAATGCAGCACAGAAATAAACTGATATGGTTTCAACAAGAGATAATATAAACACTTTTCTTTTGACAATTCACTCCCCTCCTATGCAATATAAGGAGATGGAAGGAAACACACAATTTTCAGAAATACAATCAAAGGCAATACCAATTCAGTTCCCCCCTAGCAAGCTTAGAGCAACAGGGATGATTTTAAAACAAAGGCAAAAATACTTTAAATGTGATTTGCAAAGAAATGAAAATATGCTAAAAATGATTTTAATTCTATAGGAGATTCAGGGTAGTTGATAGCTACTTAAGATTGGTTCGGGTCAACACTATCAGTGATTCATGAGGGATTATCAAGTTGAAAACGAATTTCAGCAATGCAAAGCAAAAGCAGCTATTTTTTTACAAGTGGAGAAATGACCTAGTTGCAATTCGCAGTGCTGCGAGCGCGGTTACGGAAAACTGAGATTCTTAGCTTTAAGATGAAAGTTAAATCTCGTTCCTAGCATATATGGTTCAAAAGATACGGAAGTTTTTGTGAAGGTAGATTTTCAGAAATGAAATAATGATTCAGAATGGCAAATGACACTTTCACAGCTTTAAAGTGCCAGAATGAACACGCAATTTCTAATGCAGTTCTAGGCAGGTTGAATTGGATGGGATAAGCTTATTTTAAACTAATAGATGACTATGCACAGTTCTCGCTGGGTACTCACACTATAAATTTGAAATAGGCCATCAAGATCTGGTCAGGTTTAGCTGTGGTTCTCCCTGCTCTGCTGGTCTGGACCTCTGGTTCTGGCAAAAGTTCTTGGCACTACACAGCGGTCTGGTCTGGTCAGCGGTTCTGGATCTTCGGTTCTGGTCTCGGCGATCTGGTCTGGGTCTCTGGTTCTGGTCTCGGCTCTGGATCTCTGTTTTTTTCTGGCACAGGGTTCTAGGCCAGAATCAAAAAGCTTGCTCGGCTGTTGAATAGTTTGGTTTGGTTGCTGGATTCTGAGGCCTCTGAAGGATTCAGCTCGTGGACTAGGCTTCTCTGCTACAAGTTCTGAAGTCTGGATTCTAAGTTCTGGATATGGTCCTTCTGGATATTGTCTGGTCCGGCAAAATGCTTCGCAAGAAATCAGTTTGGATTGGAAAGTGAATGTCCCTTCCTGGGTCTCAGTGGTCCTTTTTATGTCTTTTGAAAATGGGTGTGTACGTGGGCATAACTAACCCTGCCCCTCACAACTTATCATTGGCCAAGTTCTCCTCTCTCCCTTGATTGGGGGAAGGAAATGGAGTGTCATCGTGATGAGGTATGTTTATGGGTCAGAGGATCCTCCCCTTGTCACTTTGCACACCAATCTATTTTTGATCCAAATGCACATTTATCTATGTACAATTTTTCTAATATTATATGTCCAGTTAACATATTTTCTGTAGCACCAAACCATCTGATCCCTGTCTTTGTAAGATGTAGTGTCCACTTCTGACAGAATTCTGCCCTCTTCATCCAGAACACAACCTCTAAACTTTTCCAGAATTTACACAAATTTGTGCAAGGAATATGGGCATCAGATGATGAAGCATCAGATTTTTAACATACAGACATTCAAAGTAACACCCTATTTTCCGCTACTACTCCCCAGAACATACCAAAGAGCCCCAACACCTCTTAAAATGTGCACAGAAAAATAACAGGAATGATGATATTATTTATATAATTCTGACAGTTATGTACTATACTTTCTCTACCATCCATCTTTTTAAAATTATGCTCTGGCCCAGATCGGTGTGGTTCCAAAGCACATGGGGGAATTTCTGCCTGTCCTGGCTTCCAGCCAGGTGGCTCCCAGAGGCAGCGCCCCTCCCATTTCCTTCCAAGAGGAAGCCATTTACGACCCCTGATTTAGCATTTGCCTGAGCCAAGGAAAGTTCATTGTTCTGTTTTCCTGCAGTCCCCTCCCCTGATTCAATCAGAGAGGTGTGATCTCCTTTTGGTGGGAGCAGCAGAATGCAGCCAGGCCTGTGAACAGCTAACCCAGGTTCCTTGTCAGCTCCTGAAAGACAGGCCTCCTGTCAGAGTTTAGACCGCTAGTGCCGGTTAGTGTCGAGCGCCGGTACTGCACCCATTTTTGGGAGCTGTCTTGAATTAATACATTTCAAAAAAAGAGATTTTACTTGATAGCATTTACTAACAGTGTATTGCTATAGATTCTGCAGTAGAATAATTTTGTGGCCATGATTTTAGCAATTTTTGACATCAATTAAAACAGATTTTTAACAGCACCATATTCCTTTGCACTGATTTCACTCATGGTGCTTCTGGCCCATCACGCTCGCACTGGTGGGTGGCAGGTCAGGTGACCATTTTGGTGTGCGTAAAAATGCGCGGTTTTCCTGGATTGTGGCGCAAATGTGGGCTTTTCAGCCATCTTGGATTTTTTAAGCCTACAGCACCAAATGTTGTAGAATAATAGTTCAAACGTGGCTCAAGCCACCTGACAAGCCACCCCGCCCGACTGCACTTTGATTTCGAGTCGAGAGGGAGTCAGGTGCAAAGGATGTTTTGATCCACGCACTGGGATGTCCGCATCATCTTCTTCTGATTCCGCAGATGGCACAGTTCAGCATCTTTTCCTCCATCAGGGTGGATCGATCGGTTCTCTTCGCCGGTCCTGATGGGGGTTTCGGGCGGTACCCCGGGCCCCTCGGATCTTTGCTCTTGTCCCCGGGTCGTCCTCCTTGGTCAGTCTCCATGGTTTCATCTTTCCTAGGATGACAAAGCAAAGCGGCAGAAACATATTCGTAGACATTTCCCCACCACTATTAATGGTGGGGCGAACATATACATTTTATACATCAGGAGACATTTGAATTCAAGAATCATAGGATTTTATAGGCTTTATGTGGAAGATTTTAGGGTTGGACTTGTATTCATCTGGAGCGGTCCCCTCTGGGATTGCAGAGGGCTCCTCCAGTTGCTGCAGAGTGTTCCTGGGATTTTAGCTGATTTATATGGACCCAATTCTCTTCCCCTTCCACCAAACTGCCTTTGGGGATGCAGATCTTGTAGGCGACTGGGGAGATCTTGTCTACAATTTCAAAAAGTCCCTTCCAGGTAGGCAGGAATTTCCGCTGTTTGGCCTGGTTCCTTTGGAAATTATATAGATAGACCCGGTCTCCCACATTGTATTCTTTCCTAGTAGTCTTTAAATCATAATGAGTCTTCATGCTATCGGCTGATCTTTCTAGGTTTTGCTGAGCATAGGCAAAAGCATGTTGAAGGTGTTTCCTCAAATTCTCCACATACTCATGAGTTGTGGAGGCATTGATAAATGTCTGCTCTTGGGTCCTGTAAAGCAAATGCTGGGGAAGCACCATCTTGCGTCCAGTCATCAGCTCAAATGGTGACATTTTAGTTGCAGATGAAGGGGTAGATCTGATGGCCATTAGGACCAGAGGTAATCAGATATCCCAACTTGGCCCAGAATCTGCCACAAACTTTATTAAGATGCTCACAATGTTTCTGTTATATCTCTCTACTGCACCAGAAGAGGCTGGCCGGTAAGCAATATGTAGCTTCCTTTTAACCCCCAGTATCTCCCACATCTTAGTCATTACTTCGCTGGTAAAATGGCTACCTCTGTCTGACTTAATCCTTTGGGGTAGACCAAAATGCAAAAAGATGTGGTTGATCATCAGGGCAGCTGCTGTTTCTGCCTTGCAGTTTGGGGCCCGGAGACATTCCACCGATCTAGTAAATAAGCATGTCACCGTCAACATGTACTTATATCCCCTAGGAACGAATCACGGGGCCTATGAAGTCAACTTGCAAATCTGACCATGGCAGTGTCATCCCCTCTTTTGGAGAGGCACACGCGGTGAGGGATGTTGGCTGAAATTGTGCACACACAAGACACCCTTTCAAGTATTGGTCGAGGTCCTGCCCCATGTGTGGCCAGTATGCAACCTCTCTTAAGATCTCAAGTGTTGTATTAAACCCCCTATGACCGGCGGTGGCCGCATCATGGGCGTGACTTAACATCAGGCTTCGTTATGAGGTAGGGACCACCCACTGATCATGGCCAGCTTGGGATTTCCTTACCAACAAACCGTCTTGGATCTGGAACATTTTTGGACATTTCATCAACACTCTAAGGTCCTCTTTTCCAATGTATTCGGTATCCGTCAGGGGAAAGTTCTCAGGGTCCTCAATGTGTTGGTAAAACTTACCAATTATTGGATCCCCCTTCTGAGCCGTAATCAAATCAGCATCTGGGGTCTCCTTACTCCATTGTGCAGTTGAAGGATCATTGTGAGCATTTGTCTGGGACCTAGTGATAACAGTGACCTGGATTTCCCCCAACAGGGACTCAATCTCTATTAAATCCCCTTGGATGGCCCTGGTTCTGGCCATCTGATCAGCTAAGTCATTTCCAGTTTTGTCTGGTCCCTCTACTTTGGAATGACCCTTGATCTTCTTCTAGTAGATGGTCATCCCATTCACGGTGACCAGTTCATCAATGTTTTGAATTAATTTCCCATGTTTCAAGGGTTTGTTATTAGCACATAACATGTCTCTGTTTTTCCAATTAACCAGGTGCTCCACGAAGCCGTTCCGTACATAATCTGAATCTGTCATTATGACCAGTTTGCGGAGTTGATGTTGCACAGCAGTGAGGATGGCCTGATGTACAGCCATCAACTCTGCCACCTGACTACTTTGGGGACCAATTATGTATCCAGTGGAGGGTTCTGTGGACTCATTCACCCATGCATTCCCTACGCCGGCCACGAGTTATTTTTCCCCGTTGTTGTCAACATGGTAAGAGCATACATCCACATAGACAGTGGGCATTCCCTCACACTTGTCTTCTTCAAAGACTTTGTGTGGGGAATTAAGGTATGCCTCCATGTTGTCCTTGATTTTTAGACTTTCGTCCTCGAGACAGTTTCCTCTGGCACAATCATGCAAGTCAGCCAGACCTTGCGCGAGGGGACTCTTCTTGTTTTGGCCATATCTGAACTCCACAGGAAAGCCTTGCATTGACAGAATCCAGGAAGTAATTCGGGAATTACTCGGCTCGGATTCTGTCACTTTGGAGGTATTGCAGAGGCTCGTGTGGAGTCTCCACTATGATGTGTTCCCCCTGGATAAACGGGTGGTAATTCTTCAATGCCCACACCGTTGCCAGGAGTGCCTTCTCACAATCGTTGAATTTTTCCTCCACAGAGGATCAAGTTTTGCTCGCATAGGAGATTACTTTATTGACTTATTGTCCTTGTCATGCTTTTGATATAATACTGCAGTCACGCATGTATTAGAGAACCCTGTCTCCAAGAAAAACTCCTTGTTTCTGACAGGGTAAGCTAGGCAGGGCGCTTGTGAAAGGCTTCTTTTGAGCTGTCTTACTGCCTCGGATTGTTCTGGACCCCATCCCCACTTGAACCCCCCTTCAAGAGATGAATCAGGGGTCTGGTGATCTCTGCTTAGCCCTCAATGAACTTTCTGCTGTAATTAGTCAGTCCAAGGAGGCTCCTTAGTTCCCGCAGAGTTGTGGGGACTTTCAGTTTCTGAAGTGCTTCCACTTTCTTTTCCTGGGGACAGAGACCCAGCGGAGTAATCTCATGCCCCAAGAAATTAACACGGGTTCTACACCAATGTGCTTTCTGAAAGGAAAGTTTTGCTCCTGCGGCCCTCAACTGTGTCAGAACATAACGGATCTCCGCTATGTGTTCCTCCACAGATGAACTTTTGACGAGGACATCATCTACATAAGCCAGGTTACCCCTTGCACCCAGTTCGGGCATGGCCTTATATAGGAAAATGTTGAATTAATTGCCGGAGTTGAGTTATCCGAAGAGAGAGTCCAGGTCCATGTGTACTGCTGGCCCCCAAAGGTAAAAGCCAGTTTGTATTGGTCCTCCCTACTGACAGGCATGGTCCAGTATCCATTGGTCAGGTCTATTGCAGTGAATACCTGTGACCCTTGGATTAGGGCCAGCCCTTGGTCAATGTAGGGAAGAGGCAATCGGGAAGTATGGACACATTTGTTGAGCTCCCTAAGGTCGGCGCAGAGTCTCCACTGGCCGTTTGGCTTCAATATTCCCAGAATCGGATTATTGAAGGTGCTGTGGACTGGACGGATTATTCCCCGGGACTCAAGGTTCTTAATTAATTCAGTAAGGGACTCCATGGATGCGAGAGGCAAGCGATATTGCTTCACAAACACTGGAGTCATGCCAGGGTCCGTGGGCATTGTTGTTGTGTGGATGTCGGTGCGACCACAGTCATATGAGTCTACCGCAAAGAGATCTTGAAAATCCAAGAAAACTTGTTTCAACTTTTGCTTCTGTTCCAGAGTCACACAGGCATCAGCTAGGTTGACTCTCTCTTCCACCATCTGCCTGAAGCCTGGAAAGACTTCTGGTTTTGCAATCTCAGCGGGCTCCTCCAGCTTGGTGGAGAAGTCCCTGGTCAGAGTGCTGATTTGGACTGGAGGTTTTAGGTGTGAAAGGCAGCCCTCATGGACCTGGAAAATCACCTCATCCCTTCTGAAGTCACAAGTCACATCTTCCTTACTATAAGGGCAGGAGGTGTACACCAGGAAGTTCCCCCCATGCCGGGTAAAGATCCTGTCTGGTGTTGTATAGTCATCACTGTCACTGTCAAAACAGTCCTTGGGGATTGGTCCTAACAGTTCATTTCCGAAATCAATGGAGAAATGTCGGTCATCAACTGCCATTCCAATAATGGGGCCTGCGGCTAGAGTAATACTCTTTAAGTCGCTGTTATCCACCTATATTGGAATGGTGTCATGTTCTATGTTGACTAATGGTGTTGGGTTTACCCAAAACCCTTGCTGTTGGAGAGAAGCATTTAGATGAATATAAGCATCAGGGTTTTTCAATTTTTGTCCTCTTTTAACTTTCACTTCCAGGGAGAATTGTCGGGTCCTTTCTGGGATGGTGACTTCCTCTTTAATTTGAATTTCAACTGCATAAGGTTGCAATTGAGCTGACCTAAATGCTTTTTCTGGATCATCAAAGCCCATGGGATTATCCGCTAATCGGGACCAAGCTTTGAAGTTTATCAGGTCCAAACTAATGGCAAAGCGATTGAGAATGTCACTGCCTAAGTAAAAGTGCCGTCTCGCCGACCCAACAATTATGGACTATGCTCTTGTTGCCAATGGAGATTTTGAGCATACACCTGCGTGGCAGGAGATGTTTGGACTTGGATGTTTCCAGATCCCTTTCCCATTTGTCTATCAGTTTGAATGTGGGAATGGCTGGATCTTTTGGGAGTTGGCAGAACATGACTTCGCTGATGAAGCTCTTACTGTTGTTCACACACACTCGGGCAAGAACAGAGTCCTTCCCATCATTTAACTGAACAGGGATGAAGAACTGTTCTCCAATTTGCTGAATATCAGCCAGGCTCTGAGCTGATTTTGCATATTTCTAGACTATTGAAGTGAGAATGTCGGATTGTGGATTAGTAAAGAATTTCAGAGTGTTTCCTTCCAGTGTAGAGTATCACCTTAAACTGGAAGGAAGGTTGATTTTCAGAAATAGAGAGGACCCCCCATCACCAGTCTGTTGTCCTACTGCTATTACTGTTACGTCTGGAATTTGGTTGTTCTGGAAGTGAAATTCTACTTGGTCCGATTTTTGTTCAACCATGTGGCATGTGCCGTTTAAACTAACACAGTTGACACTCTGTTTTAATTTTATTGGTCGGCTAGTCTGGGTCCAGAGGACCTTGTTTACGCAATCTATTAGGGGTGACAACCTTCTCTGGAGGTCCTTCCCTAGTAAAAAAAGGGGTGCATTCTGGAGTCACTACTTTGACTGGGTGTTTCACCTTGTGTCGCCCAATTTGAATGTCCAAATCTTCAGTCCCCTTGACGGGAATTTCCTTCCCGTCAAAGTTCTGAAGTTGTCCAGGAAGAGAGGTGAGAGGAATACAGTAATTCTCCCCCCTTCCTGCATTTAGTTCATCAAAGGCCCTTTTGGACAAAAGGGTAGCTTGGGAGTCAGTGTCCACCAGTGCCAAAATTGTACCCTGCCCCTGCACTTGAACTGGGACATAGTATCTTCCTTCCTTCTCCTCAAGGGGGCACAGATAATGCACATTGTTGGACAACTGGTGGGCTCATTTTTTTGTTTTGGACATTGCGAGAGAGGAGATTTGGGCAGAATTCTGTAGAGAGTCATGGGAATTTGCAAGAAAAAGTTGGCAACTGGAAATCATAGCCATTGTGGGTGGCAATCTGGGCCACCCCCCCTTTTGGAGGCAGTCACCAGGATGGGTTTGAACCAGGGGATTTTGATGCGGTTGGTTCTGGGATGAGTTGATGGGCGGCGCTAGCTCAGTCCCCACATCTCCCCAGTCGGGATGTGAATCCCTTGGGACCCATCTTTCTTTGGGAGGAGTTCCCCCATCTCTGAAGGAGAAGATCCTTTTCCCAGGATCCTCTGAGGATCCCTCTCCCTCAAATTGGAAGATCTGTACCTCCTCCACAAAATGGGTCTGTTTGGGTCCTTTGTTTCTCCTACCTCCTCTCTGCTCCTTGGGTGGCAGACTTTTAGGGGTAGGAGATTTTGTTTCTGGTTCCTGGGTTTCCAGGGGCTGTTTACAAGTGGGGAAGGAAGCTTCCTCCAAGGCTTTACACCCCCCTTCCCCTTTTGCCTCCTCCCTGGGAAACGGTGGGTTATCGGGGTGCTGCCCCCATCATTGTTCTGGAGCACCAGGACCCGAGTTTGGGGCATTCTGCACTGGCATACTCATCTGAGGGTTCTGTTGAGCCCTCAGCATGTGACCCAGATCCCGTGCCATATTTTGGACCTGGCGCTCTAACTGGGAAACCAGCTCAGGCTGATACGGGGTTCTATTTTCTCCCCTGGGCTGATCCCGGGAAGGGTAGCTATCCCTTCTCTGGTAGTACCCTGGGTTGGGAAGATTTGGGTACCCCATCCACCCTTGGCCTCCCCTCTCCCGGATTAGGTGGTCTGGGCTCAGGGAATTGGGGAAAGAAGGATGGATGATTTTGGGGCTGGAAATTGGGTGGATACCTGGGAAAAAAGTTCTGCCCAGGGTTTGGTGAATTTCTGCCCTCCTGTGGGAAGTTAGGAGGGAAGTTCCCTGGGTTGGGTGCCTTGTTGGATCACCCATCCTGGGCCCGAGGGGACCCAACCCTGGATGGGTCGGTTTGCCTTGTAGCGGGTACTTACATAGTCAGGGGAGCGAGGGACCCCATTTGTGCGACTACCTCCTTGACTCCCTGTCTGTGACTGGCCCGAGGGCCTTCTGGGCTGAGAATTATTCAGTGCAGGCAGGTTTTTAGGCCCCCCATCTCCAAATCTAAAACGGGGGCAACCTTTACCTCTGCCACCTTGGCAGCAGCAGGGGTGCTGGTCGGTTTAGGACTTTTCTGGGCGTTATTTTTATTTTCTATGGGCTTCTGCACCTCATAGATTCAGGTGGCCTGTTCAATGACGCAGTCTAGTGATCTTTTCTCGTGAACATCTCTCACTAGCTGGATCATGATGTATTTGGGCAAAGCATGGAAAAACGTATTTACAAACTCCTTACTGTCCGTGTGCACCCTTCTGGTAGTCTGCGCAAAGGCACGCTTCAATTCCTGCACAAATTCTTGTGGGGCCTGATCCTCCCCACATTGCAAATTGTAGGCTGCCTTGCGAGCCTCTTGGGGATTCCGGTGAACAGAAAAATGTTTCAAGATGGCCGCTTTATATGTGGACCATCTTGAATGGTTTTGGTCCTCCAGCCCCGCAAAGAAAATGGAGTATTCTGGGGAGAATGTCCATTTTACATACTGAATGCAGCTACTGCTGTCCTTCAAAAGGGAAGTCTCCATCATTTGCTCGTAAAGCTCCAAGTGTTCCCAAACAGAATACTTGGCGTTCTTGTGATAAGGGGTGATGACACTCCTTATTGCCTTAATCTGTTTTAAGGGGTCCTTAGGCAAGGCCCTTTTTTCCTTATTGGCCTTTTTGATTCGGGTAACCCTGGTCCATTCATCCTCTGACTCAGAAACACTGCTCCCAGAGGTGCCCATCTGATCTTCCAGGTTTTCCCGGATTCTGCGAGCCTGGGAATGGCTGGCAGAATGTGGGGACCTGGTCTCCTGTGCCTTGTGACACTCAGAGGAGTCTTCAGATTCCTCCATGCTGCCAGGATTTGATGGGTACCCCCCCACTGATTTAGCTGAGCAGAGGTGTTTTTAGGATGCTCTTAGTGGGCCTACTCTCCTGGGGTTCCCCACTAAATTGCACTGTACTTGGGTGCCCATACCCGGATGCCCGCCCATCCATTCCTGGGTGGTACTGGCCTATGAGCCCCATACATTTGGCTGGATAGTAATCTGCCATCCCTGTGGCCCTGTGCTCATGTGCGCCAGGGGACATGGGAGTGGCAGCGTCCAGGGACCAGGAGCGATGAAGGCCTCTGGTACTAGGGCTCCTGAGGTTATGCTCAGGTGTTTCCCTTTCCCAGCGAACCTCATCTCTATCAGCCCCTGCTCCCATTTGCCGTGCAAGAGCCTGTGCTTTCAGTTCCTCAGTTAAGGCCTTACTAGACTCTATCAGTCTCTCCTGCATGGCAACCTGTTGCTGGAGCCTATCATTATGCTGGCAGAGAGCCTCATTCTCTCTCTGTGCTTCCTGGTTTGTCCTGGAGTACTGGGCCAGTCTTTCCTGCAGGAGGGTTACCTCCTGGGTCCCATCCCTACTGGCCTGCTCCTTTCTTGCCAGAGCATACTCCACCCTCCTGGTGTGCTCTAACAAGTTCTTATGCTCTTTTTGGAGGTCACCCAGTCCCTGGAGGGCCAGGTGATTTTCTTCTATTTTTCTTTTTAAGTGGCAGACTTCCTGGCCTAAGGTGTCCCTTTCGTGACTAAGAGCCTGCATCCGTGCTGCCAGGTCGTCCGTCTGCCTTTTAAGGGCACTAGCTTTCTGGCGCTCTTCCTCAAATTCTGTCTGGGTATCGAGGTCTTTCAGAATCAGTTTGTTGCTCTCTGCCTTCTCCCTATCTAGGTGGCTTTGCAGGGTGACTACCTGCTCAGCATATACCCTATTGAAGTCCAGTTGTTGCTCCAGCTTTTTCTGGCTCTGCAGTAGGGAGTCCAAACCTTCTTGGTACTCCTTCTGCAAGGCCATCAATCTGGTATCCTGGTCAGACTTTTCCTTCCTGTTTCAGGATACCCATATCCTCTTTTAGTTTAATGATATACTGCCTACTATCATTTTCTGACTCCTGGCTCCTCTACAGCCTCTGCTCGGAAGAGACCAGGTCAGATTGGGCCTTCTCTAATGCCATCAGTTGCCTATTTGCCAGATCTTGGCCTTCAGCACATTTGTCCTGTATGGCTCCCATATATAAATATAAATATGCCGCTACCCTGGCAATCTTGTTGTGCTCATCCTTGGCGTTAGGGGACATATATAGTTCACTCAGGGCCATATGTAAGGGACCCTGATCTCTCCATATATCTGACCCAGTTACAGTGACCTGTTGCGCGATTGCCTGCAACCACACATTCTGGTCCTGTTCTGTTCATTCGCCTCTCACAAATAGCTTATGCAAGAGGTGCTCTCTGGCTATTTTGATATCTACCAAGGTTGTCATTCTGGAAATTGATTTCCTTCCTGACTTACAGAAGTTAGTATTTTATTTTGAAAAACAGAGCATCTGCTTAGAGCGTCCTTCTTTTGAGGGGTGCTTTTACAATGTAACACAGCGTGGCGATCCAACAGGATTTTTGTATCCTGTCAGTTAGCACACTGTATTAAGCTGCACAAATGGTAGATCTAATCCAGAGTCCCGGCTCGAGCCCCCACTCTGTTAAGTGACTTCAATTCAGTACTCCAACTAAGTCAGTGCCTAGTCTGGGATGCCCAAGGGAAGCCCTTATTTATATATTCTTATGACAAGTTCATAGATCTGGATGATAAACCCTTGTATAACGCCCTCTCTTTGAAGCCCCTGACCTCACTGAGCCAAGAAGTAGGTTTGTTTTGCAATTAAAAGATTTATTGAAAAATTAAACAAGATATATATATCACATTTGTATAAATAAATTAATATTTGATAGCCCACTTATGAATATGACAGTGATCAACAATAGATAATATTACACTAGCACACTTTTTAATTACTTAGGAGTTGGTATAGAGAGGATAAAGTAGCTGAGAATGCTTTTATGGTTTCAAGGAAAAGCAATGATGGAAATAATGCAGCACAGAAATAAACTGATATGGTTTCAACAAGAGATAATATAATCACTTTTTCTTTTGACAATTCACTCCCCCCCTATGCAATATAAGGAGATGGAAGGAAAGCACACAATTTTCAGGAATACAATCAAAGGCAATACCAATTCAGTTCCCCCCTAGCAAGCTTAGAGCAGCAGGGATGATTTTAAAACAGAGGCAAAAATACTTTAAATGTGATTTGCAAAGAAGTGAAAATATGCTAAAAATGATTTTAATTCCCTATAGGAGATTCAGGGTAGGTGATAGCTACTTAAGATTGGTTCAGGTCAACACTATCAGGAAAGCTGAGATTCTTAGCTTTAAGATGAAAGTTAAATATCGTTCCTAGCATGTATGGTTCAAAAGATACGGACGATTTTGTGGAGGTAGATTTTCAGAAATGAAATAATGATTCAGAATGGCAAATGACACTTTCACAGCTTTAAAGTCCTAGAATGAACACGCGATTTCTAATGCAGTTCTAGGCAGGTTGAATTGGATGGCATAAGCTTATTTTAAACTAATAGATGACTATACACAGTTCTGGCTGGGTACTCACACTATAAATTTGAAATAGGCCGTCAAGATCTGGTCAGGTTTAGCTGCGGTTCTCCCTGCTCTGCTGGTCTGGGCCTCCGGTTCTTGCAAAAGTTCTTGGCACTGCACAGCGGTCTGGTCTGGTCGGAGGTTCTGGATCTTCGGTTCTGGTCTCGGCGATCTGGTCTGAGTCTCTGGATCCGGTCTCGGCTCTGGATCTCTGGTTTCTTCTAGCACAGGGTTCTAGGCCAGAATCAAACAGCTCGACCGGCTGTTGAATAGTTTGGTTAGGTTGCTGGATTCTGAGGCCTCTGAAGGATTCAGCTTGTGGACTAGGCCTCTCTGCTACAAGCTCTGAAGTTTGGATTCTATGTTCTGGATATGGTCCTTCTGGATATTGTCTGGTCCGGCAAAATGCTTTGCAAAAAATCAGTTTGGAAAAGTGAATGTCCCTTCCTGGGTCTCAGTGGTCCATTTTATGTCTTTTGAAAATGGGTGTGTATGTGGGCATATAAGCCTGCCCCTCACAACTTATCATTGGCCAAGTTCTCCGCTCTCCCTTGATTGGGGGAAGAAATGGAGTGTCATCGTGATGAGGTATGTTTATGGGTCAGAGGATCCTCCCCTTGTCAATTTGCATACAAATCTATTTTTGATCCAAATGCATATTTATCTATGTACAATTTTTCTAATATTATATGTTCAGTTAACATATTTTCTGTAGCACCAAACCATCCGATCCCTATCTTAGTAAGATGTCGTGTCCACTTCTGACAGAATTCTGCCCTTTTCATCCAGAACACAACCTCTAAACTTTTCCAGAATTTACACAAATGTGCGCAAGGAATATAGGCATCAGATGATGAAGCATCAGATTTTTAACGTACAGACATTCGGAGTAACACCCTATTTTCCGCTACTACTCTCCAGAACATACAACAGAGTCCTAACACCTCTTAAAATGTGCACAGAAAAATCACCGGAATGATGATATTATTTATATAATTTTGACAATTATGTACTATGAATTATGCTCTGGCCCAGATGGGTGTGGTTTAGGTTCCAAAGCACATGGGGGAATTTCTGTCTGTCCCCTCCTCCAGCTCAGGTGGCTCCCAGAGGCAGTGCCCCTCCCATTTCCTTCCAAGAGGAAGCCATTTACGACCCCTGATTTAGCATTTGCCTGAGCCAAGGAAAGTTCATTGTTCTGTTTTCCTGCAGTCCCCTCCCCTGATTCAATCACAGAGGTGTGATCTCCTTTTGGTGGGGGCAGCAGAATGCAGCTAGGCCTGTGAACAGTAGGTGTTAAGAATTCTCATTAACCAGCAAGGCTTTGAAGTTTCCAGCTAACTCAGGTTCCTTGTCAGCTACTGAAAGACAGGCCTCCTGTCAGAGTTTAGACCTCTAGCGCCGGTTAGTGTCGAGCGCCGGTACTGCACCCATTTTTGGGAGCTGTCTTCAATTAATACATTACAAAAAAAGGGATTTTACTTGATAGCATTTACTAACAGTGTATTGCTATAGATTCTGCAGTAGAGTAATTTTTTGGCCATGATTTTAGCAATTTTTGACATCAATTAAAACAGATTTTTAAAAGCACCATATTCCTTTGCACTGATTTCGCTCATGGCGCTTCTAGCCCATTACGCTCGCACTGGTGGGTGGCAGGTCAGGCAACCATTTTGGTGTGCGCAAATGCTGCACGGTTTTCCTGGATTCTGGCGCAAATGTGGGCTTTTCAGCCATCTTGGATTTTCTAAGCCCACAGCACCAAATGTTGCAGCATAATAGTTCAAACGTTGGTCAAGACACCTGACACCCCCTCCTTGTCTTGTTGCACTAAGAAACACTTGTGCAAAGGCACGTTATAAATGCCATATCATATCATATCAAACCTGTAAGGATGAGAGGTTGAGCAAACACTTTGAGATCTAAACCAGTCATTTTATATTATACAGCATGCTATGGAATGAATACTTTAGAACATAAAGCTACCGTACTGGTGGAAATAATTTATTTTTCTCATTTCTTTTTTACATGTTTAATGCCAGTTCCAGAGAGATAGCCTAGCATGCTATGAATCGTGTTCTCTAGCTTTAAGTGCCACCTGGATATGAGCCAAAATGATTCCTATGGTTGTGTGGCAATGAGGGTTTGCATATTGGAAGCGTATGCAGGTTGCTTGACTTCCTTATGTGTTCGTTAGAAGCAATGTAAGTGCCAGATACTTCATATTAATTCCATTGGTGTCATTTTTTGTGGTCCGCCAGTGGGCATGCATCCTGGCTGGCTACATGCCCAACAACTGCAGTTCAAGGCGACCATCTCTGAGCATTGGCAACCATGGGTCTCACATGATCATTTATTGTCAACCTCAGCAACCTTGGTTGGCCATTCCTGACCATGGCTGCCCAGCACCAACCACTGGCAACCATGGTGGCTCTCCAGTGACCATGGCCATGCAGGGCACGATCTCGGTCACTCTATATGCTGGGATCTTTGAGAATTCATGTGTGACTGAAGCAGTTCCTTTCAGCCTGTTGGCTTTGCAATGCTTTTCCAGTAGATCACAGTACATTTTTCTCATTGTCCTTAGCGCCGTTGTGCTGCAGTCTGCATGACTAGTTTTCTTTCAGTGACCATTCAAGCCGGAACATTAATGGGAGATTGTTTCTGTACACAATAGGATTGAGGGTTAGGGCAGTCTTTTTGCCTGTGTTGCGATCATGCCAACGGTTGCAGCCCCACTGTGGAACGCATTATGCAGTCACCATAGCAGCGATTGCTAAACAATATTTCACAAACTATAATTTTGAAACCCTTCATCCTAATTTTGCAGCGGTTTATGCTCATTTGGAGTGTAACACACAGTACTTCTTTGAGTCACCTGTGAGATATAGGAAGCCTACCAGAGTAAATAAGTGTTAGCCAACATGTGTCGTTTCAAGGACTACATTTGTACCCAAGAAGCGGGATAAAATGTTCTGGCTAACAGATTAATTATTTAACATCTTAAAAGTGGTACTTGCAAGGCTGCACATTATGCACACAACACAAACCTTCTCATCCGCATTACCTCTGCAATCAAAGGTAAGTCCCAGAGCCCACCGTCCCCAAACATCCAGTCTCACTATATGGATCTTCTCCAGTAATACACGTTCTTGGTTCACTTCTCATTTGCCAACATATCTACCTCCTGTCCTTGTCCACATTCTCAGCTGATCGCCCTTCTTCTTCCCAATGCCCACCATCCCCTAAGCCTTGACATCACCATATAAATGATTTCCACTAATAAACGTTCTTTGTTTACATCTCAGTTTCCAATGTGTCTTGCTCATCTATTTGTGCACATTCTCCCCTAATCGTCCTCCTTCTGCCCTGTTAGTTACCGGTTCTTCTTTCCTTTCATTTCCCATCAGCATTCCAACCTCTTCCAAGTCGTCACTAACCTTACATTTACGTTGGGTTTTCTTCTTCCTGACTCTTCAATTGCAGCTGTGTTTCCCTACCCTTCCCCCTACCCCTTTCGATAATCTTCACAGTCACCACCAATTCTACACTCATGGCAGCTTTCCCAACTGATTAGAAAAAGGCAATGGAAAACAAAATGGATGCCTAATTCCAATACATCCAAACAACACATTCTATATTCTCAGTTAACACTAATCCGGCGTGTGCCCATACCATGAAACCAAAACTCACAATATAATGTTGGGGTTGCGAGGTGGGACAAAGCTGAAGGGGCGGCACTGTAGCCAATTACATGCGTGTAGGGGGTGTCAGCTGCTTCTGCCGTACACGGTCCCTTTCACTCACCTGTAGTAGCACTAGTAGAAGTAAGCATGTGTATCGAGTGCAAATATATGATTAGTACAACGACTAGTTTCACTGTGCTGTATAAACGGTTGACACACAATAGATAGAAAATAAAGTACATAAAACCAGAATAGACACGATAAGAGAGATAGCAATAACCTTGTACCCGCTACTTGAAGGTAGGTAAAATGAACACAGCAACTCAGGATATAGAACCTACTATGCAACCCAAGCCTTGTCTTGTGTCGTGGGTCACAGGGATCCGGTGATCTGCCCTTAATCTTTTCAACATAAACCTATGTCCCATGTATATGACTCTTGGATCCCACAATGTGGGGTGTAACGTTATTGTTGATAGCACCTAATACTTGCCCATCGGTCACAAGTAGGACTTTTGAGTACTACCTAAAATCAACTGATTTGTGGATGACTATCTGTGAAACCAAAACAATCCGTGCTTAGCAGACCATCAAGCATGCCCCAGCACAATGGTCTGGGTTGGAATCCATGATAATGATTGACATGCCACTTGGTCAGTTTTCAATTCAGCAAACTGCTAACTATGGCTCCTTGTGCAGCCCCACCCTACCAACAGTGGACACAGGATCTATTGTCTCTTATCTCTATGACTATGGGTATTCCCTTCCCACAGGACCTTCCACTTCCACCCTCTTTACGTGATGCAAACCTAAAGAGCAAGAGGCCATGTGGGAAAGAAGAGCATCAGCTCATTCTGTCAACCTGTAGAAAGTCTCCTGCCCCGCTCCAGCCCTGAGCCCCATCTATAACTTATAAGCCAACAGCTACCTCTGGAATAGTATGGTATAGAGTGACACGTACTGGAAAGTCCTCTTAACAGGCCAAAAATGTATTTCCCACCCTAAGAGCATCTACAACAACAAAGGAGGACATGCTTTATAGTCTATGAACGTAACTTGCAGAATGCACATTCTACCGATGCAAATACAAAATACATAACTTTCATAAATAAATGACAACCGTATGCTTTAGTCCTCTATCCATCCCATATCCTGAGGAACAACAGGAGGTTCAGTTTAGTGTTATAGCACAGAAGTCCTCTCCCTCCCTTACACACTTCGCTCTCCGAGTGACTAAACCCATCTCTTCCACAATGTGCCTTGCTGTTTTCCTGCCTTTCGTGTCTTTCTTTGCCTACTCTGTTCTCCCTCTCTACTACTAGCCTGAGAAGGTCTTCCCCATCCAAGGAATCTCAGTCAAGTGGAGACTGTCCAAAGCAGCTGCTCGCAGTGTGGATTGACAGCCCAGGATGACGCAAGGTACTTTCATCGAATTTCCTTGCAGTAAAACCGGCAAGCAGATATACGCTGTAGGCCGCATACTGCTGAATATTGCTGCCCCGACTAGTGTAGGCAGTGAGCTAAGGAGATCTGGAGGGCAGGGACGTAATTTCACCAAAATGCCAGGGGTAGCGGAAGTGACATCGCATGGCCCTTGACTGCTGATGACATCACAGGAAGTGATGCCATTTGACCCCACCCCAAAGTGACATCACAGGAAGTGATGGGACACAACCTTTCACCCCTTGGCAAAACAGGAAGGGCCATAACAGAGCATTGTTCTTAAGTACACTACGAAAAATATGATTATTATATCACTATGATATGATATACATTTCATACAAGAATGGATCACTATATGTATAGTTAATATCAGGGTGTATAGGCCCATATTACCAAATTCCTGTGAATGCAAGCAGACGTCCAAGGCAAAATGATAATGATGTGCTATTATATAGCACTTACGCTCAAGCGCTTTATATAGAACAAATATACATACAATATCACCCAACCTGTGTTGGCACTCATTTATTGACCTCAGAAGAGTGAAAGGCTGAGTTGAGGTATTTAAGAACAAACTAAATCAGTGACTTACCCCCTAAAGTGTGGCTGAAATAAAACTTTAATGAGTCTAGCAATTATGTATAGAATTCCAGAAAGACAAATTATTTGTTATTCCTATTCTTTCTTATTTAGGTTCACTGCTGAAAGTGTTACACTTGTGGACCCCATGTTTTATTTTTTAAGAGGCCTGACCAAGAAAGCCATCCACTCCAGAGACAAAGAGCTACATGGCTCTGGCCACAGTGCAGTAGCTTACATTTAAAAAAAAAAAAAAAAGAAAACTTGCAACTCCGACCCGTGGTGACCTCCAAATGGGGTCCCTGCTGGAGGTACCATAGCTAGAGCGGCACTGAAGGGGAGCAGTTCCTGGTGTTTTTTTCTGGTGCTAACCGGTGTAGCGCCTAACACCAAGACGGTGAGTGAAGTCTGCACCCTGCTGATCCAGGGTGTGCTACTTACGGCCACAGGGGATGGGGGGTGAGTGGAGCAGCCATTTAGAGGCCTGCGTATAACAGCTAGTGCTCCTGCTCCTTGTCTCCAAGTTTTCATTTTGCCATCTGGAGCTGGCAACTCTCCTGGGCTCATAGGACACTCACCTCTCACCTACTGCCAGACCATTACTTATCATTACTTATCTGGCGACCAGTTTGACCACATTTCACTCATATCACGGCATCATTGCTTCACTATATTTTCATTAACGAGCATTAAAGAACTGGAAATAACCATTCGCTTATATTGCGCTGACCGAGGCTGTTACTATGGTAGTGTGGTGCAGTGTGGTTTGATGCTTGCAATGTTCTCAGAAGATCCTCTCCTATAATTAGATGATATCAAGAAGACGAGAAGATGTAGGTCTCTTTTACTCAGTTGTTCCATCGATATCCCCCCCCCCTTTAGTTCTCTGGAATTTTGTTTGTGGTGAGGCCGAAGGAGAATTGGCGTATCTTTGCACTCCTTGATCGGCACTTTTAAAATAACAGTAATTGTTCTGGACAACTATGGGCGAACCTTGTCAGAACAATTCGCCTCAAGCACCTATTAGAAAGCAGGGCCATGGCTCGTACTATTGAGTGGCTTAAGCGTCCTAAGTGGCAATCCAGGTGGGGAGACAATCCATCATCAAATGGGCTCTTTGCTGTCGCAAACTACTGGGGTAGTTTCAGTGCTGGGTGATGACACAGTTTCTACATCAGTTGCGCCGAACAAACTACAGACTACTATTCTCAATGCCTGTTTGCCCATAGCACAAGTGAACTTCAAGTTCATCTCAAACTCAAGTTCCAGCTCCTAGGAGTAATCCTTCCAAAGAACCAGCTACCCCCCTTCATAGCGCGTGCAGCTCACCAGCCCCAGCCTGCGTGCTGAGTTAACTTTTAAGCACTGCCAATGAACCAATAGTTACCCCTCCTTTGGCCCTTCTGATAGATCAATCCTCAAAGCACTACAGGACTCAATTGAACGTCATTATGAGGAGAACTATATGTGGCTTGGGCTGAGAGCGCAAGTATGTGTGAATGGGGTGGGGGGTTGTTTTCTGTCTCTGCCGGCAACCATCCGACAGATAGTGCATCACCGATCTTCAGCTGTTCTGCATGACAGGTTTCTTATGTAGCTGGTTGGCATTCCAGTGATTCCGAGCATTCCCAAATCATAGTGAAATATTTTGTAAACCTTTCTGGGAATACCCGTGATGGGGTTCAAGAAAGACGAATAAGGCCAACACGCCTAGGTCACTGTCGTCTATCAATCTGGGGATTGGAATGACACTACTGTTTGTCTGCCTGGTGGGACTGATCAACCTATTGAGGCTCCAGATGGCAACCCACGATCATCCCACCTTTTTTTTCTTCTCCAGATGTGTTAGACATGCCCACTGATATTATCAATGTAGGCGACCTAGAGAATGCGTTGGGCATGAGACACTTTCTGGTGGACTGTGTAAATCGCCTCTCCATTGAGTATTCAGAAATGAACAACTCCCTGTGCATGTTAGAGGATTTAAGAACAAAAGACTTTGTCAATATGGAAACATGTTTGGACATAATTGGTACCCTGATGACCATGCTGAGTGGAACTACATTTTTTTGGCCCAAGGCGCACCTGATCAGGCAGCAGCACTAGCTAGTAAAACGACTAACAAGGCTGAAGCAGGCCAAACTTTGAGTAACACTACAGGCTGCTCTACTGCCAAGCTGAAGTCTCAGAGCGACGTGGAAAGTCTTCCAGGGGCAGGCAGAGTTAAGGCCACCGCTCTGGCTGGACAAAGTGAAACTAGTAGTGTGTCATTTCTTTCAATGCCGAATCCAGCTAAACGCGAGCCTCGTCCTCATTGTGCCCTTGAGTCTGTACATGAAGATTTGCTCCTCATGTTTGCATAAGCCTCCGAGCAAATGAGGCCTAAGAGAAACTGACCTCAGCCATGTCAGATTACTCTAGTTCTCTAGTTAAGGCCATGTCAGATATGTTCGGTTTTAACAATAATTCTTTTGAACTTTTTCCAAGTGTCCACATTGTTTCTGATTGAATGCACTGCAAAGGGTGTAACATCTGCTTCGCTTCTCCAATCACTACTTTTGCCTTTGTATGTTGAACTGATGCAAAGTCCTATTACTTAAACCAATTACGGTTCGTGAGGATGGAAGGTCCCATATCGGCCATCTTCATGACACATGGCATTCTCCCTGTGAACCGGTTTGCACAGTATAACCCAGTACAACCAGTGAGTCTGGTTGGTTCAAAGCTGTCTTCTGTTTGCAATCACAGATCCAAACTGCCTAATTATAGACCTGCCCTGACCAGAGAGATAGTAGAAACAAACACAGGAAAAGGTCCATGTTTACGCCTCGCAGCTGCTCTTATAAAGCTACTTTAGGTGATCTTGGATCATATACTTTTTCGACCTGTAGTCAACTTTCATATTAATTATCCATTTAAGATGAGCAGGTGGGGCAGCGTAAATGACCGGGGGCGCTCACCAGATCTTGTCTGTAGCAAACTAGGCAACGCGGATTAGATAAACTAGCTGAAAATCAACAATGTATTTTGTCTGCAAGAGACCTGACTAGTGGACGATTCTCAGCTTGTTAATACTTTTCAACATTATTGGGTATTACTTATAAGGGCTCCGGTTGGCAGAGAAAATGTTTGGTGACTCTGGTATGCAGGGCCCTCAGTTGGCACCCTGTGCTCATTCCTAGTCCCCTGAGCAAGCTTTAATAGTTTCTATTTCCCACAGCAGTGGGGTAAATCATAGGTTTCTTATTATGAATATCTATTTGCTCCCGAAGGAAAACCTGAAGACTATACTTACATCACATGGGTGGTTAGCTGATCTGATTCCAACCACCAGCGATGCACGTGCAATCATTATGGGGGAATTCAATGCTAAATTGCGAGGGATTACAGAATATGATCCTGATAGGATCCTATTGGAAGCCACCTGCGGCACTCCAAAAGGGAATCAGTATATGCCTATTGTGGACTCCCGAGGGACACTACTTGATTCTTTCTTGCTTTATAACCTCCCTGGTTGAGCTAAATGGGAGGTTCCCTGGAGATGACCCACCTAGGGCTACCTACAGGTCGGGTGCCAGAGCTTCTTTGATTGACTATTGTTTGGTGGATTGCTTCTCTTTTCAGAAGGTGATAGATTTTCAGGTACACGAGCGACCTAAAAGTGATCACAATCCGTTGGTTCTCTTATGGAACCTGGATTTGTCATACTCTGACTCCAATCTATCTGCTAACCCTGAAGAATTATCTAAAGCCGCAAGTGTGATGAAGTGGCCCAAGGATAAATTAGCTACTGTTTTAGCAGAGGCAGAGATTGGTAGGCAAAAAAATGTCATGCAGGCCTTTTTTATGGACCTATGGGAGTCCATACCGACTTTTGAGTAATCGACTTCTCTATCGCTAGTAAGTGTAGGTGCTCCCCTATTTCCTTTCCAGGACGAATGATAAACATGTGTAATGATGCTATGTGGTGTGACAGGGAATCTCGTAGAGCTAAATTCGAATTGTGGTATGCCTTTAAGAATAAAATCATAATATCACAAATTCTGCATAATCTTGAACAAGATTATAACATTTTTTTAAAGGCTAAGAAAATAATTTTCAGAGGTGCAGTGGGATCTGCTGGACAAGACAATAAAGGTAAATGATCTTAAAGGACTTTTTTAATCATGTCGCTCGTGGTTTCCTTAATGACGCAGAAGACGATAGCAGTACAGTATCATCATCCAATTGGGTGTCCCATTACAGGACAACCCTGTTTAACACTGGCGGAACGGTCTCTCTTAGTGCTTGGAAACTATGTTGCTCTAACAACAGAGTTACTTGTTCAACCAAGGAGGTGTTGCATGGCATTGATGGTACCAAGCTTGGCAAAGCCCCTGGCCCAGATGGTGTTAGTTTGGCCATTTATAAACGATTCCTGGGTTGGTGGGCCCCAGTTATGCTAGAACTATTTGATATAATTGTTTGCACTTTGGTTCTTCCATCCTCTTGAAGCAATGGTATTATTAAACCTGTCTTTAAGAAGGGCTCACACGTAGACCCCGACTGCTATCGACCCATATCTTTAGTTGATAGTGCTTCCAAGATCTTTGCAAGTTTGCTTGTCAGCTAGGCTTGAGGAGTGGGCAGTGGATAACAACATATTACCACCTTATCAAGCAGGTTTTAGAAAATGTTTCACATCTACTGACTATGCTTTTATTCTTAAAAAAAGTTGATATTATTATTATTATTATTATTATTATTATTATTATTATTATTATTATTATATGTATTGAGCGCAGACCCAGCTTCGAGAAGCAACAGAGTGCTTCAAATAAGTATACCACAATACAAATACATATCGGAGCACTTTAGAGAGGTAACAACAGAACAGATATACAGTGGGGGTAGGATACAGAGGGGCACAGAGGGGTACATCTGTGCTGGGTGGCGGGGATGAACGAGGCGGGCGCCGTCTAGCAAGTCAGGTGGTGCGAGGGGCAATGTGATGGCCTAGGTGTTGAGGATTTCTAATAAGAGGTGTCTTAGTATACGAAGGCATCTTAGATCTAGCAAAGGCCTTTGACTCTATGGATCAAGCCCTTTTGTAGAGTACATTTAAAAAATGGGGTGTGCCTATCTCTCTACTGCCGTCTCTATTCTAATACGTTGGCCTCTATTATTAGCCAGCCTAGTTTAGAGTCAACCATGGAGTTTGCAACTAACAAAGGAGTAAGACAGGGATGCCCAAAGGCCCCTCTACGTTTTATTATTTTTCTTTCAGACTTTAATCATGGGTCTCAAATGGAAGAGATAATTGCTCCATTCCTGAATAGAGTCGGCTATTCTACCCTATTCTAGACAATGCCATCCTACTTGAATTGACACCAAAGGGACAAGGGCAAAGCCTGAGATACGCAGCACATACTTCGAATTAAATGGATTAATTTTGAATCTTGCCAAAATAAAAATAGTGTTTTTGCCAGTAATAAACATGAACCCACATGGTCTAAATATAATGTTAAAATTGACGTAGTGGGTTTGTACTGCTACTTAGGGGTGGTTTTTTCAAGCAATTGCTCCTGATCTTTACGCATGGAGTCGATAAAAAACCAGCTTCGGACAGGTTTTGGTGGCTTGATGAGATTTTACCATAGGTTTGGTGGCCACCGACTCGATAAATGTATCCATGTTATTGAGGCCAAGGTTCACTCATCTGTTCTATACAGTAGTGAAATCTGGGGTAGTGCAAATTGCTCTGCCTTACACTGTATTCTGCATATGTATTTAAGAAAGCTACTGGGATTGGGTCCGAGTACACCAAGGATGGCTTTGCAAATGTAGGATTGTGTTCCAAGCATTAGTGTACTGGCTGAATTAAGATTTGCTAAATTTTATCAGAAACTATTTTTAAGTCCTTCAGAAAGCCCAATATTAGGAATGTATTGGGGGAAATGGTGCTGGCCTGCTCCAATGACATTTACCCCTGGTCCAGGAAGTGTGCCTCTTTAAGCAGGAAGTGGGGTATTGATATCATGCGGCTAAAGGGGGGCACTATTAATAAAAGCCCATTAAAAACTAAAGAAATGGAGGTGGAATTTGACCAAGCCATGAATGCCATGGCTAATTTCTGCACATTGAGACATGTAACTGCAGCACACAGTATTTGTCATGTGAACACCTCAATAAGCAAAATTCGGATTCTCGCCCAAAGGTGTATAATGGCAATGGTCAGATTAACCATTAAGGGGTTGTATGTCCTTGTTATTTATGAGCAAGTTTTGCGTCTGTGGTGCTGGTGTCATTGAGGACTTAACCCCCTTTCTGGTTATTTGTAAGAGTTTACTGGATCTAAAAGTGGCTGTGTGGTCATTTTCTATGTAATAACATTAGGTCAGTTTCAGAGGCATTGTTGTTTTTTTTGTCCTGTACCAATGGACATTTTGCAACTGTTATTTGTGAATATGTTAATGTCTCTTTTAAACGCTTGGAAACGAATTTCTAACGCCATTGTTATTAGGAATATTATATATTTTAGTATCTAGCAGGTTTTAAATGCTTGTACATGTTAAGTGTCACATTTTGGGAATGCTTTTGGGCAGGATTGATTTTGTTTTTATTTGTTTGTAAATGACAAAAGCCAAAATAAAGTATCACTCACTCACTCACAACCCATTTTTCTCCTTCCCACTATAATGTTCCTCTGCCTCAGTGATATTTATCTTGGCAGAGGGCTGGCTGTGCCAGTAACTGCACCTCTGCCTGTGTGGGGGACCTTTGCTGCACTGAGAACCTTAACGTGGGCAGAGGGCTGCTACCGGCAGATGTGGCCCATTGCCGAGGTAAATATAACCTCATGAGACAGTAAACACTGCAACAACAACTGTGCAAACGTTGCCTCAGTGCTGCAGAAGCTTCACTTTTAGTAATTGAGGAGTAGGATTGCATTAATGCTGCCTGCAATGGGCATACGCTAGTATATAGAAATCGCCTGCTCTATACGAGAGCTAGATTAACATTATTCCTCCCCATCAACAAGCTGAAGGTTTAACAATTAGTGGTGCATGTCAAGACCTACAGATCTCGAACAGGTGTTCGATTTTTTATTGTTAATGCTGATAAAATAAGAAGTAAAAGCTGGAAAGTTTGATATTATAATCTCAGACCAATCAGGATCACTTCTGTTTTAACTCTACTTTAATTAGAAGACTTTTCCACACTGCTTGGTGGCCTCGTTCGGGGTTTAGCTATACTATTAAAAAAAAAAAAAAAAATCGAAATACGTGTGCCTGTTAACCTGCATAGAGAATTGAACCAAGCTCACATGTCCTGCTTAAAGTAACTCCCTGCAATAATATGCAGTGTATGTACACAGGCATTCGGCCCATACTAGCACTTTTCTCCTTGATAGACACTGAACTGGTATCCCAACACTGACATGCAATGGCACATAGTCATGCCTCTAATTTCCAGGCAACAGAGGGAAACTGACATTTACGAGTCAAGTCATTGGGCAACTGGCAATGATGAGAATGGCCGCTAAGTCCCTGACCAGCCCCGTCTTCGGGATTCCTAAACTGATCAACATGTAACTCATAGACCGGCACTATAACAGTGGACTCTGGATTCATGGGCAATACCCTTGGGGATTCCTTGCAGCTGTTTAGCAGCTTGGTGTCTGCTGGACACCTGGGCATTGATGCACACAACCTAGTAATGATGGATATGTTAATCCTTTTTACTGATTGGGCACTGTGTAGCTTTGCACTGGTAAGCACAGGTCACCCTCATACTAATGATCAGGGTGAATCCATCAGTCAGATCTTATATTTTTGGCATGGGGACCACCAAGTTGAACGTTACCCAGGATCACAGTGTTTTAGAAAATGTCCTGTTGAAGACAGAACATTTTTTTGTTGTCGAGAAAAATGAATACATCAGGTGACAAGTCTTAAGTTTGATATGCGAGAAGCTAATGTGGTTGTGAGAAGCAAGCAAGAAGCTGCACTGACTTGGAGTTAAGCTTGATAGCACTGGGTTACTGTCAAGATCAGGTAACATTACTGCCCCATTGCTCCTGAAGGTACAGAGCAGACTTCATCTTAGAACAGAAGACAAATCCTCAAAGCCTGTATTTGCAAACCATGCCCGTAAGCCCAATACTACCAATGGCAATGGCCGTTGATTGAATGAAGAATAGAGAAGAATCTGCCGTGACCATTTTCGATATCGTATTCGAAATAAGAATATTGAGTTTCTTGATTGTCATGATATTATGTTCATGGCAGGGATTTTCCTGTTTTTGTTTTGAAGTTGCATTTTTTTCTTTTGACTCACATTACAGAAAATAATGCTTCGAAATATGTGCACGCCTGGAAAAACAGAATTCACAAGTTTGACATGATCTTAATAATAATAATAATAATACTGTTGTTCTTACATAGCGCTTCACATCAGATTCTCCCTGCTTCTTAGCACGTTAATAGCAGGTGCCATCATCATCTAATTCAATGGCACTACATTCACCAATCTCGATAGGATGAAGGACTGAGTCATAAAGAGAGTTGATATTGTAAAATACAAGCTGACCCATACCAGAGACAAGCACATAGCGCGCGCAGTCAGGTGCAGTGCTTACCTTTTATTTTGTAGAATAGCAGAAGAACATGTAACCGTTACAGCAGAATACTAATGTACAACCTATTCTATCTGAGAAATGATTGGTCGCTTTACATTTGCAGGAGCAGTCTCATCTTCCCGAGGTATTTTCAGCAGAGACATAAGGAATCGAATTCTAGTCCGGGGGCATTAAGGAAGAGCATTTATCACTGCAGCGTGAGCCACAACATTTCAAAAGGCTTTTATTAATGTACAGTTTAAGGATGCAATCAATGTGTTTGTGAACGGATTTACTGAAAGTCCTGAGTTCATTACTCTGCTAAGGTGCGCAGAGGAAAGATCTTGCAAAGGAGAGCTGCATATAACTTTTCACCAATCAATAAACATAGATGTGTTCAATCTCCAAGCACATTCGTACATTCCACTGATTAATAAGCCATGTTAACATTGCACATTCGTAGTATTAATATTATAATATTTGGCCTGTGGTATGAGTTAAACGCAGACACGAGCAAAAAAGACACAAAGGGGCTAATTCATGGAATGTTTAGAGCAGTGCAAAGTGACTTTGAACTGGCAACACAGACGATGAAACGGCCCTAATTCACAGAGCGGTGCACAGTGTATTTTTGCGGAGCAAAGTCATTTTGCACTGCAAAAGGACTCTTTACCTGCACTAAATGGGCCTTTTTTTTTTTTTTTTAAAGGACTAACTAGCGCAGAATTAGGGCCCGACACATGGAAATGTGCGTAGAAATCCTGCAAGGGCTGTGTGCCTAGAAGGACGATGCATGACCTGCGCACAAAATGAAAAATGTATGCCAGCGTATTCATGGAATTTACAGCACAAATTAACCATAATCGCAGGGCGCTGACACACCCACACGCAAAGCATAAAGAGTCAGAACAGCTATCTTTACTACCTCCCCAGGACCAAAAACGTGAACTCTTCAAACAGTGCTTGGGGTCCTCTGCAAGCAGCATGCATCTCAGGGACCCTGCGCATCGTCCCTCGTAACTGTATCTAGCACCCGACAACATGCATATAAAAATAGTAAGTCGGTAATTACTCGTGAAATCTGCGTGTAAACCCCCTTAAACTGTTTCTGCACCCTGCTAAACTGCGTACCTGCACCCCTAAGGTAGATCGGAACCCTGGTTTTGTACACGCACTCCTATATGCGACATTCAACCCCACCTGGGCGCTGCGTTTGCTAATGCGCAAATGTACTTAAGCCTGCCTTCAGTTGCCGGATAGCACGAAACACTTGCAAAGCCATTTCCCGGCCGAGGGGTTGCGCGATCGAATCAATGAATACATCTCACGCCGCACAATTGTGGGTGTGCTTGGGACTGCCTGCAGGCCGTCCCTCAGAATGCCCATTTTTTAGCATGTTCTTCCCATTTTTGGTGTTACACCCCTTCTCAGCTCTCTGCGTAAGCCACGCCCACATTCTTGTGCAAGGCCCTCGACGGCTCACAGAGACGTGCCAAGCCTGTACAAACTCCACGCAAGTCCAGGAAATGTACTGCGCATTTGATTCCATGAATCGACGAATGCGGATTTGCGCACTGTTTAGCACGCAAGTACCCTCTTTTCCACGCAAATAATTCCATGAATCAGGCCTTAGGGCTTTCTTTGTGAATTGTGTCTGTTGGCAGTGTAAATTCACTTTGCACCACGCTAAACGTCCAATTAATTAAGCCCAAATATTTAAGGATTGCCGTAGCATATCTCGAGTTCTTCAAAGTCCCAAATATTACATAGTGATCTTATTTTTGCTATACTCAAAATCTGCCATTCAATTTATAAAGTGTTACAATTAATCCAATACACATTACACTTCCAATTGTTTCTACTTTATAAATTCTATGCTCCACCTAACACTAATGGCGGGCGCCCTTGCTATCAGAAAACGTTTGTTCTCATGATAGTGCGTGCACGCCTTCTGTCTGTGAAACATATCTACTATTTCCGATCCTCTTGTCTTCTACCTGCACCTTTTCTGTCTGCAAATGAAGGCCTGGGTACTACCTGAGGGGCACTATGCACCAGCTCTCAGACAATCCTTAAGTTCGCTCAGACTACTACAGTGGTGTTTTGGCACAGTATAAAAAAAGATTAGCACACCTAATGTGAGCACCCTTAAGAAGCCCGTTGTCATGTTGGACCATCTCATCCAGTTCTAGTTTATTCTTTCCATTGCCTTGGGAATCATTTTGTTTTTACACTTATGCATACAAGACTGCAAGTCCCAGAATTCTGAGTGAAAACCAGGCCTGTATTATTACAAATTATGTGGGTTGCTTCATCTACTCCAACTCTAACCTTTGAATATTGTTCAATGACACTGTTATGTTTTACTGCGCAAAGCAACTTAAATGTAAAGAAGATGGTATTTAATAAGACATTTTGAAAAGCTGTAGAACATGAAGGATCTGTGTGTTAATGCTGAGGCTGGAAATAGGGAGTTTGTATGAACATAATGTGCCTATTTATCATTAAACTCTAAATTGCGTACTGAGATGTGTGTTGAGTACGATAGTACATCCTTTGTGTGAGTGTGCTATGCCAGCATCGTAACACTGCAGCTCTTCGAGTATTCAGCAGTGACTTGTACCTGTGTTTGTGTTGTGTGTACAGAGTAAAAAGGGTACCTAGACGATGGGGTACACATAGACTGTCCCTATATCCAACCTCTCACATCCCCAAAAGTATCAGCGGTTGGCTGGGAGAAATACTGAGAGCATTATATGATATGACATGTTATGATAGGTTATTTATAACACGCTTAATACCCAGAGATTTCTAAGTGCGAACCAGGGGATCATACCTGTATTGCTCTGTGTCATCTTGCTTCCAAGGCGAGCACGTTGCCGCTGAGCTATCCACCCATGCTCTTGGATGCCTTTGTCGTTAATACATAGGACAGCATTGCAAAACGTTTGCAATAGGGCAAAACGTGTCCCAGTGTAAAAAACATATTCTTTCAAGATAGGTTTTGCCTCTCACAAGGAAAGAGGACTAGAACTAGGGCAAACATTGCTCTGGTGCAAAAATGCATGAAACGAATACATGTTTTCACTTTATCACGTCCTATTGATAACTGCACTTGCACAGGTGCGTAGGTTCTATAGCAATGCATATCATGTTTATTCAGAAAATAGCCAGATTAAACATAAAACAGCAATTTCTTGTATCTTATATAACACGTTTTCAAAAGATAAAAATATAGTATGTTCAATAACACATTGCACAACATCCTGTTCTATATAAAGCTATATAATATAAATCGGTCAGAGCAGAGGCCAGCATCTCAAGAAGTGGTGCAAGTACACAAGGCGCAGAGGATGTGCATTTTTTCACTTGCACCACTATAAGAAATGTGCAGGTCACCTTATTCACAAAAGTGAACAGCACATTTGTTTGAGGCTGGTCGGCAGCGCAAAGGTTGTGCTGGCCAGCCCCCTTCCTTACATTAGTGTTGGCAGTGTGCCTCAGGCACTTATGCAGTACAAGCTTCTATCTCCCACATGGGAGCATTTCACAGTGACAGGACATTAGAAGACACGTCATTGTGAAATGTTAACCAAAGAAAACATTTCTATCCCTGTTTGGTGAATAGAAGTGCAATTGTAACATCGGTGGTGCAAACCACTGCTGTCATACTTAAAGAAAATTGCATGAAAGCGTGATAAATGTGCTTATTATAGTTAGTGCACTCCCCTGTACATTTTCCCAACAAGCACAGGAAACTGTGTCTCATATTTGTGCATTTCGAGATGTTTTCTATTTGGCATATTCATGGTTCACATTGAACTGCTGAGAATGCCCCCCCCCCCTTATTTGACAACAAAGGAATACAGAGGGAGTTACTGTGTGCATCTATGACTACAGATGCACGCATTCAGATACCCTATGTGAATAAGGCACAGGTTTTCTTTTAGTACAAGTGATGATACGCACAAAAAGAACACATCACATGAGCCAAAATAAGTTTGGAGACCTTAGCCGAGAATCTGATATTATGTTATGCTATATTATTAGTCTTTTACACTATGCACATCATCACCAAAGTGGTCTTAAAGTGCCAAACCTTGCCCATATAGTGAAGAATTGTGTCCGTGTCTGGACTGCTGACCAGCATGTGATCTGTAATATAAACATGAAACAGAAGAAATGGGAAGGAAAGGACACAAAAGAGAAGGTCTCCGTGATAACCTGGGTATCACCAATCAGGGCCTGGCCTGGCTGACCTCTTTCCTCTCTGATCGACCCTCCCAGGTCCAACTTGGGTCCTTCCTTTCCTCTATCACACTCTCTTCCTGTGGTGTTCCTGAGGGGCTTAACCTCTCTCCCTGTCTATTCAACCAATACCGGGCAACTCTCGTCACCGCATTGCCGCTCTCTGCTCCAACTTCAGTGTAATGCAGATGACACTCAGCTCATTTTCAGGCTCCCCTCTGCCACCTCTTCTCCTTTTCTCATCTCTGACGGTCTGTCTGCTATCCAGGAGTGGTGTGCCCCAACTATCTCTGCCTGAATGCCAGTAAGATGGAGATTCTCCTCATCAGCACACCTGCACCCTCCTTTCCTGTCCCTCTCTGGCTGGCCTCCCTTGGCCCTCTTCCTTCTCCCACCTGTGAGGCTAAGAACATCGGGGTCATCTTCGACTACACACTCTCCTTTTCTCCTCACATCTATGACATCTCTAAGAAGTCGAACGACCAACTGCACCTCCTCAGGGGTATTCTTCCTTTCCTCTCCTTCCCCCAGAAGCGAAGCTCACTGTTTATAGAGCTCTGGTTCACTCTAGGCTGGACTACTGCAACTACCTTTTTCCAAATCTGCCTGCTTCTGCTCTCTGCCCCCTGCAACTCATCCAGAACAGGAATGCGAGACTTGTCCTTGGCCCAGAGATCGTTTCTCTCCAGCACTGAAATTGCTGCATTGGCTCCCAATTGCTGCGAGGATTAAGTTCAAGACCCTCTCCATTGTCCACAAGGCCTTCTGGGGCTTGGGTCTTCAATACCTCCAACTCTCTCTTCACAAACACCTTCCTACTCAAACTCTTTGCTCCTCCACCTCCAACTACCTCAGGGTCAGTCGCTTCTCCAAACAATGAGTTGGTGGTAGATCTCTTTCTTCAGCTGGAGCCTCCCTCTGGAACAGCCTCCCTGCCCCTCAAAAAACTTGAGAACCATCTCTGGTTCCGGAAGCACTGCAAGACCTTCCTCTTTGCTTCTGCCTTCCCTCTTCCTCTCCCCTGCTGATTCCCTGTCTGATACGGCACTGGACACCTGACTACCCTCTGATTCGGGCCCATGTCCCTGCCCAGTTGCACACCTGCACTGTCTCCCAGCAACCCTTGCACTTGTGTCTGTATCTGTAACACTCCAGTCCCCTTACCGGCACTTTTGGACACATGTTGTCTGCATTAACTTTGAACCTGCCACCTGCTGGCCGCACTTCTTGTTACTGTTTTGATCCCACAGCACCGCACCCCGTTGTCCTTGCACTTTTCCCCTCCCACCTGCACTTGCGCGATCTCAATGTCACTTAGACTATTAAAATCGTTGTCTCTGTCCTCCCTCTGTTCCCCCTTCCTTGCCTCGTTGCGACTTTAAACACCTGTGTATAGGCGCGTTACAAATGCCAAATCATATCATTAAAAACCAACAAGCTTAAATTATAAGAGAGAAGGAAAGATAACATAAACACGAGTGCTAGTGATAGCTAGTATGTATTTATATTTGTAAAAGTGCCAAGGACCAAGAGCTTCCCATATTGGAAAGCACATTTTCATTAAGGTGGTTACTAGTGCAATGTAATGGGTGGGATTAGTTTAAATCAAGGTATGGATGCATGATGGTCATGAGATGTGCTTAAGAGTGCCTATGAGTTATGGGGATTTCAAAACAGGTAGTCATATTGATTTCTCTCCTGATGAAAGCCAGACAGGGATCCAGTAATGTCAAGCCTGCTGGGAGGGGTGCCAGAGACAAAAATGTGTTGTGTGCAGAGTGAATGTTGATGGACACAATAAGGAGTGTAACAAAGCATCTCACCCACCACAGCTGAACTAGGTTGCCCTTATGTGGTTATGGGAAAATTAGTATTATACAGCTTTGTCATGTATAAGGATGTAATTATTCTGTGATGTTAGAATCGTATGAGACTATCCTGAAACTGAAATATTGTGTTGCAATAGACACGAGATGGTGTCCTTATTGCCTGGATGTGATAAAGCAACTGTAAATTAACATTTGTTCCATAGACCCCACCCACAGAACCTACTTGAAAAAAGGGAATATTCCATGACTATTAAGGACACAACCCGTAATGATGAGATGTTCTAATTGGAAGGGAATAACACAATGTAGGCATCCTTGTTAGAGAACAAGATTCATTCAGTGTTCCCAAACCAAAAATAGATACCAAAGTAGGCCTGTCAGTGAGAAACCTTTAGAACATACAGCAACATGTATTTAAAAAGCTTTGTTAACTAGGTTCATCACATTCCTAGAGAGTATGGTAATAGCAATAATCCTATATTGCAGACCAAATACCAAAAACATAAAACCCGAGATATCTTATCCCATTCAAATCTTAATAAAAATAAGACAAAGTATATATATTTGTATTGTTTAAAGCAAAGACCTAGCTCGACCTCAGCAGAGCACTGTATAGAGTGTGGGTAGCCCACATTTGGGCTGCCATCTTTTAACGGTAGCACAATATTTTGAGGTCTGTGTGTCGGTATGTGTGTCAAATGGAATTACTCCGGGGTCAGGTGTTGTTAAAAGAGCCATGACTATAAATAAAGAAACAAGCAAAAGGTGCAACCCTCACATAGCCAATAGATAAAATGTAGATCCCTTGATCTCAGTAACCAGCAGCTATTTAAGTAATGTGCTACCACCAAGGTTACTACAATGTTTTTAGATAACCTGCACACATAAAATGTTTTATCAGTGTTCTTGAGCCAAGTACCCTAAACTCTGGGCCAAGATAACGTTTTCCTTACTGTCGTGAAGTGGTTAAACCAACAAGAGATGGAAGGAATCTTTTCTAGCAGAAGAGCAATATACGCAGTTACCACTGGCGACATTCTATCAATTACAAGTAAATGATCCAAGGGGCAAAATCAATGTGCTGTATTTTAGTATAATATACCTTGGATGGAAAAGATTTAATGGTGTCTAAATAGCATTCTGCTCCGTGCAGATTGTAACATCAAAGTTGTTATAGACAAAAACTGTTAATGGAAGCTCAATAGCATCTGCCAAAATGATCGATAATTATAGGGTTGGTTAACTCGTACTTTCCTAAACTCACCAATGATGGCAACATTCTCCCAAATGTACCTTAGATCAAGATTTGATGCCATACACTTAACATACTTCAGCCAGTGTATAAAACAAGTACAGCATAGGTTAAAAACACCATATAAGGCTTTGTTATATTTCTGAGGTGATGAGGAGATCCAAATCAGTACACCATATTATAAGACACAGGGCATCATCACGAGTTGGAAGGTATCCCGGCTGTAACACCACCCAACTGTAATAGCGTTAGCACCCACCTGTCTGGCGGTATTACTGCCAGATCACGATTTGGGTGTTCACAGTAAATCCAAAGGGACATTTTCAGCGCTAAAACTGTGCGCTAATACAGCCAGCGGTAATACTGCCAAAAACAGGTCGCTAAATGGGATTTCACCGCCAGAAAAAAGCTGGAGGTAAAACAGCTCATTCAGCGCCCAACTCGTGATACGAACAGCCTTTAAATGTGGCAGTATTGTATTGTTTATTGTATTGTTTATTTATTTATAGAGCGCGCCTGGCCGTTAAGCAACTGGGCACTTGCAGTGAAATAAATCTTGGGTTACAGGTACATGAATACGTTACAATTGTTAGGTTACAGGATCATATATTACAGTTGCATTACATTTCTTAGGTTACAGTATCATATATTACAGGCTCATATGTCGAGCATTACTTACAAGGCATTTTTACTTACAAGAGAGATATGTTACATTTTATCAGAATCTTTTATGTAGCACTGTCGGATGACTTACAGTATAGATAAGTAAGATGTTTGCAATGAATATACATAGTATTTGCTATAGTTGGGGCATTTAGCGGTCGTTATTTTTAATCCAGAGTTTAGAGTTGGCTTTGAACACATGGAAGGAGGGGGTGGCTCTGAGTGCATCTGGGATGGAGTTCCAGAGCTGCGCTGCTTGAACCGGGAAGCTAGACCCACCAGTTCTTTTCAGTTTAAAGTTAGGGACTTTGATGCTATTTGAGAGGGCTTTTCTGATGGGACGTTCAGAAGTATGCTTTGTGAATTCTTCTGACAGGTATGCAGGAACTTTGTTGTTCAGAAAGTTATGTGTAATGTTCAGGGTTTTTGAGTTTGATACGGTCATTGATGGCCAGCCAGTTGGCGGCTCTTCTGTTGGTAGAAATGTGTTGTCCTTTGGGTATGCCTAGAGCTGTTCTGATAGCATTGTTCTGCAGGGTTTGGAGTTTGTTAGTGTTATGTTTACTAGTGCCTAGGTGCAGTGCATTGCAGTAATCTAATTTGGAGAGGATGAGGGCTCGCGCAATGGTGGTGCAGCTATCTGTGGAAAGGTATGGTTTGAAGGCATGGATGAGTTTGCAAGTGTAGCTGGTTGCTGAGGCTGTAGCATTTACTTGCTTGTCGAGGGTGAGAGCTGAGTCTAGGTAGAAGCCTAAGGTTTTTACTTCTTTAGCTACCTTTATTTTGATTTCATCGATCGTGATGGAATTGTAACGCTGGGGTAGTTTGTTCAGTTTATTGGTAGAACCAATGATTAAGAGCTCGGTCTTATTGTTGTTAAGACATAGGCCATGAGTGGCCATCCAGGTTTGGATGATTTGGTACATTTTGTTTATGAGTCTGGTGTCACCTTGGATTGGGATAAGGATTTGGGTGTCATCGGCGTAATTGGTATATGAGACCCCTAGCTTGTCCAATATATCAAAGAGAGGCTTTGTCAAAATATTGTATAGCGTGGGGGAAACACATGACCCTTGAGGGACTCCGCAGGTGATGGGGCCTGGATCCGCTGCTGATGAAGGAGAGAAGACTCTTATGGTTCTCTGATCCAGGAATTAATTTATCCATGCTGTGGCTTTTGTGGAGAAGTTGGCTGCCGATTTGAGGTGATTGCACAGTACCTTGTGACCTACCAGGTCGAAAGCAGCTGGTAGGTCTAAGAGTAGGAGAATAGACACATCTCCTCTGTCTTTACGCTTGTCTAGCTGGTTTTTAAGATCAAGGAGAGCCGTTTCGGTTCCATGTCTTGGCCTAAATCCAGATTGTCTTGACCCTAGTAGATTGTTGCTCTCCAGATAATCTTGGATCTGAAGGTATGTGGCTTTATCTAAGATTTTAAGGAGGAACGGGCCAGTTGTTATTGGCCTGTAGTTTGTTGGGACGTTAGGGTCCAGGTTAACTTTTTTTAGTAGAGGTAGTATCCATGCGTCTTTAAGGTTTGTTGGCATAGAGCATGATTTAAATGAGGCGTTAATGAATGATGTGACGAAGGGGGCTAGTTCATGTGCAGCCTCTTTAATAATTGGGGCTGGACAGGTATCCCCGAGGCATCGGGATGGTTTCAAGGACAAGATGATGTTCTTAGTTTCTGCAGTAGAGATGGCTCTAAAGCTAAATTGGTTAGGGGCTTTAGTTTGGTTAGTGGCAAGTTCCTGGAGGACGGTCTCTTGCGTAGAGAGGGCGATGTTGTGGAGGGCGGATTTTTTAGCTCTTATTTTGTCTTGTAGCATTGTGATTTTGTTGCATAGGGCTTTTTGAATGTTAGTGCACCAGACTTTGTCTTTGGTGCAAGAGTCTATGGGTGCAATTGGGGATTCTAATTCTCTCAGAATGGAGAAGATTTCCCTGGTGTTCAAATTGGCTTTTTTGATTCTGTCATTGAAGGTCTCTTTTTTAGCGTGAATGATTTGTTTTTGTAGCTGTTAGAAAGGGCAGTGAGAAGGTCTTTGTTGTGGGAGGGTTTTTTTTTCTCCAGCAGGCTTCTGCATGTCGTTTCTCTTTGCGTAAGGCTTTTAGCGCAGGGGTGAACCAAGTGTTCAGATGTGCAATAGGTTTTGATTTAGTGGGTTTCAACGGCGCAATGGCGTTGATCGCCGAGTTGATGGTGTTATTGTACAGGTCAACTAGATCGTTAGGGTTAGAGAACTGGCTGGAGTGATTAGTGATGGGTTGGAGCAGGGGGAGAAAATTAGCAAGTGTTATATTTTTTTTGCAACGGGTGAGGGCAGATGGAGCATGAAGTTTGGTTGATTTAGGTTGTGGGAGGTCCGAGATAGTCAAAGAGATCAGATGGTGATCTGTCCAGATACAGGGTTCAATTGGGGTTATGAGGGAGGTGCAATTGATGTCTGCGACCCAGTCCAGTGTGCAGCCTTTAGAATGAGTAGGGCGGTTATTTCGAATAGTGAGACTTGCTTCCTCAATAGTGTTAGCTATAGTGGAGGCATTAGAATCTTATGGGTCTTTGTAGCCTAAGTTGAAATCGCCTAATAGGATGATTTGTGTTCCCGGTTTGGCATAAGTATTTAGTAGGGTGGTTAAGTCATCTTCAAAGGTGCCTAGTGGGCCAGGGGGTCTGTAGATCAGGTGTATCTTGATAGTACGTGTGGCCGAGATTTCTAGTTTAAGGGAGAGTAGTTCAGCTGACGGCATAGTGAGGCTGTCTATTTCTTTGATAGTGAGATTGGCTCTGCAAATAAAAGCTGTGCCTCCTCCTTTGAAGGTTCCCGTGTCTTTTCTGAAGATGGTGAAGTTAGGGGGTATGGCTATCATGAGGGCAGGGCCAGCGGCTTTGTGAAGCCATGTTTCGGTAACTGCTAGGAAGTCAAGTTGGTTACAGGTGATGATGTCAGCAATTTCCGAGGCGTGAGCTATTAGGGATCTAGCGTTGATAAGACCACCCTTGAGGTTTTGAGTTATTTGCGTATTATTGCTAGTGTGGACCTTGTTGGGCAGAGTTTCAGTGGAATTGGTGCAAATGGTTAGATTGCAGCCAGGTTTCCTTGTGTGCCTGTTTCAGCTGGTGTGTTTGAGCTCCTTCTTAGCGTGGCTGAAGGGTATGTGAGTGCTAGGTGGTTTAGGAAGTCTATAGCCTAGTCTGAGTTTCCGTAGTTCGGTAGGGTGGGCTTGGCTCTGTAGGGCCTGGGAGAAGGGCGCATGCTGTTAAGGTAGTCTAGTGCCTAGTCTAGAGTTCCTTAGTGCGATACGATCAGCCTGTCTCAGTTGGGTCTGGGATAGGAGGCAGGCTGTTTGGGTAGTCTAGTACCTAGTCTAGAGTTCCTTAGTCCGGTGGGACAAGCCTGATTCAGCTGAGTCCATGTCGGGGGGGCAGTCTGTTTAGGTGGTGGCTGTGTGGGTACATCTTTCTGATAGGTTGCCTTTCTGTAGTCAGAATGTGGTAAGGGGCTATTGTAAAAGCTAAGGCAGAGAGTGTAGAGAGTATGGCTAGGTAGCCAATGGATGTGTTGGGCGTGAAGGATGTCATAACGGTGTTTGTTAGCCAGTTATCTAGTGATAGTCAGAAGTTTTATTATTCTAGAAGTCTAAGTGTGTAGAGTGCAGATAGGTTCGCCTAGATTCAAGATTCACTATAATGATTAAAATACATGACTTGCGAGTTGTTAACTGGCATGCAACCAGGAGGTCTGGAATGGGACACCGGGTGACCTATTAGCGACCATAAGGTGCAACATAAATCAAATGTAGTCCATTAGCGACCATAAAGCACAACATAGATCAAATGTGGTCCATTAGCGACCATAAGGCATAGCATACATCAAATGTGGTCCATTAGCGACCATAAGGCACAGCATAGATCAAATGTGGTCCATTAGCGACCATAAGGCATAGCATACATCAAATGTGGTCCATTAGCGACCATGAGGTGCAACATAAATCAAATGTAGTCTATTAGCGACCATAAGGCACAACATAGATTAAATGTGGTCCATTAGCGACCATAAGGCACAGCATAGATCAAGTGTGGTCCATTAGCGACCATAAGGCATAGCATAGATCAAATGTGGTCCATTAGCGACCATAAGGAACAGCATAGATCAAATGTGGTCCATTTAGCGACTATAAGGCACAACATAGGCAATGAAATCGAATGATTAGCGTAGGTAGTTGGAGAAGGGTTACATGGAGGAGGTAAGTTTGTTCCACCTGGTACCGGGTTGTAGTATGGTGGGGCACAGATAGTAGAGCTTAAGAGGGCACTATGCTGACATACAGGGATGAGCAGGATGGGGCTGGTTGAGCAGGTTCGAATTTGGATGGGTACTGTAGTCTAAAGGTATATGGCAGGTCACAGAAATTGGTTAGGTACATTTAGTATTGTACTTACATCTGGTAGGCAAGTGTCTGTGAGCAGATTAAGTCGATACAGGAAGTGTCTGAATAAGTTTGCTGCGTCCGCAATCGATATACTGTGAAGGGGGTTAGCCTTTCGCTCATGTGATTAAATACGATGCACACACGGACAGTGTCGGCAAGTGGGTGAAAAGGGGTTGGCCACGCCACGCTGCATGCGCGTAACAGGCGCAGAACAGGGCCTTTTCATGCCGGGCCTTCTCTTGTGAGGGCCGGCTTCCGCCTACCGGCGGATGTTGCTGGATACAAACGAAGCTCGTTGCTTAGAAACGACACGCGGCCCCGTTATGGGCCTGCGTTGCGCCGGCCATCTTGGAATCAGGCTGCTGTGCAAAACAGCTGATCTGGAACGCACAATGCGATGCTGAAGCACGTGGAAAGGCTCAGGAAGTGCTCACCCGTGCGGATAGGAGGTGCATCAGAACAGGATTGCTTATCCTGTGAAAATCAGAGTCCGATGCTCGTGGGAGAAGCTCGATGACTACTTTGGGTGGGAAGCGGGGGAGTAAATGCTGATGGTGGGGGGAGAAGGGCTCCTGCCCTCTCCGTCTCGTAGAGCGGCTGCAAAATGTGCAGCCCCAGTAATACTGGTACTGGCAAATGTGGCAGTACCAGTAATACTGGTACTGCCGCATTTAAGGGATACAGTCATTTATCATGTATGCACCCCCATGAGATCCCTTTTAAAAGAGAAGCATGATGTTGGTTGTACTACTCTAAATAGTGAGCATTTTTAGCCATGATATGTTCTCTTATTTCCTATCTTTTAATATCACTCATTCCCCAAAACTGCACAGTGCGATACAAGGTGCTTCTCAAATGCACACTTGCTGAATCCTGATGTTTGCTGCAGAATCCCACTGTCCTTCATTCATTTTAAAAACCTTATTCAGATTGACCTTTAGACCTTTATTGTTTTTATAGGCCTGCATTATCATGAGAGTGAGGGAATCACCCTGCCACCTGAGTTTTCATGTCCAAATCTATTGTGAAATTTTTGAAAATATTTGTGCACTTATATTGTCCATTCTATTTTCTGGGTACCCAAATACGAGAACCTCGCTTTACAAATCTACAATCACTAGAGTTAGTAATAGGGCAGATCTTTTCAAATGGTTGTACATCATGGAGGAAACCACCAAGGATGCTTCTTTCTTGAGTTGTGCAATCACAAATTGTGCTCGCACCTCACCCACCACTCTGACAAAACCCATATCCCTACCAAGGACTTTGTCAAACTTTACTACTGCCCCGGCCTACTCTTGGGCTTATACCTTACACTTTTGTGCCCCGCAGCAAGATACTCAATTGCCAGGACAGGCGGCTCTCAATGCAGAATTGCTTCTGTTCAAAGTATCTAATCTGTGTCTTTAAATCTCTTCCTAACATGGCCCCGCATTACCTGGCTGAATCCATCTCCTTCTACTCTTCCGATTGGGCAATAACCTTTGTCCCATGCCCTTCTGTGCTGTCTCCACCAAATCTTTTCTACTGGCCCCAGTGGGATGTGTTATACATCTAGGTCGCAACCACCACCTGCAAGAGCATGCAGCAGTGCACCTATTCTTTGATTGCTAACGCATGGGGAATTAGCTTTCTATTATGTACTTTATTTGGGACCTTGTGGCTACAATTACGAGACCTAGTGCACTGCTGGGCACACCAATCTTACCACTGACGGTATCAGATGCACCAGGCTTCACACTCTATGTATCACAACAATAAACAGATTACACAATAACCAACCACACACAGCTTTTGTAATTCTGTGATTCACTTTATAGATTTTCTGAAGACCATAACAAAAACACATAGAGAGCAATATTACCATACATGTAAAACACTGGGGAAAACCATATTCCAGCTTAGCAGATAATACTGTTCTCAAAACTTGTCAAAGCAGTGCATTTATTCTTGTAGTTATTTTAGCATCAAATTCCCCTGGCTTCTCCCACACCAGGCAAAAATGATCCTCTGTGCCCAGTGAAGCAGGCCTCTCCTTGGCAAAGCATACACATTTTATGTACAATGGTGAGAACTGTTACTTTAGAAGTACATTAAACTTCCTTTTTTTTATAAGTGGCTATCTCCGTACAGAAAAATACATTTGCTCTCTAGTGAATGAAGATTAAATTGGTTGTCCCTTTTAGCGCCTAATTTTGTAGTTCACTAATTATGGTAAGGTTATCTCAAAACAAAACAAAACAAACATATTTCTCACCAACCCCAGAGAGGGGATTCAGCTTGCACAGGAAATGCCTTTGGTCTAAACAGCTGTCTTTCTCCCACTCAATGCCACTGGCTCGGCATCCAGCGAGGGACCTTCACTGTCTCCCTCCTTCTGGCACTGAATTTGACTGCAGTCTCTCAGCAACCCGGCTCAGCACACAAACAGCCAGCACACTGAACTCGTACATGTTTTCCGTTCTCGCCTCTTCCTTCTTCTTCCATCCAATCTCACTCTGGGCCCCCTTTCCTGTCCTCCTTCTGTGCCTTATACCCCCACTTCTCTTCTGACCCATTGCATATATCTTCATGAAGAAAGTATATGATTTTACCACCCATTCTCATATATCCTGCTGTGATGTCACCCATCCATCAAATGCCTCCACATTAACCAATGGCCTAGGAAATTTCCAGAAGCCTTTTGCATGTTGACAATCACTTGCATACAGCGTTGATTCACCAGGCCCACAGTAACATGTAACAGGTTCATGCTCTGTTTCCTGCAGTTTCCTTTTCAGATAGGCTTCATCACGAGTTGGGCTGTAGCCCTTAAATCCGGCTGTAACGGTATAAGTGCTGCATTTAAGGGATGGCTGTATTACAAGTTGGGTGCTAAATGGGCTGTTTTACCTCCAGCTTTTATGTGGAGGTCAACATCCCATTTAGCGCCCTGGTTTCGGCAATATTACCGCCGGCTGTATTAGCCCGCAGTATTAGCGCCGAAAATGCCCCATTGGAGCCAATGGACCCAATGGGGAATGGGGATTTACCATTAATGCCCAACTCATGATCTGGCGGTAATACCGCTGGACCGGTCGATGCCAAGGCTATTACAGTCGGGCGGTATTACATCTGGGATGCAGCCCAACTCGTGATGAGTTTTTACAAAATGCATTTTGCTGTCCGCCACATACACTGCAGTTCAGCTTCAACTTTCAAAGGTTCTGCATTTATGTTTAATCTCACATAACTATGTAAATGGCACCTTTTCACCCACGGCCTGCAGTGTGAATGCATGAGCAACCACATTCTAATTTCTAACAGATTAGTTTGTTAAAATGAATGGCTAATTGTTAGTAATTAGTCAGGTTAATTGTAAGCCCCTCCACCACACTGCACTGTCATGCTAGGCTATGCTATGATAAATCCCAACTCCTTTCTTTGGTTTGTATGATTCTCATCAGTGTCTCACAACATCCCTAAATCACATCAAAGCCACATACTTACCACACACCTAGGTTGCAACACCAGCATCATTTGTACACTGGCATATACCTTCTATAGCAGTCTGAGGTGCTGCTAAATGTCTTGCATGGTTGAAATTTACACTAGACCATGGTTCACCTTATAGCCAGTGAATGGGCACCCCATATGCCCACATTCATGCCATCCACAGCAAGCTCTCGTTCAACCTTAAAGTGATGCAAAGGAACTGTAATTTGTAGCATGTATTCCGGAAACCACTGGCCCATGTTATCTTTATGTATGTCAATTTAACACACAATGGGGGTCATTAAGACATTGCTGCTAGGCCTCCGGTAGTACTAGGTTGTTTACTGGCAATCTCGGCCTACCGTTTCCACTGCCCAATATCCTGGCATTACCTGAATATTACAGGCAGTGGAGTAACGGTAAGTCCCCACTCCAATGATTTCACATATGACTCTGTGGGATGAGAACCACTGAAGCACCGGCAACTATTGTTAACGCTGCCAGTGCTTCAGTGCATTATATGCCGTACAGGCCTGAATTACCGGCAGGTCAGGCCTGCCGATTGCTAACTGCCCCTACCGGCAAACTCAGAGTATGCCGGTCTAGAAAAGGTGCTGGTACACATTGTTACCGGCAACTTTTTCTGGACCGGCATACCCGTAATGAAGCCCAATGACCCGGTTTGTGTTTCCCTACCCTATTCCTGCCTTATCCGATCACCTCTTCTCACACAAAGGCAGTAACGTGTTACAATGCCCCCGCCTCTGCTGCCTGTTTGTTCGCTGTATGGTATTCATGGACAAAGTGCCAACCCTATCAACCAAATCAATACATACAAATACAAAAAGCACTGAGGAAACTCAAGGGCATTGACAGGATGAATGCTATTCATTTTACAGAAAGAAAACCACTCTTTCATCTCAAGAACGTCAAGTAAGCCTTTTTCTACAGTACACATTTAGGAGAGTCTTGAGATTAAGAACACATTGGATAAACCAATTGTGTTGCAAAGATCAGCAAAGAAAATCGAATACTCCTCTTACTGCAGTATTGAATTTAGATGCAATGAAGCAACAAACCTAATGTTCCCCTTGAGAACACACCAATGGTGTTGCAGGTGTATTTGGTGAGGGATGTGTCATGCTAATAATGGAGAAATTGCTTGGAATCCATCTGAAAGCTAAATAAAAGCAGAAAATGAATGCTAGCTCAATTGGGCAACATTTCAGGCGCTGCAATGCCGGGTGATTTTCTCGGTGTTACATTGTTTTCTTTTTATGTTGCCTAGCTACTCACAGTGCAGCACAAGAAGCATCAACATTACTGGGCTCAAAAAACATTGCAAGAAAGAAGAAAACAAGAAAATAAGTTTTCTACGGCTATGAATCTAGAGACTGAAATGCATACTAACACAGACCAGAATCGAAGCAACTCGATAGCTGCTAATTTGGGACACCATCCCGTCTACACCTGTGAACTTGTCCCAGTAGGCCACTAATTGGAGAACCTGAGTAAGTCAGAGTGTGGTTTGGGATGGCGCTCAGCCTGACAACCTACTAAAGGAGTTAACATTGGTGCCTGGGGTTTCCGTATCTCAAGCAGCCATTTCTCTGAACAGTAAACTCTTGGCTTCACATACCTCTCAGGACCTAGCATTTGGCAATCAGTGGAGGCGCCAGACTGCACCCCAGCCCTGATATGCCAATTCCCAGATGCGTGTGGCATGTATGGCAAGATGTATCTATTTGAGAGAGAGAGAGAGAGAGAGAGAGAGAGAGAGATAGAGATTGAGTGAAAGAGAAAGAGAGAGAGAGAGAGAGAGAGAGACGGAGAAAGAAACAAAGAAACAGAGTCTGACGATAATGTGAGAAAATGAAGTGGGACCTGTCTGTGGGCAGCCAATAGTAAGAGCATGGGGAGGTCACCAAGATGTAAGTCCTTTTTGTCATGTAGGAAAATAAAAGAGTCATTGGCTCCCCTCTGTGAGAACAAACAGGTTACATATTTTTTTCTTCTCCTTTTGTCATGAGTTTCTATCACTTCCAATGCTTTGTGGTGACTTTCAATCTTTTATATCTAATTTACATGGTGTAAGGTTAGTCCGTTCATCAATGTTTCTGGACTGCTCCCCAGGCCAATGCATCATAGCTCTACCACAACCCAAGGATTTCCTCTATGCTCTTGCTGCGGAACATCTATAAACTGACCTACACACAGACCCCAGAGCACTTCTCATCTGCACACATAAACACAAGGACACAAATATCTTGCATTTTCCTCTCTCTTTCTCTCCCCACACACCTCATCCACCTCCTTCTCTTTCAGATCCACCAGAGTGTCTGGGGATCATGCAAATGGTAGCAGAGAGCTTTTTAAATCTGAATAATATGAAATAACTTGTGGTATACTGTTGAGGGAAGGACATTTTAATTCATTGGTAGGTTTGGGATTAATATGTAGGAAGTGGTGATGATTGGGGTCTGTATGGGCTTGGATTGAGGCTAGGGGGATCAATAATAGTCCATAATTTGCATATGTTATGTTATGTTATGTTATTTTGCATTTATATAGCGCCTTATATACCATTGGTATGGTCTGAAGCCGCTGGTAGGTTGAACGCCCTTGGGAACCGAAGTTCGGGTCAGTAGAGAGAGTAGAGAGAGTCCAAAAGTGCGTGTACGCACCAGGTATGTGTGCAGCTGGTGCGGAATTCAGGTGGTAGCTGCTTCATAGCGGTAGGTGTGGTGGATGAGAGATCAGGAGTATGTGTTCGCTCTAGCCGGCTTTATCCAGAACGAGTGTGGCTGCGTAAGGCCTGAGGAGAACGCCTGGCTGGGGGGTGTGAAACCAGCAGTGTTTACATAGAGTGATGTGGGATGAGCGGGACATGTAGATATGAGAACAGTTATACCGAATGGTGTCATAGTATCTCTGTGTTCTAGTTGAGTGGTGGTGTAAGGGAGAGAGTAAGCGTGGGGTGTGGTATGGTGTATGTTTTTCAAACGTTCCCTGCATTCCAAAGCATATTATGTTTGTCACGCATTTCCGGGCGGGCAGGTCCGATCTATGTATTTTTATTCATTTCAGGTTTTCAGGATTGCTCTACGCATTCGTGTCTGCTCGACATATTCATGTACTCTGGTGCACCTTGCGTGCTCGAGTCTGTTCTTCATTCTCCAGTGAGGTTCATGCATGCTCTCATGTGTTCCATACGGATGCACTTGTGTACTTGCGCGTGCATTCCAGTCTACCCCGCGCTTGTGCTTATGTCTGCCTATGCATTTGTCTGCTCTGTATACTCAACTGCTCTGTATACACCTCTGATCAGTACGCTTATTTGATCTATACACTGTTCAGGTCTACCCACTGCTACCCTCAACATACTATTCCTCAGCTCCACGTACTTATCCGTTCAGCGTACTGCTCCGTTCAGCATACTCATCCGCTCTACAAATCCATCTCCTCATTGCGTTCGTCCGCTCCAAGAGACCACGTACACTTCTAAATTCAACTTTTCAGAGAGGGTAATGGGCGCAACTTCCAAGTGCAATTGGGTACACTTCTATATTCAGCTTTCTCAGGGAGGCTATTGGGCGTAACTTCTAATGCAATTGGGTACACTTCTAAATTCAACTTTCTCAAAGAGGCTGTTGGGCGCAACTTCTAAATGCAATTGGGTACTGTTGGGCGCAACTTCTAAATGCAATTGGGTACACTTCTAGATGCAATTGGGAACACTTCTAGATGCAATTGGGAACAATTTTAAGTTCAACTTTATCAGAGAAGGCTATTGGGTGCAACTTTCTAGATGCAAATGGGTACATTTCTAACTTCAACTTTCTTAGAGAGGCTGTTGGGCGCAACTTCTAAATGCAATTGGGTACTGTTGGGCGCAACTTCTAAATGCAATTGGGTACACTTCTAGATGCAATTGGGAACACTTCTAGATGCAATTGGGAACAATTTCAAGTTCAACTTTATCAGAGAAGGCTATTGGGTGCAACTTTCTAGATGCAAATGGGTACATTTCTAACTTCAACTTTCTTAGAGAGGCTGTTGGGCGCAACTTCTAAATGCAATTGGGCACACTTCTAAATGCCATTGGGTACCGTTCTAAGTGCAATTGGGTACCGTTCTAAATGCAATTGGGTACACTTTTAAATGCCATTGGGTACACTTCTAAATGCAATTGGGTACAGTTCTAAAAATCAAGTTTCTCAGAGAGGCTCTTGGGTGCAGCTTCGAAATGCAGTTGGGGACATTTCTAAATTCAACTTTCTCAGAGAAGCTATTGGGCGCAACTTCAAATGCAATTGGGTACACTTCTAAATTCAACTTTCTCAGAGAGGCTATTGGGCGCAACTTCTAAATGCAATTGGGTATACTTCTAAATTCAACTTTTCTCAGAAAGGCTATTGGGCGCAACTTCTAAATGCAATTGGGTATACTTCTAAATTCAACTTTCTCAGAGAGGCTATTGGGTGCAACTTCTAAATGCAATTGGGTACTGTTGGGCGCAACTACTGAGTGCAATTGGGTATACTTCTAAATGCAATTGGGTACACTTCTAAATGCAATTGTGTACACTCCTAAAATTCAACTTTCTCTGAGAGGCTCTTGGGTGCAGCTTCCAAATGCAGTTGGGGACACTTCTAAATTCAACTTTTCTCAGAGAGGCTATTGGGCGCAACTTCAAATGCAATTGGGTACGCTTCTAAATTCAGCTTTTCTCAGGGTGGCTATTGGGCGCAACTTCAAATGCAATTGGGTACATTTCTAAATTCAACTTTCTCAGGGAGGCTATTGGGCGCAACTTCAAATGCAATTGGGTACATTTATAAATTCAACTTTCTCAGAGAGACTATTGGGCGCAACTTCAAATGCAATTGGGTACACTTCTAAATTCAGCTTTTCTCAGAGAGGCTCTTGGGTGCAGCTTTGAAATGCAGTTGGGGACACTTCTAAATTCAACTTTCTCAGAGAGGCTATTGGGCGCAACTTCAAATGCAATTGGGTACACTTCTAAATTCAACTTTTTTCAGAGAGGCTATTGGGCGCAACTTCAAATGCAATTGGGTACACTTCTAAATTCAACTTTCTCAGAGAGGCTATTGGGCGCAACTTCAAATGCAATTGGGTACACTTCTAAATTCAGCTTTTCTCAGAGAGGCTCTTGGGTGCAGCTTCGAAATGCAGTTGGGGACACTTCTAAATTCAACTTTCTCAGAGAGGCTGTTGGGCGCAACTTCAAATGCAATTGGGTACACTTCTAAATTCAACTTTCTCAGAGAGGCTATTGGGCGCAACTTCAAATGCAATTGGGTACACTTCTAAATTCAACTTTCTCAGAGAGGCTATTGGGCGCAACTTCAAATGCAATTGGGTACACTTCTAAATTCAACTTTCTCAGAGAGGCTATTGGGCGCAACTTCTAAATGCAATTGGGTATACTTCTAAATTCAACTTTTCTCAGAGAGGCTATTGGGTGCAACTTCTAAATGCAATTGGGTACTGTTGGGCGCAACTACTAAGTCCAATTGGGTATACTTCTAAATGCAATTGGGTGAACTTCTAAATGCAATTGTGTACACTCCTAAATTCAACTTTCTCATCAAGGTTTTTAGAGATTCCATCGAAGTGTGGCGTATGCTAACAATCATTGGTTGACATTATACTGCGGGCTATTGTGAGGTAGGTTAGAGTGGCAGGAGCTTTCTGGAGTAGAGTAATTGCTCTACCCCCCACCCAAGCCAACACTTACGGTTTTGTTGGTGTCTGGTGGCTTCCTTGGCTTCCCCTGCGGACACCTGCTGACACTCCTGGAGCCGCCTCTGTTGGAGCCGCCCTTGCCCTTGGGGCCCTTAGCCGCTGGGGGCTGCCGGGCAGAGGGCTGCCCTGGGAGGACAAGTGATGAAGGGCGGGATGGATTGGTCGGGAGGCGGGCTGGGAGGTGGCCGGGCGAGCGAGAACCAGGAGGGGAGGCCGGGAGACACGGGACAACGCGGGGCCCGGGCACACCAATTACAGTAAAATTACAGTAAAATTATAGGCAAGAGGGGCACGGATGGGTGGGCGCACTCACCCGCTCCTTGATCGATTGAAAGGGAGCGGGTGCTTCAGCATGGGTCACTATGTGATCAGTAATGTTGGGGAAGGGGGACACAGCCTCTCAGTTGCAAACCTTGTAACTGGAATGAGGTTTGAGATGAGCCTTGAACGTTGGATTAATATAGGAAATTATAATGATGGTCTGTATACTGTGCATATAGTCATACCAATAGTTGTCCCTGCATAGGTGTGATGGGTACTGCAAATTTGTGCATCAGTTGTCCTTTCCAGTCTGTAGGTGAGGACATAGTACATGAGAGGGAAGGACCAGTTGTCATTCGACACAGTGGATGAAGCGGAAAAAGTGACTTACTCAGAAGGAAGATAGTTCCACTAGTGGGATGGCTGGTGGGGTCTCTGTAATATTAGGTGGGCAGTGTTAAGTGGACGTCTACTTCTATAACTATATGGCACATCATTGGCTAAAACATTACTGTGGCTAATCAGAGCATGCACATGCTTATTAATAAGGCCTGATGAAGTTTCACAAAAGTGATGTGCAGGCTTGCACAAATCTTCATCGAGATTTGCATAGTTCTGCGGATTCCTGTAGATTTCTCTTCAAGCCTGAGTCTTACCAAATCTCTCTTAAGATTAATCTTCAGGGAAATGTGCTAGAGGAATTGGCAGGTTTGGGAGGATTCTTGGGAAAAACATGAACACAATAACTTTGAAGTCTGCAAGAGGATAAGAGAAACAGAGTCTGAATAGGGCGATTAGCAATAGGAAATGGAGTCATGTGCATCTCTGAATGTTAACCAAATAGGGCAGCACAATAATAAACTCTTCTATCTCAGTAGGTTAATGGACCTACTGTGGTGATCTATGTGTGATCTGCAGGTCTCAGACTTGGAGTCTTCCATCCTTTTTCATTTAAAAAAAAATGTGCAACGTTGAAGTGGGCGGTTGTAAGATTTCACGTCAGACCAGCGGAGTCAGTAATGTGTCAGGCATTCCCTGGTCTGATTTTTATCATACAGAAGTTGATACATTAAGTATTATTGAGGTTTATACATTACAATATGGGAAATAATAAGATGCATGGGCATGTTCCAGTCATACATTAGGTTTGCATAATGCTTGATCCACCTGAATTTGTTTCCATGGGGAGCACTGTGGTACATTATTTTATAATAGGGATAGTCCAAGGATACAGGTCAATAACCTCTGAAAGGATATTAAGGCTCTGTGGAAGTGTCAACTCAGATGGCAAGCATTCATGAAGCACACTTGTATCCCTTTGATGTTACAAAAAGTAATAACATTAAGTCAAATTGTATTACAATGTTCTGAGCTCGATACCTGTGGAAATAATACATTACATATTTCCAAGGTAAGGGGCCAACTCTTAAAACAGATGTATCTCATCAGTGTGTAGGATATTTTGTCTTATTGGGGTAAATTCGGGATTTGGCAGTATTTTCTTACCATAAAAATATTGGTGGTAATTTGGCGGTATCTTAGTCTTACATTTAGAGTGGGCCTGGTATCATACTATTTTAGTGACCCTACCTTGTTAGCTTGTATTGGTGGTAATTTTTGTGGTAGCTTGCTTTGCAATATTTTCAGAATGATCTTATTCCTGTGGTAGGGTGGTGAGCATGGTTCTTTTTCTTATATACTATATCCCCATTATAAAAAAAAACCTTTCTTTCTTTTCCATTAGAATATTTTCTATTTGCCTGTAGAGAGCCCCAAACTTAGCACATCTAGTAGAACCCAATGATTTTTTTCATAGCGCCACCTACAGTTTGTGGCTGGTTTTACTGGCTTATGTACATGCAGTAACCTATGTGTCAGATTAGACACCCCCTTCCCATCAGCATGCAAGGAAGGAAACATTCATCACACCACAAACAACCCTCTACTTTGGATCTGTTTATTACTAACTTTATATTGTTTGCTATTTTAGTAACAGTGGTAAATTGGTAAATGCACTACTGCATTGATATGAACCTCCCCTTTGTACTTCACTTATGTAAATAATTCACAGATGCATGAATGACACAATAATCCCAATTGTTTTTATATATGCTTTTTGTATTGCATATCATTTACAAGTCACCAGATCTTACCAAGTCCCCACTTTGATCAGGGCAGGAGGTCTGCAACAGCAGTCGTCTACTGCTCCTCCTTGCCGGCATTGCACCGTGCTACAGGAGCAGCTGGAATTGAAGCAATCGCCGCCGTAGTGCATCCGTGATGCATTTGAAATTATAACTGCCAGTAAAGAGGTTTATTGAGGCACCGTGGCACTGAGGCACTGTGGCCTGGCCATCAGTGCCACACTGCCCTACAATCTTGCCCCCGAGCCATGAGAACTTTACCATCCACCTACCATAAGATGGCCGCCGCTCCCAACGCCCTCTCGGCGTCGTGTATGGTTGCCTAGCAACCTTTCAGAGCCCATCACCTTAAGCAGCCAGGCAAGCCGGAGGCAGAAGCCGGCCCACAAACGCCTAAGGCCCACTTAGGCAAAGGCCCCTTCCTGTCTGCCTCTCAGCCCACTTTGATCAGGGCAGGAGCCCTGCAACAGCAGCCGTGTACTGTTCCACGTTGCCGGCGTCGTAACGTGCTGCAGGAGCAGCTGGAATCGAAACGATCGCTGCTGCAGTGCATCCGTGATGCATTTGAAATTATAACTGCCAGTAAAGAGGTGTATTGAGGCACCGTGGCTCTGAGGCACCATGACCTCGCCATCAGAGCCCCACTGCCCTTCAATCTTGCCCTCGAGCCATGAGAACTTTACCATCCACCTACCCTAAAATGGCTGCCGCTCTCAATGCACTATCGGCGTAGTGTATGGTTGCCTAGCAACCTTTCAGAGCCCATCGCCTTAAGCAGCTAGGCAAGTACTCGCAACACCTAAACAGGTTGATATGACCACTAAACCCTGCAGCCTCCAACAGAGAAACTTCAAACTCTGTGCCAGACTCCCAAGAATCTTTGATCCCCTAACTAATGCCCACCTCACCACTAAAAGTCCAAGGGTCGCTCAGCCCACTACCAACAATTCCACACACAAATATACTAATGGCCAACACCCACTTCAGCTTAACTGCCGACTCTTCAGAGATCCTACCACCTCCCTGAAATGTCACCACAATTCCCAGCCACTACCCGCTCATCCCACTCAACTTGGTATAAAAGGTGCACTAATTAACGCCCACTCCATGGTGGCCCTCGCCGCAGAGATAGCTGATCTCATCCAAAATGAAAATATCGACATTGTGGCCATTACTGCATCTTGGCTTCACTCTGCAGCAGGTCCCATTATTATGCTAGCTATCCCGGACAATTACACTCTTATAAGACTAGATCGTCCCACTTCCAGAGGTAGAGGTCTTGCCATAATTGCGAAGAATAATCTAACCTTAAGACTCTCCACACCCCATAATACAAACTCCTGTAAATCCCTCACCACCAAACTTACTATCTCCAATACTCAGACCATCACCATTCACTTGATATACAGACCACCAGGCCCTATGGGTTCCTTTGAAGAAGATCTGATGAACATTCTATCAGGCAACCTCAAAATTTCATCACAATTCCTCATCCTAGGAGACTTTAACCTCGGTTTCAGTGACCCACTAGATCCCAACTCCTCACAGATTAACAATTCCTTAGAGGAATTAGGATTGGGGGGCGCTGTTGTGCACGAGAGAAGATGGCTGCTCCCATGTGAGCTCCGGCGAGGCCCAGTGGTGCGATGCCAATATAAGCATTTCTAGGGACCGGTTCGACGACTAAAGAACATGAGCTGACCCACAACCCCCAGGGATCATACTGGCGAAATTGGATGGACCCCCGTTGGAGAAATAGCGAGAAACAGCGCCATCCGAATCTCACGGGCTGCGGGAAGCAGGGCCTGGAATCGTGCTGAGGGCTGGGGGGAGGAGCCCAGCAAGACACAACGCGAGTGGAGGCTGGAAAACCAACTGCCCGCTGATATCCGGAAATAACGCGGGCACTCCGCTACACGTAGAGCGCCTGCAGCCCCCAACCCCTCTGACATCGGAGGGGGAGAGGGCGAAGCGTCGGGGCGAGCCGAAGCTGAGTCCCCATCTGCATCGGGAGAGGTGGATGGAGACCAAGTGGCCTACGAGCCGCGGATACAGCACTGCAGGCCCTCGACGGGCACAAAACAGATAAGTGGCGCAAAGCGGGGCTGGAGGGGGAGCAAAAGTAAGCACGTAACTTGCGCCCTCAGCAAGAACGAGGTCTCCTGCCTCCGGCCTGGATACTGGGGGGCATCCCGCCTCCCCGGTCAGCAGTGTGGGGGCGCCTACCACGCTCCCCCGCCCCCCCAGTCCCCAAGGAATACTAACAGCGCGGGACGCGGACTAGGTCCCTAGACCTCCATGGTGGTCCCTTGCAACAGAAGTGAACTGGGGGTGGCGGGGACGGCTCTAGTGCCCAATAAATATACATTGGACAGCGAGGACGCCAAAGATGGCCCCCTGCACCAATCCCTGGCACAGCAGTGAAACAACACACGGCTATGCAGCGGAAATAATACAGGAGAACTATATGATCATAGTGAACCAGGACAAGCCGTGTATTCTCCTATTCAGGCAACCAACATACGAGACCAGTGGTGTGTGTTTTCTTTTCTTCATGGAGGGAGCCAAAGGATAAGGGCAGCTACACCCTGCGGGTAATAGGGACCACAAAGGGAGGAAGGTGGAGGAAATAGGCCGTAAACTGGCACACCACTCCGCTGGAACACAGGGGGGAACCGCCGAAGACGGGGCACTCCAGACTAGCCCCTTAATACCCCCATGATAATCAACCCACGCTTGAGATCAGCTTAAGCCACAACGATAATAAAAGCACCAAAACGCAGACCATCTCAGCTGGGATTGATAGGAACTGCTGGAACAGAACAGTGAAGATGTAAACGGGCTAGAGAACGGCCTCAAACCTTTCAGCTGCCAGCCCTACACAAGGGAGGTCTAAGTCATACCTCACATCACCCTATCATAGAGAAAGCCAATAGGCACATAGCAAACCCAGCTAGTGGGAGAATCAGTCAGAACATAAACAATGCCCAAAAGCTTTGGCCACAAGAAAGGTAAAGGATACATTGATAAGTACATAACGCCTATACAGAAAGAAACGGGGGTCGAGATGGAGGAAGGAAGATTACCACAAGACCAACAGCCCCCAACGGCTGCGATGATGGACCCCCAAGCGGTCTTCCTCGCCATGCAGCAGGGCTTCTCAGCCCTCAATGACAAGCTGGACGGAATAACTACAAATGTGGCCTCCATAAAAAACACAACTAGATAAGACAATGTTGCGCATGACGGAAGCAGAAACGAGAATATCGGGCACTGAAGATGCCCTCGAAGCCCTAAAAACCACAGTTTCCACGATGGTGTTAGAGCTGGGGATGGTGAAATCCAAGTGCGAAGACTTGGAGGCAAGGTCACGACGCAACAATATCCGTATTGTAGGAGTTCCGGAAGAAGCAATGAAAGGCTCCATGGAAAAGGCAGTTGAGACCCTGCTGCGCACCCTTCTGGGGGATCCGTGATGGTCCCCCATGTTCATCATTGAACGTGCTCATAGGTCGCTGGCCCCAAAACCAAAACCAGGAGCTTACCCTAGGCCAATCATAGCCCGGGTGATGAACTATAGGGACAGGGACTTAATCTTGAAAGCGGCAAGGGAGAAGCAGGAACTGAGATGGGAAGCCAATGTCATACAGATCTTTCCAGACTTCACTCTGGCGGTGCAGCAAGAAAGAAAACTCTTCAACGGGGGCAAAAACTACTACGAGAACGTCAGATCCAGTATGCTATGCTATATCCAGCGAGACTTAAAATCCAATATCAGAACAGGATCAATTTTTTCACTTTCCCTGAGGAGGCAGCAAACTTTGTTGAGACGCATACCCCTGCCCCACCTGGGCAACCTGGTGCGGAGGGGACTGAATATTCTTCATAGTAATGTAACAACAAATTTGTTCATGTTATAAATTGTATTATCAGTAGTGACGGCTCCGTAGCCTCTGTGGGGGTAAATATGTTTCATCATGCGAGAAAGGAAATAATGGGATGCCCTCCACAGGTGTCAATATGTGAGAGAGCAACAAATTGAACCGGTCCACTCTAGAAAAAAAAAAGAAAAAAAAAAGAAAAAAGAAAGAAAAAGGGTCCAAGGGCATAGGCACTGGGAATCGCCACAGGCCCCCCATAGCAAGTGCACATTTATGAAGGGAGGGAAGGGTTGGGATCCTAAGAACACGGTTAAAGTTAGGGGAACTGTGAGGGATGGGTGCGGGGGGGAGTTGGGGATGTTGGGGGAGAAGTGTGAGAGGGATGGCAGAAAAACTAAAAGCACACAGGTAATGAACAACAAGAACATCAAGAGTATGGTAACAATATATTTGCAGACACATGTGTATGAACGCTTCATGGGTAATGGCTAATGCAGGAATTGATAATATTAAAATGCTAAGTTGGAATGTCCGAGGCCTAGGCTCCAGAGTCAAAAAGAGGAAGATTTTAGCATATATCAATAGGCAATCCCCCAAGGTTATCTTCCTGCAGGAGACCCACATAGGACCTCAACAAGGAGGGCAATTGGTGCCTAATTGCGGAACACATCAATACTGCACAACGTATTCCAAAAGGGCAAGAGGAAAGGCAATTTTAATACACAAGACCTTCCAGTTTGAATGTAAAGCAGTGGAGTGTGACCATGAGGGGAGATTTGTGATACTACATGGCGTACTGCACGATAAAGAGATAGTGTTCCTCAACGTATACGGGCCGAACATAGACGACCCAGAATTCTACTCTACATTTTTGGGAAACTGGCCAATTTCCCCACAGCCTTCTTGATATGTGGTGGGAATGTTAATACTATATTAGATGTACACACTGATCGCACTTCAACACAAACCAGGGCACTGACGAAGGCTGCACAGACAATAATTACACATATGGCAGACAAAAACCTGAAGGACGCTTGGAGAGCCTTAAACCCTACCAGGAGATAATATACGTACTACTCCACGGTGCACAACATGCATTCTAGAATAGATTTATGGTTGAAAACAACACAGTCCTGTAATGGGTCGCTAACACCCAGATTCGCCCCAAAACAAATTCGGACCATTTCCCCATACAGCTGGCATTACAAATCCCTGGCATCACCGTGAACAGGCCACCATGGAGATTCAAGCCCGCAGCATTGCGAGATCTGGTCTACAAAAGCACAATGGACCAACATATACAAGAATATTTCGACCTTAATGAAAACTCTGTTTCTAGTCTAGCGACACTTTGGCAAGCTTTTAAGGTATGCATAAGAGGCAGCTCCATATCTACAGAATCCGGTATCCTTAAAGACATCAGGGATAGAATACGTCAATTGGAAACACAAATAGCAACATTACAACGCCAATATGCGATTAGTCCTACATCACAAATCAGTTCAGATATAAAAAATAAGTTGGACAAGTTTGCTGAAGCTGCGGATCAAGAGATCCGATACTTCGATAAACCACCGGCCGCAAGGCAGTATGGGGCGAGCGAACGCCCCGGGGGGTTACTAGCCAGAGTAGTAAGGGGGGAGAGGGGACCAACAACCATCCCATGTATACAAACACCGGACGGCTCGATCACCACTGACCGGGGCAAGGTAGAAGAAACATTCCAATCATTCTACAAAGAACTCTACTCACCTCAATCCCACGCTACAGATGCAGAGATAGAACACTATCTCTCTCAAATCCCTACGACATTACTAGTGGGAGAAACTAGGGAGTCACTCACGATACCGATAACCGAGGCAGAAATAGAAGAGGCAATAAAGGCACTACGTAACCGGAAAGCTCCCGGCACAGATGGTCTTGGGGCCGAATTCTACAAGGAATTCAACATCTACTGGTACCCAGACTAATGGCGGTGTGGGCGGAGGCCTTCAATAAAGGAGAACTCGCTGAAAACATTAGGGAGGCTGCAATTACGCTATTGCTCAATCCAGGGAAGCCCCCGGATGATTGCGGGTCATATAGTCCGCTATCATTAATTAACACCGATGCAAAAATCCTAGCTAAAATATTAGTGACCAGGCTAACGCCACTGATGCCATATATGGTACACGAAGACCAGGCAGGATTTATTATGGGTAGGTCCACAGCAACCAAGATTAGAAGATGCCACAAGATCCTGACTGCAATTCCCCCCCGAGGCCCGGGCAGTAGCCGTCTCGCTAGATATGCATAAACCATTTGATACCGTCTCCTAGCCTTTTCTTTTTTGGGGTATTATGGAATTATGGGTTTGGCCCAAACTTCATAAATTGGATACAAATATTATATACATGTCCTCAGGCCAGGATTAGAATGAATGGAACCCTAACAAACAAATTTGAACTTCATGGGGGCACACGACAGGGATGCCCACTGTCACCTCTAATGTTCGCCCTAGTAATAGAACCACTGGCGGATATGCTGACGTCACGGTACAGTGCATATGGACTGAGGCTAGACGGCAAACTACACATTATAACCCTGTATGCAGATGACATTTTGCTATACCTAAAGAATCCAGATCAAGCTTTGGGCAGGGTCCTGGCAGAGGTTAAACGGTTCGGTGAGTTCTCAGGCCTATGCCTAAACCCCAGCAAATCAGAGGTATTCCCTGTCAGGACTGGAGCAGGTGTGGGGGTAAATGCACTCATGGTGTGCTCTAAGGGTGGAAAGGGAGCCAGAAAGCATCCCACCAGGTATTCCAGGCGTGTTCTCCACCCCTTCTGTAGGACCGTGGCCCAGGGATGGAGAACAGCCTGGAAACTACACTTCCCAGCAGGCCGTCCTTCAACTGGGCCTGCGCGAGGGAAGATCGCCACGCCCCCGCCCGCACGAATACGCATGCGCGAGCCGTGCCCGAGTGACGCCGCTCGCAATTCTGACCGGCGAACTGGAATGACGTGTTCTGAAGAGCTTCGGAGGCAAGCTCACGCGGGGCGTTTCCGTCCAACGCCTGCAAGAGACCAGGCCCCACGTACAAACTAAGATAAGTGTCTTACTTACCTAGCGCTGAGAGCCTGTAGCATTCGAGGGGCCAGGTAACAGGAGCGGTTCCTACTCCGGCCAGCCCGCGCTTAGCTGGAAGCGGGAACGCACCTGGAGGGGACGCTAGATGTCATAACATCATTAACCCTGCATGTGACTTGAACTAACAAAGCCCGCTTATGTTTAGACTATAGTCACATGGATCCGGAGCGGCTGTTCCGCCGCGAGGATAACTTCTAGCCCAGAACTCAGTCGCACACACATTCCGCACCCGTATTGACTCGATTCTTGCTTATTGCAGAGGCAGGAGAAACTGGTGAAGATTGTGGCCAACCAACACGAAAAGGGCCAGAAAAAAGCCACAGGATTCTGGCAAAACGAAGCTAAGTGCTTTTCCTGGTTATTTCTGGGGGAATCGCAATTGTAGCTGCATGAAGTTAATGCAGTGTTAAATCCTCGCATGCAGTAATGTGGGGGAGAGAGAATAAGTTGTGCATGAGTTAATGTATGATTTCCTGCAAGGCACATACTTGTGATCTGTATTTTCAGTGAAGTCTGAGAATGTCCTGGTGAGGCCTCCAGCACAAAAGCCCCGAGTGATAAAAGACACACACAGTAGAAGAGTGAGTGGAGGGTGCAAGTGTGAAAGGGCGGAGTATTCTTGGAACTGGAGCAAAGGAGCATGTGACCCTGCTATCCCCTCTTCCCATCCACAACCTCTACCTATCCCTTTTACCGGTATTCCTAACTTCCCGTACCTATCCATCCGACGGACCCTAACCCTCTTTCCCCGAAGGGTCAAGGTGGCCTGTGCTGTCAATTCCCAGGTGCTAAGACCTAACGGGGAGGGAGTTGTTCTTGCTGCATTTGTGCTGCCTCTGCACCAAGAAGAAGCAAGCTCTGACATTCCCCATCACAGAGTGCAGAGCAGAACCCCAGGACCTACACAGCATGGTTTGGTGCCCGACACACATCGTATATCTAGGGGCGCACATTTCCAGAACGGCACAACTCTCCCGAGCCTTAAACTATAACTCATTGGCAGACACGCTATGCATAAAAATCAAACGCTGGAGCGCCCTCCCGTTTCCTTGATGGGAAGGATACCACTAATTAAAATGATAATTCTTCCAAAACTTTTTTATCTATTCAGCACTATACCGGTTTAGCCAGGCCGCGCCCTGTTCACCAAAATGACTGGCGCATGCGTCTCGTTCGTATGGGGGGGGACACCCTAGAATAAGCTGGAAAATGTTAACCGATGCTTATGCAAGGGGTGGTCTGATGGCACCTGACTTTGAATTATACTATTTGTCCGCGTAAACTCATCATGCTGCCCAGTGTTCCACACAATTTCTGAATCCTGTGACCCCAATACCGGGACAAGCAGAGCGTGACACCATTCGGGCGCTCCACAAAATAACTAAAACAGCTCCCAAGCATTATAACACCTTGGACCCCACGAAGGTAGCAACCACAGCATGGGCTAAAATAACCAATATATTTGCCACCGACAGGCTGTACCACCCGAGTATGCCAATCTGGGGAGATCCCCAAACACCCTTCAATATAGATGGAGAGGTGGCGCAGCACTGGACTTCCAGGGGCATAACCCAATGGGGCCAGCTATTTCCTGGAAAACACTTCATTCGGTGGGAGGACGTTAAGGACGTAGTGGGGAATACAAGCAGACACAAGCAACAATATACCTATATACAATCAGTTGTACAAACCATGTACCCTACCTTCCCTAATGAACCAGCGTTGAATATGTGTCTAGGATACATGTTCACAGAGGGAACGCAAAAGGTCTCAGCCTTAGCACTGTATGAGATTATACTCCAGACACGCCCGGCCGAGAATAGCAAGGCTAAGGCTAAGTGGGAACAGGACTTGGGATAACAAATTGAAGATGAGGAATGGTCTTGGATCTGCGCACTTACTAAACAAATATCATGCAATTCCAGACATAGATTAATACACTACAAGATAGTTCAAAGAACACACTACACCCCGGTAAAAATCAAACGTATATACCCAGCTATGTCAGGTAACTGCTCAAGATGCAATACAGAAGATGCAAACATATATCATATGCTATGGGCGTGTGCTAATCTAAGGGGTTACTGGGAGGAGGTATGCAAGGCCCTGGATGAGATGGCTGACCAACCTGTGGATTGGTTCCCCCGGATGTGCCTGTTAGGTGTGGTCGAAAAACTGAATCCAATATGGAGTAAACTTTTAAACCTGAGTCTGCTCATAGCTAAAAGGGCGATTTTGATGAAATGGAAAATACAAACCCCCCAACTAAGGCAGACTGGGACAAAGACATGATATGGAAGAATTGTATATTGACTCTGTGTTACCATCATCTAGACCAAAGAATATATGGGAAAGGTACAAGTTATACTTGTTGGATAAGGCTGAACATGAACAATCAGAGTCGGAAGGCAATTGATTATGTACAATGTATGAGGCAATACGTAATACCTGTATTTATCTATATTACCTGAGTGCAAGTTAAAATAAAGTGTTAAAAAAGAGGAATTAGGATTCACCCAAAGGATCACAGGGCTCACTCACAATTAAGGAAGGATCCTTGACTGGATTGCTGAACACAATTGCCCAACCTCTATCGCTCTTATACTGCCTCAGCCCTGGTCTGACCACTACCTGATATCCTTTCACATCGCCCACTATTACTGGTAACATAGCACCAACTATCCCTACTAGAAATAAAAGAAATATTACTTCTGAAAAACGTATCCCCCTTATTCTTCCCACACTGAACTCTACTCAGACCAGACCAACCCTTCTCCTATGGTAGACATGTACAATAAAGTGATGCTTGTATCCCTAGATGCCATAGCACCACTGAAAACTAGAAAGAGCCAACCCTGTCAACATTTAAACACATGGTTTTCACCCCATCTGAAAGCAATTAGACAAGAGAAATGTCTAAGTGAAACAATCTGGAGATTAGACCCCTCAGATCTCAATAAGAATAACCTGGACAAACTAGCCTCTCTTTAAAAAAAAGAAATCATCCTTGCCAAACAAACTTCCTACAACCTTTGTATCTCTCAAGTCAAATCAAATACCAAAGAACTGTTTGCTATCCTTAAAGAGGCAGAATCACCAATTCAAGATCCCGAATCCTGTCTCAAGGACAAAAATTGGTGCCCAAGCATACAAAATGCCCTGGCCAACAAGATAACAACTCTTCAGGTCAAGATCAACAACAAAAAGACACTCCAATTGTCTCTAAGACTGGCCCTAATGCCATTGCCTCCAAGACTGGCACTAATGCTGCACCAATACCTCAGACTACCCCGAGCCCACCTACACTGCTGACTCCCTGTTTCTACTTTCACAAAGTATCTAATAAAGAAGTTGAAAAAGTTATCCTCACCCTCAAACCGTCAAATTGTCATGGTGACCCATGTCCAGCTCAAATCATATAAGATGCTGCCTGTGAACTCTCCCCTTTCATCACGAAACTTATAAACACTTCCTTCACATCAGGCACTATACCCAACAACCTGAAACAAACTCTCGACCCATCCATCCCTACTAACTACCGCCCTATCACCACAGTAGGAGTTCACCTTCTAGGAGTTCAACTGTCTGGCTTTAGACCTCAACACGGTACTGAGACTGCGCTCATAGACCTCAAGGCACAAACAGATGCACTAAGAGACGAAGGCAAGGTGTCACTCCTGCTACTCCTTGATCTCTCAGCTGCGTTTGATTTGGTAAATCACACGATTCTCTGCAAACACTTGGATTTCGCGGCTCACTTCTCTCAGGAGGCAGCCACCTGAATACAATACTTCCTTGATAACAGGACAATGCAAGTTTTTTTTCTTCTAGCAGCTGCTGACCCTGCACCCATATCTTGTGGTGTGCCTCAGGGCTCCTGTGTTTCCCCTACTCTGTACAACATCTTCACAAAGCCCCTTTTTGATGATCTTGATGGTCTAGGTATCACCTACACAAATTACGCCGATGATACCCAGATCCTCATCCCGTTGACGGGGGATTATGACAAGGATTTGGCCTTTGTGAACAGAGTATACCTCATCATCCAGGCATGGATGGCATCTCATGGTCTATCCCTGAATGATGACAAAACAGAAATCCTCATTCTAGGCACCCCATCCTATATTAATAAACTAGGCCCAAACTACTCATCCTTCAAAATCGATAACAATAACATTACTGTGGCTAAGGTAGTCAAAACCCTCGGCTTCTGCATAGACTGTACACTTACCTTTGGTAAACAAGTAAATGCCATGGCCTCGGCCACCTCCTACACCTTCAAGCTAATCAGAGAAGCCCTTCCTCTCATCCAACAACTGCATTATCTTAGCAAGAGCCCTGATCCTGTCTAAAATAGATTATTGCAACACCATCTATGTAGGAAGCAATAAATACATCACATCTAAGATTCAGACCCTTCAAAACAATGCCTTAAGAGCAGCCCTAAGCTTCCCAAAAAAACCGCTCACATATCTGACCTTAGGAGAACTGTCAATTGGCTTTCTACGAAAGACAAGATTTTCCTTAAAACTGCATCTTTGACACACAAATGTCTCCACCAGTCTGCCACACTACCTCACAGCCAGATTTACCAGACAAATAGCCACTCGCCCTCTGAGAAAAGTCAACTTGAACCTTCTATTAGTACCTAGATTTAAACGTACTCAATCCGGCGGGAACAGCTTCGCCGTCAAAGCAGCACAATACTGGAACTCCCTCCCCCCTGCCCTAAGGGAAGATCTACCTTAACCACAATTTAGATCGAATCTAAATGGAACACGACATCTGACCTTACATCAATTGCAACCTCATAGCATCTATTATATACATGTACCCACCACTGTATTTAATGTATATATGTGTCTCACAGTAATTCACTGCATGTATTGTATTCATGTATCCTACATCAGTGCATACCACCTCTGTAGAACCTTTGCTCTGCCTGTTGCTCTTGGTATAGCACTGTAACCATAGCTGTACTTAATTCTGCGTACTAATGTAGCATAAGCTTAACAACCCTCTTTATGCCTTCGCGCCCTAATACCTTTGGGTCTGGTGTGCATATAAATAATAAAACAAACAAACAAACAAACATTTACAGCATCATCTGCAATATAAAAGAACACACACAACAAGCAAGTATTTTGTAAACATGGATTAATGTCCCCATACTTTGAATATAGAAAAAATGAACATGCAATGATTTCTAACTTCTCTGCGCTGAACAAATCCTAGCCACATGCACAGCATACAAATTCCTCACTTGGCACAAATCCCTTACCAAGGCCAGTAATAATCTAATTCCCGCATGACTTCACTGTCTTTTGCAGCCCAGTGTCAGCGGGAAACTCCTCCATAAACTTGTGTGGGGGAGCACCAACTTATTAGATTCAGTCAGCGCTCGACCCCCTTGAAAACTCTGTCTGTCTGTCTCCTGAGCCCAGAATGAACTAACTGCTCTCTTCATTTCTTTTTCTTAGGGAAACATTTACCCCTCCCTTTATTGACGTGGCTAGTCTGCCTACATTTTCTACCAATCAGGGTAAAAGAAATGTGCTCTGTGCCAGCCTTCATTTTCAAAACAATGAAAGTTCCAGGTCTAGAGTAACTGTTTCACTTTGCTTCCTGCATCTTGCATATTTTCTGTTCTCAGAGCTGAATAAAACGCTAGTGTGCATTTAAAAATGAATTTTAAATAGTGCAACCAAAACATGGATCTCATCTCATTTTGCATAGAAGACTACATTCTCATGTTAAAAGTTAGCACTCAGTACTTGAGTTATGTAATGTTAGTCGGTTATGTATTCTAATGTAGTCGTCATACATGAAGCATCCAAAATACATGGTGCACCTCATTATTTGAACCTGGCGGCACACTAAGTTTTTTTTATATATGTGCTCTGAATATCTGTATTTCAAACTGGGCCTGGCTGTGTACTTTGTATGCTAACAATAACTCTATATATAATACTGGCAAAAAAAAAATGCTATATTACATACTGGCAAAATGCTATTATATGCTGGCAAAATGCTATTATATATTGGCAAAAATGCTATGCATGCCCTTACAACTGGCACCAACAAAAACATGTGACCTTGTTAGGGAGGATTCTCAAGAATTGCTAATTTCCCTTACCTACTGAATCCCTGAGCAACTTTGCTGGATTTCTAGGATTTATTTTTTCCAACTGGTAAGAGTGTGATCCTTTTTCCCACTCTTACATGTGTTTTGCTATGTGTGTATAACATTTTTTGTGTTCATAGACTGTGGAGCCTCACCTACTCCACAGGCATCATATTTTTACTGTGTGTTACGCAGCACCTTCGGTGCAGTGACACAGGGTTGTCTTTCAGACTTCCCAACTCAGACTCCATTTTCTGGGACTGACTACTCTCTCCTAGAACATGTAAAGTTGCCATTGACTTTATTAGTCTATTTTAATCCACAGACCCAGTACAAACCATCTTACATGGAGTACTGGAAAGGGTTAATACTTATCCCTTTTTGTCTGTTTCTCTTTGAGCACTGTTTCGCTCCCTTTTCATCAAGACTTGGCTGGTAGCAGTGGTAACTTCCCTAATTTTTCTGCCATGGTTATCTTAAATAATCTTGGAATTGTTTTGGGCTATCTTGGTAGCCTCAAACTTAAACCCGCTAGACCATATACATTTTTATATGGTTCCGGCTGGGTTTAGTCGCCATTTCTTTTTGAAAATGTCTTTCTCATGTTTAGCTCTACACGCCAAACCAGGTTTGGTCCCTTTGTTTGTCGTCCTTTCGCGGGCTTCTACATAGAAGCCCTCCTTAAGGAGCCTAAAAGACTGGGTAGGCAGGATGTGAGGGAGGGGTTTTGGCTAGGTGACTGTCCTGCCAGGACAGCCACCCTTGGGTGTGATTGACAGCCAGACTGTGTGAATGAGGGAAAACTGCATTAAAAGCAGGTCTCTGGGACTGGAAAGGCAGAGTCGCCACTGGAACGAAAGAACCGATGAGGAGCTGACAGAAGAGGACCCCTACAATGACTGAACCGACCGGTGAAGTCCTGCTGCAGGTCCGAATCGTCAGACTCCAACGACAGATAAGATCCTCCAGGAATCTTCTTCCCCTGAGCTGGTGGGACCAACCAGTTCACCCAAACTGCAAGCCAGGACTCCCTCCTCTGGTTGAATTCGCTGTACAGAGCTACAGTGGGCCAGATAGCCAGGAAGGTCGGACCTTGTTTGGGTTTTAAGGAGCGCACATTTCATTTGTTGCTTTGCTTTGCTGCTGGTTTCTTCCCTGGGCAGCGCAAGATCTTCCAGCCTTCCTACTTCATGTCAGCCTGACAGTCGCTTCAGGAACCGTGAGCCTGCAGGACCTGCCAGGAATGTCCACCTCAGCTACAGCTTCTTCATTTAAAGGTACTGTGCAAATCCCGTTGTTCGTTTCGTTCAGCCGCGGTGAAGGTGTGTGAAACCTTTCGCCAATCCAAGGGTTTGTCCTCTTCTCTTTAAACTAACTTTTCCGCCGACCAACTTCGTCCGGAACTCTTGGCAAAGACTTAACCGCGAACTACCCTGAACCATGTGATCTTGAGCAAAAGACTTTTGTCCTATTGACTTTGGCCCTAAGCCTTTTTGATTTGAATCCATAACTGTAGTTCCTCTTTCTGGATTGCCCTGCTGACTTACCTGTTGGTGCTGCTCAATTTTAGTCTAACTTTGTTTTTCCCTCCCTTTTTAAATTGCTGGAGTGCCATTTTACTCACACTTCATTTTGAGTTTAACTTGTCCAGAATCTATTGGGAGAGGTGTGGTATGTTAGTAACGTGATTTTCCAACTGCTTTACTTTAGTTAAATGTTTTATAACTGATGTGTAAATAAATGTATATTCTTTTACTCAGAAATCTTGAGTCAGTGTTTGTTTGAATCATGGTAATTGATGTCCTTAGTGTAACTATTGATTCTGCTCACTTGCTCTTGAGATAAGTCTGACTGCTCAGCCATCACTACCACTTTACTGTGTAGTGCAGGCGTGTACCAAATGTGAATTTGTACTGTCACGTATAGTCTTAATTCTGTCTGGTGTTCCTAAAGGGTACTGCATATAATTCTGCCTAACATACCTATTAATGAACAGCATTTAAATGTGGGTGCCTTCTTCCACACTCTTATGCATTTTCACAAATAAGGGGGGCATTTCTGCATATTTTAACATGCAACCCAAATTCAAAAATGGGATGAGCATTATATAAACTGAAAATAAAGACACGTTGATGTGCTTTTTTGGAATAAGCGCACAAGATGACCAATGCACGAGTAGGAGACTTCTAACCCTTTCTTGCTTTTTTAATAGAACAGCAGCAGAATAAACTGCTGCTGTCCCACTTGCATTTCTATCCCTAAACACAGATATACATGGGTGCTGGGAGCATGTCATACATTAACGCTGGGAGTGTGTATCCAACACTATCGTTTACAAAGAGTCTGGGAAATGCGTGATTTATGATTCAACACAGCCCACAGGAAATATGCCTGTCATATTTGTACATGTTTTGCCAGGAAAGAGCCTGACCTCTTCAACCCCTTTTTTTTAGCAACATTTCATCAGCATGAAATGTTCATGTGTTTAACCCAAATCTGTCACCTAAATCTCTTAAAAATTCAGCAAAACCGGAATCAACAGAATGCAGTGAAAATCGGGGATGTGGGATTCAGCCAAATGTTTTCACCCAGTCTTATTAATAAGCTCAGCTGGGGAGGAGGCATTGGTGGCTGAAGCGGGAGAACACGCCTGCCTTGCATGTATATATTTTGGGGGTAGGAATTCCACCAGTAATGGTTGACCTCCATACTCCAGACCTTGTGGCACTTTGAAACACTGTCTTGTTGTACAAGCGCCTTATACCTAACCAATAAATACATGTAAATAATTTGTATTGGTTTGGGATGATACAATAATTCACTACTATGCCATCAGCATGTTGGAGCTTATGCACATATTTCAGCCAAAGGCGTTAATGTGTCTTCCCAAAAGATGAAAACGTGTTGTCTGGCACCGTTTATACAGGATCAAGAGCAATTAATAAAAGAACATTGCAAACAAGGAAAATATGCTGTTGTCCTTTTCATCGCTGCAATTGCACTTCAACAGCCAGGTCATGTATGAAGAAATGTTATGGTCTTGCGTGTTGTCATTGTTGGATCAGCGTAATAAGGGGTGGGTCAGCAGCACAGTTATTAATAGAGGCAGATTTTAATACTGGCATGTAGGTGGCACACACTTCATCACATCATTAGACCTTCTGCTTCAGTACTTTTGGTTGGTTGAATTGACAGATAGGAAGTGAGCATTGCCCCTTCTATCATACAATGACACGCTCCTAAAAAGCCGACGACCGCACATAAACCTCTTTGGATCCTGGCATGTTTCAATGAATTTACTCAAAACAGATACATGTGTATTTCCGTTAAATGCCTGTAAGTGCTGACATGAAAAAAGAAAAATGACCCCACAGTAAATGAAATCAGTATGAAATGCATTTGAGAGAACAAATAAAAGTACAGTTGTAATAATTCCCTAATGTCCATGTGGCCCACTAAAAATCCGATAGAGAATATTGGGATTCCAGTGAAGTGCAAATACTTAAACAATAAAGAATACAACCAAGAGGTATTATTTCCCTGGTGGTGCCCTGTAGACAAAGATAGCGCTGAATTCTAGGTGCAATAAATAGAGGAGTGGGCACCACCGCATAGTTCAGAATATATAGGTAAAAAAACAACTCAATATCCTTAGATATGTTTACTTGGTACACAGCATCGTACCATACATGGACATGAATGGGCATAAATATGTAAATTAACAGACTGGGGAAAATCCCCAGGCATGTTTGCTCCCTCTTAGTGTAACACTACAAACATGAGTAAACAACTGCACAACTTGATAGAAATGAGATAACACACTACATGTAAAAATCATGGTTGAAGTCTTAAATGGAAGTTCAGGCAGACACTTTTTGGCCAATGTATTTCAGACCAAACGAGTCCTTAATCTGAGCTATATCTGTATAGTGAAACAACAACAGTCACAGTCGATTAGAGTTGTAGAGATCCCAAGTCAATGGAAAAGAGAGAAAAAAAGAAAGAAAATAGAGGACTAGTATCATACCTGGCCTGAAGGGAGAGAGTTGAGTGCCTAAAAAGTAATCTAAAAGAAGAAAATGGTACATACAAATTGTATAAGTATCTTATGTGATTGATTAGAAGATTGACAAGAATGAGAAACTGATCTATACACCATACCTGGAGCAAAGAAAAGCCAGGCAAGCTACACTTGAAAAACCAATACTGTGTCCTATGGCCTGTGAATGTAATTAATGTGCGGCCGGGGAAGGGTGCTCAGGCAATCAGGTGGCTGCAAGAGCAGGCGAGAATACACGGGATATTGGCCGCTCTTTCCAGCCACCCATAGGCTTTTCCAAGGGTGGATCCATTTTGATTGTGGAGAGGCAAAAGGGAGTGTCTCCCTGTTGCCTCCCCATCTCTCCACCCTCCCCATTAACCCACCCCAAAACAAACATACCCTTTCCTCAACCCTTCCCTCTGTCCCACTTACTTACTGGACCGCATCTTTGTGCTCAAGTCCCGGCAATTCTCCCAACTGCAGCCACCATAGAAATGGAAAAGGGACTTAAGGACTTTGTCCCTTATACTTTGGTTTCCTATTTTTTGTTTTTTTCAGGAGATTGACATTGCACAATATGTGTAGCCAATCTCCCAAAAATAACTATTAAACTATTTGCACCCTGGGTAAACCCCGGGGTGAAAATGTCTATTACCGTCTTGTCGGGGGTACACTACACTAGGGCCTGCCTAAGCTTTTCCTTGCAGACCGGTAATGGCCATGTACTCCCCCCTGTACGTTTGTATGTATATTTGTATGTATATGTATAGCAATTTATAAAGCGCAACAAAGACCTGAAGGCATCAAGGCGCTGAGGAAAAAAGACAAGAGAGGAGAGGGGGGCGATTTGAACACTCTGTATGATGCAATCTGATATGAGCTACCTAGGCTTGAGGAGCTTCTACCTTTACTTATATTGTTGGAGACTTTGTATTTATATATTCAAGTACAGACCTCATTATTGAGATATTCATGTGAATTTCTTCTAAACTTTTTCATTTTCTTCGTATGGAGTTCTGAACGATAGGCATTGAGCTTGATGATAATCTCTTCTAGTGTTATATTCAATTCAGTTTCACTGGCAAGGGCAACCAATTCTATTTGTATGTCCTTAATCTCTTTCTCAAGATTGCCAATGCAATTGAATCGTTCCTGGATGGTTAATATAATTAGATCTAACAAACATGTATTTAAAATGTGCTCCCATTTCCTGATAAACCTTTATTTTCTTTACATAGGGTTGGACTGAGTGTTATTGGTAACACTATCAGCTTATAGAATCTACTCAGTGTATCAGAACTTCCTAATTATCTCCTTATGGATCCAATGCTCCAACTGCTTGATCTCTTTGTGAGGATCACCTGATTCGTACAGCTACTTGGGCATGCTATTTGCAAGCAATTGCTTGTGCTCTGCACACCTATGCCTAGTGAAAAATCAGTTACGGGTGGGCCTCGGGGGTTTGAAGAGATGTTACTACAAATATGGTAGCTTACATTTAGATAAATGCATCTTGGTGCTGGAGGCAAAAGCATACTCATTGGTTTTGTACTCCAGCAAAATTGCGGGCTTTATTTGAACTCTGGCCCTGGATAGTATTTGTGAAAGCTATTGGCAGAGGGTCCAAGCACCCCAGGATGAGCCCTTGCCCTTGAAGCTGGGCTTTTACATATTGGTGTGCAAGCCAAAAATAGATTTCTTGAATATTTTCAGAAACTAAACTCAGCCTTTCAGACAACCCCAATATTAGGAATGTGATGGGTGAATTATCAAAAAGCTCGTAGTTATGGCAAATATTTCTGGTATAAGAAATGTGGTTTGTTATGCAGAAAGTGGAGCATTGCTTTTATTTATTTAATTGGGGGTGGGTTGCTGACCATGCAACAGCTAAAGAAGAGAGTAAGCAAACTAGAATTCGATCTAACTATAAATATAATGAGGAACTTGCGACCATTGTGGCATTCAAGGGCAGCACGAAACACTCATCAGGAGAACTTTTGTTTAGTCATATTCGGTCCCCTATTCATAGATGCATTGTTGCTATGGTGAGATTAAATGGTTTGCCTTCAAGGGGCCGTATTTCTTGGCAGTTTAGGTCTAAGTACTGTATTTGTGACACTGACGCCATAGAGGAATTACAGCATTTCTTGCTCATTTGCACAGGATTATTAGACCTAAGACGGCAGTGGCTCAAAAGGCATTTCACTAGCAACAATATAAGATCGGTTCTAGAGGCAATGCATTTTGTTTTGTCTTGTGTTATTGTTTATTTTGTAAATGATGTATGCAAGTATATAATCGGCCTCTTTTTAGCACTTGGAACAGAATTTTTAAATGCTGTATTTAATTACTAGCATGGGTGGTCAGAAATGTATATTGCATCTTTTAACAATGTTTGTCGTGTAAGGTGTTTTTAGATCATGTTTGGTTTTGTATTAAAAGAACATTCTATGTAAATGGTGTAAACCGCAATAAAGTATTACTTACCTATTTATTTCTTGACACAGGGTTGACCTGAGTGATGTAGGTAGCCCTATCGGTTTATAGAATCTGCTCTTTGTATCAGCATGCAACCTCCTGTCTGTGAATAAATAACACTGAGACTTTATTGTTAAAAGACATCATAATGTAGGATACAGCGGGACAGAATCTCCAGGGTGACGCACTTTGCACTTTTAAGTGCTTGTTCACGCAATGATTCGAATGGCTACATAGGCCCTCATTACGACCCTGGCGGAGATCATGGTGCAATATGCACCATGGGGCATGGCGGAAAGCTGCCGATACCGCCATGGAGGTTGGCGGATTTACCGCCCCATTCCGACCTTGGCGGGGCGGTAAATCCCCAATCCCCATTTTACCCTTCCCCATTCCCATTTTTGCCCCATAGGGTATAATGGGAGTGGGGAAGGCGTTAATTACGCCACCGTAAATTACGGTGGCGTAATTAACATCAAGGTCCCGTAGCGCCATGGATTACTCCGCCCGGAAAAACCAGGCGGAAAAAGGCTCCATGGCGCTACGGGAACTCGTAGTAAGGCGGACGGGTCCGCCACGATTACCGCTGGCGTAATCCCACTCCGCCAGGGTCGTAATGAGGCCCATAGTGTTTTCGTACATCATTTTCCCTTTTACCTTTTGGAAGCAGTTTTAACAGCACCTAATGAGCAGACAATGCAGGCAAACACACTGGAATGGAAGACTGCACTGGATAATAAGCCATCCACAAACAAAATCGTGAATGTACCAGCAAGTCCAAATTAAACATATCATGGTTTGCTTGAACATGAAAAGTTACAAAAATGGATATTATGCACAGGAGAAATCCGAAGAAAAACAACCTGAACAACCTACATAAATTGCAAGTGCAAATACCAAAGGCATGTATATATATTATAGGGCAGCTGTCACCGCCCTACAGTGAAGTTGATTCGGACTCCGATATGGACCTCAAAAAATGAATTGCTAATTACTTTTCACTCATGCCATGTATTTTGGATGAAATTCTGAAGTCAATTAGGAACACACAAGAGCCCAAAGTTTGGTAAAGAAGTGTCAAACAATAAAAAGTTATTAAGAAAGAAAAAAAGAAAAAAAAACAAAGTTGCGTCTTACTTCTAATTAAATAGATAGCTATATCTCGGGTAAATTGCCAAAACCAGGGGAATTTAGAAGTGAAACAGCCATCATGTTTGTTTTTGAATAAACCGAGAGATAGTGTGTGGATAAAGGAGAGGTTATCAGAAAATGTAATGCAGAAAAAAAGCCATTTGCAGGTCAAAGGACATGCACATGCCATCAGTCTATAGGTGGGGGGAGGTTAGAGGACACCAAGTGAAATTTGCAGTTGGAGAGGGTCTAGGGACTGAGTCTGCAATACAAAGCTTTTCCGTAGCATTGGCTATGGACCGAATAGCCACAAATAGCAACATTTGAACTCAAACAGCATCACGGAAACAGCATGTTTTGTGGGGTGAATGGGAGAGATCAGGGGAGGTGCGGAGGCCATCATGGGAAGCAGGCACAGAGGAGGAAAACACTTGGTGAGGGCTGGGGGAGAGGGGCAGGAAATATTTTGTGTTGTTTCAGTTTTTTCAATATTCTCAGCTATAATATGACTACAGATAACATAGGGTATCTGTAGTTCTGTACCCTAGGCTATAGAAAAAATAAGTAATTCTGCTTTGCTTCAAAGTGAGGAAGGGGCCCTCTCAGGACATGTTTCCAAATAAATGAGCCAAGTTACAAGACCACTTAGAACAGCATGGTCTGAGGGGGCCCATTCCTCACTTTGAAGCAAAGCAGAGTTGGTTTCCGGTTACTGCATGGATGGGCGACCGTCCTAAATTGCATGTGTTTCTTAGTTTTAAATACCTCGTAACACAGTTTATAGTGATTTGGCCGAAAACAAAAATGTCGAAAGTCAAAATGTCGAATTTCTTTTTCAATATGTTTTTTTTCCAAATGGGGGGTCCCTCCCAAACCCACTTTTTTTCTATTTTTTTTTTATTTTACCCCTTTTTTTTACTTACAGAACCCAAAAAAAAATAAATAAAAAAATAATACATTCGACTTTTTTTTCTCGATATTTTGTTTTTCACATTTTTGTCATTCAACTTTTTTTTTCGACATTTTGACTGACCACCTGGTAACACAATAAGAAAACACATGGAACCAACATTATTTTTTTAAACTGTGCTCCTGCCAGTTCTTGAAAGTTTTGCACTCGGAGACTATTTTTGTTGGCTTTTGCTGAATTGCATTCTGGCATTTGCAGTCTTGCAGTCAAGATGGGGAGAATAATGTCATAATTGTACACTTTTTGCCTAACAAAGTTCTTTAAGGATTTATATATTTGAGTAAAACTATGGCATGCATGCTTTTCAAGTTACCTTTATAAAGGAGAGTATTGTTGAAAGCCAGAAATGAGGGTGAGGAAAGGCAATGATGAGAGGGTAATTAAGTCATGAGTAATTGCCCAGGAGATGGCAAGAGAAGTTGCAATCATGGACACAGGTAAAGTTGTTTTCCCAGGTTGTCAAGTTCCCAGTGCAGACGCTTACCCACAAGACCACAAGCACTTTTTTTCATATTGGGATTTTGTGTTCCTGGGAATATTTCACTACAGATTTCGGGGATTAAAAGGTGAGCACCTTTTATAATTTGCCAGCATATGTGGTAATGCTCTAAAATATACAAAGGGCCCGGTCGGAGACCATGGCCAGAGGTGCAGAAAAAAAATCTATGGAATAACAAAACCTTTAAAATTCAGAGAAACAACTTTTGTAAATGATCAGTTAAGGTAAGAAACGTATCACAACAAAACCTCTGAAATACAACACATTGGGGAATTCAGGATCGGCTTAACTCGGCGTGTTCATGTTCCAAAGCCCAAGAGGACATATATATATCAGAAAAGAAAGGATTCACAATGCCATACAAAATGGCATTACAGAGATATAGTATTATAGGGGAGAGCAATGGGATTGGGCAGGTGTTTTAAAATATGTGGTCTGGTATTGTTTTAAAATGGACAGTGGGCACAGACGAAGGCCATGGCTAGGGACAAGGTAGTGATTTAAAATATACATTGGGCACGGCCAGAGGACTTGACCAGTGGCCATGGCTGAAGGCCAACGCTAGCAGTCTGGTAATGTTCATAAATGGATAGTGTGTATGGCCAAAGGCCGTTCCCACTGGCCATGGCCGTATGACATGGATAGTGGTCTCAGAGTGATTTAAAGAATGCAGTGGGCATCGCCAGAGCCGTTCCCTCTGACCATGACCAAATGCAAAGGCTAGTGGTCTGGGAGTAATTTAAATAATACAGTGGGCATGGCTAGAGGTCTGGTAGTGTTCTAAAATGGACCGTGGGCACGGGCGAAGGCCAGGCCCACTGGCCATAACCAAAGGCCATGGCCAGTGGTCTGTAGTGTGCTAAAATATACAGTGGGCATGGCGGAAGTCTGTTAAAGATCAGTTAAGGTATTAAAAAAAAGGATTGCAACAAAGCCATGGATATTCAGCTAAAGCCACCGTAACTTTGTGGCCCATTGCACAGCCTATGACCACAATGATGACACCACTGAGGACTTCACTGGTTACATCACTAATACCATAATGTATGACTTCACTGAAGACTTTGCTGATGGCATCACTGGTGCCATCACTAATAACATCATATATGATAACAATAATTTTTTACCTGATAGCATCAGACCACCCTAGCTATTTGCACATATGTAGACTTACTTTTCTACATATGCAATTTTAGCATTTTAGAATAGTTAATAAAAAATGAGTACATTGTGAAAAATAGTCAACAGCTACACATATTGTGAAGCTTTCATTTGTAGTAGTTTGGCAAAATATCATATCTGAATTATAATTATGACGGAGTGAGAAATAGAGGAGACCCACTGGCCACAGGAGTCATAGCCCACCACCCAGGGTGAGATTACAGGAAGTAGCAGAGTTAAATGGCAATAGAGGACAAACTGAGTGCCATAGCAGGGCCAGAAGCAGGGCGCACCGCCGTCATGGAGAGAAACATAGAGTCCAGCAAAGAGACAGCACCGGCTGTCCAAGGACAGTGTCTGCAATTGAAGGACCATCCATAAACCAGAATAAATCTGTGTCCGTGTTCAGACGTTCTACTCTGGCATGCAGAAAGTGGAGATCTGATGTCACCAGTCATTTCATCAGTGATGTCATTTGGGAAGTCATATGGGATGTCCTTGTTGTGGTCACAGGCTGTGCAACAGGAGCCATGAAGTTCAGGTGGCCTTAGCTGAATTTTCAGGGTTTTGTTGTGATACATTTCTTACCTCAACTAATCATTAACTAACTTTTTTTTCATATATGTGTATCTCAATTGCAGTCAAAGGGTTAAATTGGATGAAGCAATAAGAAATCATATCACAATGCATGCCAGATTCATTCCACGTCCAAATTGCTGCAATAATAGCTGGCAGTAGTGCACTATCTAATGGTACTTCATGCTTTGTCCTTGGGGAGATGAAGGGCAGGTTTCAAACCTGTGACTGCAGGTTGCGCTCAAATGTCTGGAACAAGCTCTTAACTCTCTGGGAATCTTACCAGCTTAGAAAAGAGTGACAGCAGAGCTTCTTCGGATTGAGAGCAATGATAGTAATCACAACAGGCTATCGAGTTACATTGACAGTCACAGGATGACAATATGGATTAAACACGACTCTTCGTGTAGACATCAAGTCAAAACCATTGACTTCGGCACAATGCAGATGATAAATGGAACGCCAGCATACAATGCACTGCTTATCCTGCTCATACAGATGGCAGAGCACTTGATGATTAAAGAAGTGTAATGAATTAAACACCATTCAGAACAAGCAGCAACAACAAGGAATGAAATAATTGAAATAAAGACAGATGAGTGACCTACATACCGCATCCCAGCACAAATGAATGGCCCTATTTCAGTGGAGAAAAAACATGGTGAACAAACTGCATTTCTCTTCAGTTTAGGAATTAACTAACAAGTAATCCATCATTGCAGGTCTTCATTCTATCAAGCAATTACTTGAATTCACAGTTTATTAATTTGACAGCATGCCTCATTTACATAGTGAGCACAGCAAGCCTAGTTTGCTGTGAACAATGTTGGTGCTTGAATGCAAATGGCTGCTACTGTCCTGATGTCATGAGAGGTACGGTGTGTTCTGTTACTCTACTGTGAAATAATAGAGTCATTTGATGGGGTGGTGTGTCTAACACTGAACAACGCGATGGCAGAGCGTGTATCCATAGCTATGGCCATTTCCAATTTGCATGAACTGATTAGTCATGTAAATTGGACGTAATGAAGTGTATGATGTAAAATAGCCTTTAACTTTGTTAAGATACTTCATATCTCTGCTCCAATAGATTGGAATGAACATACCTATAAAGTACGGGAGACGGCATACAATTAACTAATTCATACAAAATCAAACTTTTGATACCTCTTACTGGACTAACTGAATATATTATGCTTTGATGGCAGAATGCATAATAATTCGAAATCTCAAGGACTTCTTCATCATGTGGTTTACACACGATAAAATGAGCACAAAATACGAGCTGGACGAAGCAAGAATTTTTTACTTTAAACCCCATTGATTGCTGAAAAATGTAAGGATGGAATTCAGTCCTCAGTCGGACCATTTGTCTACAGGGCAATACGTTTGGGAGAAGAACCCGTGGTGGCCGCCGGAGAAGGTTTTTACTTGGTGGGGCATTAGTTTAGCCCACAAATAGGCACGAGGTCCCAATCCCGAACCAACTCCCTAGGCACCATTTTTTTATAAAATAATGGGCTCCAATGGTGCATTTTATAGCACACTTGCTGTAAAACAATGAATTAAAAAAAAAACAGCTTGCATTCGGTTTTGTAGGGAAATTCATGAAAAAATCTAAAAGATGCAAGTCACAAAGAGTGCACATTTCGCATATAAGAACATATTCTTGCTCTCATTGCCACAATAAGAAAGCAAATCCAGGCTATCTGCACTCAGTATTTCCACATACAAGCATTCATAATGTATGCTTTGCATTTGATGTCCAGTCAAAAACAGCATGGCACATTTAGAAAATATAGCCAGTCTGGCTGCACCAGAATAGGTCAATCTAGCACATGATAACGCTTAGCATGTTTGTTTTACCATTGATGCCCAGTAAAAAATGCCATTTCACATTTAGACAATCTAGCCATAACGGCTGAACCAAAGTAGGGCAGTCTAGAATCTAATAACACTAAACATGTTTGCCTTACCATTGATGCCCAGAATAAAAGGCCATGCCACATTAAGACAATTTGCCCACATGTCCCAATTCGAAATGCAGTGGCCCCATTGGATGGCCTACACACAAGTTTACACACATTCATATAGCATTGACACACTCACTCAAACACACGCATAACACATTCACATATACAGCATTCTTTTGCTCATTCAGAGTTAACCCATACAGATTTCACTCCTAGTGCACACAAACATACACTTGCTCAATTACACTCCCACTCACAGACACAAACCCATGCATAGTCGCATACGCGCCTACATGCATCTTTTTTATGTCAACTTCAGCTCCCAGACTCTTCTTAGCAGTGTTAACGCTGCCTGCCAGGGAGGCCCTCTGGCTCCCGAGCAACACTAAATATGAACCAGAAAGCAATGAGAGATGTACAGATGCTGTACATATGCAGAGGATCGGAAGTTCTCCCCGATGAACACCTCATGATGTCTGAATAAGTGCAGATGTGCAGGAACACCTCCCTACACACATTCAGACTTTCTGTTCTCTAGTGCTCATCTATAGTGGACCATGCAACACAGGGGAAGCAAAATGCCATGGCCTTGCAGTGTTTCCCTTTGACAGTTAAAGCCAGTACAGGAGTGCACCCTCAACTGTTTTCTGCCGCTGGGGAGTGCTCAGTTTCTGGCTTGGCTCATCCACATTGAGTGGCAGTTCAGCTCCCTTGCGCTCATTATGGACAGGTTGCCACTGATAAACAATATTTTCACCCATTGGAAAATAGTTCCCAACTCCAGCAGTGCTAGAAAATGATGTTTCAATAGGTTCGCATTATTCACCCATTTTGTTGCATCTGACAAAAAACGCTTCATCATAACAAGTCATATAATCCAATAACTATGAAAACATATCCATCCAAGAACAAAATATACATCCTTAAAACTTAAGGAGATAAACAGAGAGGATGTGTGAAGGTGCAGAGATGGTTGTGGTATAATGATCAGACGTTCTGTAGTGTTGTAACTTTGGCTTTAACTGTAAGAACTGGTGGCAACATATGTATATTCATTTACAAGACAGGTTTAGCTTAACTGTCTTAAATTGTCCAAGTTTCTGAGGCGTTCTTGTCATCTCTGGGTGCTTCGGTAAGTCTCTGGCTCCAAATGCAGGAGGAGCACAAGGAGCTGCATCAGCTCCATAGCTCTGCAGCCCTCTCGAATGTGGCTTCTGCGCTTCCTGCGGCTTCCGTGCTTCTTTCATCAAGTCTCGGGAGAACTTGGTTTTGCTGAGTCTCCCGTGTAATCCTACATTCCGCCCTTTGATAACACAGACAAACGTTTCATTCCATAATATAGTCATTATACTTCACCATTCTTCTGCGTCCTCTCCTCGGCCGATCCTCCTTCTCGCACATTTACCAACCGGCATGTGGATTGGTTTGTATGTCACCTCTGGCAGCTCATTCTCAGTCACATTTTCTCTGTGGGGTGACCTCTGTGCCTCTGACTCCAGTTCCCCTGCTGCCTCCTGGTCTTGGTGTTCTAGAATTCTTGACTCCACTCGTGCTCTCTCAGTTGGCTGATGCCTCTCAAACATTGCCACACGTTCCATATTCCATGTACGGCCGTCTTTGGTGCGGGCATGGTTGGTCCCTTTGTGTACGACTTGATTGGCTGACTGAACTTGGATCCCGTCACTTGATCTTTGAGCGGTAGGTGAATTTTGATCCAGTACCCAGTTCTTCTTTTGGGCCTTGCTGTTCTGTATCCTCCATAGCACATCTACAATATTCACCTCTTCATCTCCCCTTACGCTAGCCAACCATGCAGGTACCAGCCTGGATTCCACTCTCCTCCCCCTCAGCATGCGGAAGGGTGGCACTTGGGTGATGCCGTTGGGGTTAAGCAGTGAGCTCCATTGATGAACAGGTTTGCTCTTTCCACCAGCCCATTGGCCTGGGGGTTTTACAGCTCTGCTTTGATTTGTCTTATGTTGTGTTTTTTCAAGAAAGACTCCATTTCTTTTTCCACAGACTTTGATAAATAGTCGCCCCGACCATGACCACTCCATAGCGATGTTCAGGGGACATTGCTTCTAGGGGCCGATAAAGTCTAGTCCTACCTTGTGCCATACTCCTTCAGGAACTTCAGTGGGTATGAGTGGCGCCTGTCTTGTCTTTAACTCTTATCGCTGCTCAAGCACTCGTGACATCTCTCGATCATTGTTCAGATGTCCTGATCAATGGCTGTCCACCAGTAGGCCTCTCTCACTTGAAATCGCATCATGATGTTCCCTAAATGCCCTACACAGAATGACTTTCTTCATGCCTACTGGTGGAATCACCTGATCGCCTTTGATGATTAGTCCTTCCACCGCAAATATTTCTTCTCCTACTTTCCAGTAAGGCCTCATGCCTTCTGGGATGACTCCTTCCTCCGGCCGCCCTCTCCTGACCCATTCCCTGAGCCTCACCATCGTGGGCTCATTGCAGGCTTCCTTGTTCCAATGGCCCTCGCTTATCTCTAGGAATTCAGCACTCTTCAGATCCTCAATGGACACTACTGTGGATTTGCCTTTTAAGAAGCTGGTGGCCCTCTCTCTGTTTCCTGGTAGCCTGAACAGGCAGTCAGCTTGGGCGCTCTTCCATTCTGCTATGTGCACTATGTCAAATGTGTACTCCTGGAGCTTTGCAGCAATATCAAGACGTGGCTGTTTTCATCCCTCTGGGGCTTAGCATGTGGATCAAGGGTTTATGACGCATGACTAACTTGAATTTGGGGCCCCAGATGTAGGTTCTAAAGTATTATACAACCCATGTACAGGCTAACATCTTTTCCAGTGTCGAGTAGTTTCTTTCAGCTTTGGGTAATGCCTTGGATGCAAATGCTGCTACATGTTCTGTATCTCCCCTCTTCTGGGTCAGCACGGCTCCCAACCTGTACGCACTGGCATCGGTGGTGATGATCATGTCCCACTCGGGATTAAATGTTTGTAAACAGAGGGCTTTCACAATCCTTTCCTTTATGGGATTGACCGCTTCCTTCTGCCCTTGGACCATGTAAACTCAGCTCCTTTCTTGAGAAGATCTCTTAATTGTGCAGTGCCCTCAGAGAAGTTGGGAATACATTTTACGTAATATGCCGCAAGCCCCAAAAAGGATCTAAACTCATCCTTGCTGACAGGTTTCAGGGCTTTTACAATGGCCTGCACAAGGTTTTGCTTGGGACTGATCCCCTGACAGGACATCTTATATTCTAGGGATTGGTCTTCCTTGCCCTCAGCATGCACTTATCGTACCTCAGATTCACACCTGCATCTTGTAGCTTGTTGAGGACTTTTTTTAGTATAATGTCACGGTTATGCTCGTCTTCAGCATAAACTAATATTTCATCTTGAAAATATGCAACGTTGCCCTCGACCCACAGCAACAAATCCATCACCCATTGGAATGCAGAGGTCGCTGATGATAGGCCAAACAGCATCCTGGTGAACTGATAGGTGAAAAATAGGGTGATGACCGCAGTTAGGGGCCTAGACTTCTTTTGCAAATGTATCTGGTGATATGCATCCCTCATGTACAGCTTGGAAAATAGTTTGGCCTCCTTCATCATTAGTATCAGTTCATTTATGCTGGGGAGGGGATAGCTGTTCGTAACGACCTCTAAATTGAAGCTGCAGAGGTCTATACATGCTCTCAAATACTCTCTGAGTTTTGTTTTTTTATTATCAACACCGCACTACTTCTTCGATGGTGCCTTCATTCACATTTATTTCGAGTTTCAACTTCAGTATGTTTCTAGCCATCTCTGACACAGGACACACTTTGTGATTTACTGGGACAGCATTGGTTTTGAGCATTATCTTGTGCACATAATCCTTGATTCTTCCTGGCCCTTCGGAAGACAGCTTGGGGAAGTCTTCTTCTGACTACAGCACTCCTCCCACATTGACTGCTAATACTTGATCCTCAATGCTGGTATCCAGCTTAATCTTTAGTCTGGCTTGATCGTCCCACCCCAGAACTGCTGGACCTTCCCTGGCCAAATACACTGTGGTCCTGGTCTCTCCTCCTTTACATTCTAATATGCCGTTGATGTATCCCAACAATTTTACTCAGGTGCCTCCAAACACTGTGGGCGTGTGTCTAGTGCTGAATTCTTCTACTTTATCACGTCCCACCTTCTCTTTATACGTGTGGATGGGTAGTATTGTTAGATAGATCAGAGCCTGAATCAAACATCACTCTCATTTCCATCCCCTCCACTCTGTTGACAAAATGGGGCTTTTCTCTCCTGACTCTCAAACTGCTGACCATTATGACGGTGGGTCTTCCTTCCTCTTTGGACGATGTGTTTTCTTCCTCACCTTCCTTCGCATGTACAGTGGTAACGTTTTGTTGCGCCACCAGCATGCAAGTGTGGAGTTTCAGACCGAATGTTCTTTGTCGCTCGCAGGACATTCCCTGGTGCATCTATGACATTTGAGGGGTTCCTTTCTCCCCCACTTTCCTTCTCTGGGTTCAGCTATTTGCTTCTCCTTCCTCCCTCTAAACCTAACGTCCTGGACTTCCACTGTAACTGAGCTACTAGCAAACTCTTTGCGTCTGCCTGCCGTTTCTTCGAATGCTCTCGCGATCTCAACGACTTTGTCCAACTGGAGTTCTTTCTCCATGATGAACTTGTCCTGCACCTTTCTGCTTTTTGTGTGTGTACCGTCAGCATGTCACAAATCATACCTTCTGCATCATTCCCAAAATTTCGAAGGGCCGCCAATTTAAGTAGCTTTGTGACGTAGCTTCTTGTTTGCGACCGTAGAACCTAAGGTAACTGCTCTGTTTCCTCTGAGCACAGGGAAAGAAGTGGCCAGTTAGTCTTCTTTTACTTACTGGAGAAGGAATGGGCAATGGGGGCATTGTTGATCATTATTTTACCCTTCGTAGTTCCCCATGGCATCTTCATATCCATCACCGACATTGGTAATGCCCTTTCTTGCATTTTAGTCACCTCGATCACAATTCTGAGACTTGTGTGTGAATGTTTTCCTCATTTTCAAGCATCTCACATACCTTTTGCTACTTTGCACCCCAAAGAGCTGCTCATTGTTTATCCTAGAGAATAGCATGCATATGCAATTGGAATTGTATTACAAACAAGTGACTAGGTGGCAAAATTGCCAAACTCAGTGATTATTAACACATTTCTACTACTTGAAGACTTTGGAATTCAAGCGATTGCTGATAAAGCCCCTTTGATACTTTATTGCTTCATCAACGTCTTAGAACAGGCAGATTCTGGGTGTGCTACAATTTTCAATCAGAATTCAACCAAATGTGAATTACAAACATAGAGACATTTCAAATATACATCATTGTGCAGACATCTGTATATGGGAGGAGTTGCACTGTTGAGAGACTGATGGAACAGAGAGTGGCTTAGCATTGTAGAATAATTGCAGTCATGAAATTGCGGTAAAGCATTCATCATAGCAACATCTACTGCCCACTGAACGATCAAAGATGAAGCAGGTCTGTACCCATAATATGGTTAACAAACCAAAACTACAGTCACAAAAGTTCCATTGTGAGGACTGGTACTCTACTGTGACAATTCCAAGTATATAAAGTTATTACTTCCTGTTACAAGGTGTGTTTGTTAGTCAGAGATGTACATTAACAAAAATGCCAGGCGTAGCAGAAATTACATGTTATACTTAATGTCATTACAAAGCATGACATCACATATTCTTTGGCAATAACAGCATTGCAGTAAATTATGCCTGAGGTCCATTTGCCCAGGTGATAAAGGAAGTGACATTGAAAATGTTTTGTTGTTTTCGTTTTTTTTTAAATGCAGTAAATATGATTAGTAAAATAACAAATAATATATGAATAATAAAGCTTACCAAAGCTATTTTAGATTTCAACTATTTTTTTTTTGTTTTTTTTTTTGCTTACAACCTCAAGGGTTTTAACAAAAGGTTGCTGGTTTCCGTTTAGATCCTTTGCCTGCTACGTAGCGACACCACTGATAGAGGAGAAGAATTTAGAGTGTTGGTGTTAGTGTGTTTTGGTGGCTTTGTGGAGAGCTTGGCGTTTTGCTTTGGACGATAGTGACTTTTTTAAGTGTCACTTCAAGACATTTGGCCGCGGCTCTCGACCATCTGGCCGAATCTCCTGCTATCATTGTACACCAACAAGTTTCTTCGTCGAGGCTTGCAGACTGGTCGCTCAGTGGTGTCAGAAAGGCATGCCTTTCCTTTGTTAGGCCTTGACAGGATGTGAGGAGGTGGCGGATTGATTCAACTTCGTTTTGGATAGCACAGAAACGACAGTCTTGCATCGGTGCGAGAGCTCTGATGAAAAGGATTTCTCTTGTAGGAAGTAGATTTAGGCGAGCCCGCATGAAGCTTTTTCTTAACTCTTTTTCCGGGAATCTCTCGCAGTATTTTAATGGGACTTTTAGCCTGTTGTGCGTTGTTGGTAGATGTTTTAGCGATTTGTAGGACTGTTTTTTTTCAATTGAGTTTATCCAGTCTTGCTGTTCCAATTTGGTCTTTACTCGTCCTGGGTTGTGGATTAGCGTTTCTTCATCACACGCTACCTCTTCTAATTTTGCTTGAATTTTTGCGACCCAATCCAGTAGTGGTTTACAGGATCCCTTGTTGATCTCGGCAGAGACCACCTGGAAGATTGGAGGTGAATCTGGGGTCAGGATTTTTCGATACAGCTGGGTGGCACTCTGTGTTACCGCCGCCGCTAATGAAGCCAAACCTAGCTCTCTTCTAATCGCTGGCATCGGTGCTCCTTTTGGCAACCCCAGTACTGATTTCCAGAATAGACCTTCCAGCTGGGTCCATAGTTCTTCTTCCAAACACAAGTTTGCCGCCATCCCATAGGTTACTGCAGGAACCACTTTGGATTTGTAGTACAGGATTGTAGGGGACCACGAGAATTTTCCAAACTTTCTGTCTATTGCACGAGCTTGCGCAGTTAAATTTCTCATTTTGTCCCATAGTGTTTTTTGATGCGAGTTCTCTTTTAAAGAGTTGTCGAGCTGGATTCCCAAGTATTTATATTCATTTACTTGCTCGATTTTTGCATTTTCCATGGTCCAGCAGTTGTTGGTTTGTTCTTTCCTCGACGCTTTGGTTCATATTAGGATTTTTGTTTTTGATATGTTTACTGTTAAGTTGTTGCTTTCCATGTACGTGGCTAGGTTTGTCAATTGTCTTTGTAGGCCTATCGGTGTCTGGTCCACAAGGACCAGGTCGTTGGCGTACCACAGTCTTGATATCTGCTGAGCACCTACTTTCGGCGGAAAAGATCGCAATGTTCTCTCTGAATCTTGGAAGTCTCCAATAAATGCTATAAATAGCGCTGACGCCAGTGGGCATCCCCACGATTAGTTAGGATCCTGTCTGAGAGCGTGCCTTGCCGGCTTAGGCAGACCCGAAGCAATGTTGAGGTGTGGAGAGCTATTATGGGCTCAAGCACCGGACCTGGGCAGTTCCATGTTATTAGCTTCGACCAAAGTCGGCTCCGATCTACCATGTCGAACGCTTGGGATAGGTCCACCATCGCCAAGAAGACCTTGGGTGCTCCACTTTTTACTTTCGCTTTTATAATGTTCAGGATCAAGAGGTTTATTGTTGTGCCAGCCCCTTTCTGGAAGCCAGTTTGAAAGATGTCTGCCGAGGGAGAATTTCTGGCCCAGTTCTTGAAATGAGGCAGCAAAAGTGACGCAAAGATCTTGCCGATGATATCCAGGAGTACTATTGGTCTATAGTTTGCTGGCGCACTTTTGTTTCCTTTCTTGAAAATTGGGACTAGAAAAGCCTCTGTCCACGTTTCTGGAATCTGCCTCCGAGTTTGACATTGCTTAAATAATTCACTGATGGCATGGGCCCATTCCATAGGGTGTTCTTTAAGGTCCAGGTTTGACAGCCCATCCGGGCCCGGAGCTCTCGATGCTTTTAGTTTGGTAATTATTCTAGAGATGTCTTCAACGTTGGTCAAGTTGATCCATTGGTTTGTGCTCGGCAGCACAGTCCGTGGTTCCTGGGTTAGCGGTGCTTGGTATAGATCTGCAAAGTGCTGTATCCAGCTTTGTTCTGTTACTGAGTTAGAAATCAATGGTACGGTCCGGCCATTAGCAGTTTTTAATAGTGACCAGAGTTCTCTTGTGTTTCTTGAGGCGAGAGTGCGTAACATGGCTTCAGCATCGTTTTGATATAGCATTTGTCTTTGTGTTTTTAGCCATGATTTGTAAGATCTCGCTAAGGAGAGCGGCTGTTTTCGTTTTTATTGCCAATCGTTTGGCTTTTTTTACTTCTCGTCGTTTTTCGGCCACTGTGTTGTTAAATACGTGGGTATGTGGAACCTGGGTTCGTGGTTTCCCGTTGAAGGACACTTTGTGGGCTACCAGTAGAGATGTATATTCAGGTCTTGTTGGCTCCCCCGGCTCCCAGTCGTGGGTCCTTTTTAGGTTTTCTCTGAAGGCTGTAATGTATGATGCAGTGAGCCGGAGACGATTTTGATGTTTATTTGTCTCCACGTCTAGTAGATACTTAGGTCGTCTTTCCAGCGAGGCTCCGGACCATGTCATCTGAAGCAGATTGTGATCGCTTTCAGACGTTTTCTTTACTCTGAAGTCCACGAAGTAAGGAATCAAACTTTCCGAGATAAAATTATAGTCTAATGTGGCCGAGGATTCAAGCCTTTCCCATGTTGGAATTTGGGGGTCTCCGTCGCCTAGCTCTGCCGCGTTGTAGAATTTTCTCGATTTCATTAGGTTTCCCCAAGCGCGGCCCCTTTCATCGTCCTGGAATGTGGCCATTTGTATTGCCTTCTTCAATGGGTCAACCTTACACTTTGCGTTCAAGTCACCACAGATTATGATATTTTGGACTTTCCTGTCCATCGTTATTTCATCAATGCTCTCGGCTATTGAGTTACAAAAATCATCTGTTGTTGTTCTTTCTGGATTCCAATAAAGATTTAATATTGCCAGGTCGTAGTTTTCCCAGGCGTCTTGTGCATGATTAAAGTGAAGCCAAGTAGCTAGTGACGTCAATTTGCCGTAGCTCGCTGAGAGTATGCCCTTTGAGGTGAGTGCTGAGCCTACTCGAACGGCAGTCAGTATGCCCGCTGAGGGTCGACCAGCGTTACTTCTGGTTGCCCGGGATATTTCGATTTCGTATCCGTCTAGGGATGGTTTGGTCGTTAGCCAGGTTTCCTGTAGACAGATCAAGTCAAAAGCGGCTAAGTTTAGGTCGTTTGCTCTGGTTAGGTGGCGGTGTCCTCTGGTATTCCACAATGCCATTTTTAAGGTGCTGTTGTGGCACTGGGTCGTGGAGATGTGATTGTCTTTCTGGCTTCAGAGGGACCCGCTGGTCGTTGCTATTTTTTTTCTTGTCGGGAGAAGGTATCTGTAAGCCAACTCCATGGTTTTGAGGTAGATGCTTCTTTAGATTCTCTTATTGCCGGGGTCGCCCCTCATTCTGAGTGTCGGATCTCGTGATGCCTCTCATCGCACCTGTATTTGCTAGTGCTAAGTGCTGACATTCTCCGGTTCCGTTTGTTTGAGTATTCTGAGTCGGCTATTTTTCCCTCCATCTCCGTTCTCCTCTCTGGCCTTCTGGGGTTGGTGGACGGGGGAATCCTGTCTCGACGGTTCTCCGAATGCTCTCCTTCCTCTTTCTCTCTGGGTCTCTGGTCTATTTTTGGTTTTGCGAGCAGTTGAATTTTGAGTCCTAAGCGCTGGAGATCTTTTGTTATTTCTGGAGTGATTGTACTTGTCGCCTTGCTTCTGACATGAAGATATGCCTTAGCTCTATGTTCTCGATGGTAAGGCTCAATTAAGGTGAGGTCGTCAGATGTTATATGCCGGAGGTTTTCAGTTTCCCTAATAATCTTAGGACTGTTCTTCGGTTGAGGACCAGGTAGCTGTCTTTGGCTGACGTTTGCTCTAGTTTGAAGAGCACTGAGTCTGCCAATTTCGAGTTTTTTCTTGTTTCTGCCTCCCGTGCTCTCGTATAGTTCTTAAATGAGTGCGCTCTGGGTCTCGGAAAACGTTGGCTTGGATTTGGTCTCTCTTCTCATTCTCTCTTTGGTCGGCCCTCTTCAATTTCGTTTAATTTCTTTGTGGCTTCAAGGACTGTGCTTGGGGAGTCTGAGCGCACCCTATTCTTAAAGTCGGCCGGTTCTCTCGCAGGACGCCCTGTTTTGGCCATAGAGGGCATTTTTTCTTGCACGGTTGTGGAGACTATAGGTTTTATTTGGGTGCTCGGTGTGTTTGTGATCGGATTGGTAGCTACCGTTTCATCTTCCAGGTGCTGAGAGATGTCCATTAGATCCGCAGACGAGTCTTGGGCGTCACTTATTATTAGAACCACGGCTTGCTTCTCATTTTCTTGCTCATTGGATGGTGTCGATCTGCTATTCGTATGTTGTTTTGAAGCTGTTTGTACATTGGTGTTGGAGCTCAGTTGGAAGTTTGGTTCTTTGGGCTTTGTTTGTTTACATAGGTTGGAATTTTGAAGGTTTTTCGTCCTTCTTTGGGGGCCGGTTTTTGATGGTTTGGATTCTGAGTCCGCTGATGCGTGCATGGCCGTTTATTTACCATTTTGATGAAAATTGGGGCCATGTCCGGTTCCTTCTCATGCTCGTCCGTCTGAGTTGACTTTGAGGGGGTGGATTTCAGATTTTCGGCCTGGTACGTTCTGATTTTAAGGATCTCCTCAGTCAGCTTGTCTATTTTTTCGGCCAATATAGACTCTCTAGATTTAGAGTTCTGGTCTGCAGCAGTTAGGTAGCCCTCGATGTAAGACAATTTTTCTTTCATGTTACTTATCATGGCTGTGTTATTTGTCAGCGCCTCGTGAATGGCTTCGTACAATTTCCCAAATGGATTTAGGGCGATTGTAAATGCCGACATGATGGACAGCAGGTCAGTTTTCTTTTTTGTGGGAGACTCTTTTTCTTTGATGCTTGTTGTTTCACTTGGTCGCCGTGGTTTGGTTGGGGTTTTTGTAACTTTGTTAGGTGAACTATGATGGGATCTCTCTGAGGATCTTCTAACTGTGAACGGTGTTTCACCTTGGATGATGTGTGGAGGTTCGTTCGAGGGTCTCCCAGGCTTGCTCACAGTGTGCGGCCGGGCCCATGCATAGTTATCTTCGGCCTGGCCATTCGTTATTCCACTTGTGGATCTTTCTTTTGCTAGTGGTTCTGAGGAACTCATAGTTGCGCTGAGCATAAGAGGCGTGATGTTGTGGCTGTCTTTTGTTGAGTCGATGTTATTTCCTTCTAGGAGACATTTTTCTTGCTGAGGCAATTTGCCGTGTGTCTCAGAGTCGAGCTGATTAGATTTATTTTTTTCTACCCCGTTTTGGCCCCCAAATAGGTCTTGTTGAGCTTGTGGGGCATCAGTTCCCTTTGGGGTCGGTGCAATCAGGTCTGTTTTTCGCACTTTAGTCCTCTTAGGTGGCTCTACAATCGCCTCTAAGATTTCCGTGTCGGACAGCTCTGGGTCCTGGTCTAATTTTCTCTTGTGTTGAATTAGAAAATATTCTTTTAGGGAAGCAGATATTAGGGGGGCGGGCAGACATTTTGAGCCTCCCTGGTTTTTCAATGTTGTTTTCCTCTGCTTCTTTGCCAGTGGTTTTTCTAGGAACAGACGTGGCTTCGGTAAAGCTTTTGTATGTGAGTTTTTTTCAGTCCTATTCATGATTTTAGATAAGTTGTTGTTTCCTTCTTGAGACTACTCCAATGGTTCGGCGCCTGGCAGATGTTTGATTTCACCTACCACGCCAATTGTGGCTTGTGTGGGTTCGGTGTCCAGACATTTGGTCGACCTAAAACTGGTCGAATGACATTTGGTCGACGCAATTTGGTCGAAAACCAAATGGTCGAATTTTTTTATTAAATTATATATTTATTTGTCGGGTTTTCGTTTTTTACAAAAATGGGTTTTTAGAAAAAAAAAAAAAAGGTGAAAATAAAAAAATAAAAAATTCGACTATTTGGTTTTCGACCAAATTGGTTCGACCATTTGTCTGGTCGACCAATTTTTTTTGACCAAATGTCTGGTAACCGTGGGTTCTTTATCCTGATCTAGGGGCGGATCTGCGTTAGTCAGGTCTTGGTTGTCGGACCGCACCAGTGAGGTCCTCTGGTCTGCGGTGCCCGACTCCTGGGACATTTCAAATACTGAGTCATCTGAGGAGTAAGTTTACTCCTCGTTTTCGGTGTCCCATGAGTCGTTGGAAGCAATGTTTATTTGGGCGATTTTTTGTTTCTTCATTAAGCTTTGTTTTGGTCGCTTTTGGAAGTTTCTTCACAATTTTGTTAATTGATGAACTTGGGCTGTGCTCGTCGTGCCCATCCCGGCTGTGGCCAATGATTTCGACGCGGTGTTGTCAGGCTGGATTCTCCCAATTGTAGCGTGGAAGCGCAGTGCGGCTGCGGGGAGCCGGTGGAGCATTTCGCTCAATGCCGCTGGGGATAGTGTGCGAGCCGCACCCGGCCGTTCAGGGCCCCGTCGCGACCGTCCTCCGACCGTCAGCGACGTGGGCTCCCTCGTCAAAACGGTCAGACTGCCGGGAGCGGCGTGTGTCACGGATCCCTGCGGTCGTGATGAGGAATGTTCGAAGGTGACTTCTTTCAGTGGGGTTTTTGTGAGAATTTTTACACCTCCCGATTAGGCACGGAGGCGGAGTGTACACTTGCGCCGCCCGCTCTCTCTTCTCTCTCTTCGAGCGTCACTACTGTTGTCATGGTCGCGTCTCCGATGATCTTGGATTTAGGGGGTGCGATGCCTCGCTCGGGGGTGATGCAGAGTTTATGGGAATCAGCGGGGGGGAGAGGAGGGCCTAAAGCGCTCCCACCACAGGATACCACGTCTATGACGGGGATTCCCCTTGCCGTTTTCTGATTTTTCCCCGACTTGGTTTCTCTAGGGTCTTGAGGGTCTTGTTGCGAGCTCTGCTCGTGGGTCGATTTGCTGCTTCGAAGACGGCGACTCTGGACGTCGTCAGTCGGTGACAGTGGTGCCATGGCAGCTTGGTTGGAGCTGGGGGTTGTGTGATTGAGGGAACGCACAATATAAAGGCCACTCTTTTATAAGAGGAACCTCTTTACCTTTGGCCGGCGGCCGCCGAACACCAGACACACTGCTTCGCACACCGCGCCGTGCTCCGCGCCTGCGCGTTGTCTTTGTAGGAAGTCCTTCTCGAAACAGTAGTGGTAGAAGTAGGACTGTGGAAAGCAGGAGAAGCAGGAGAATTCACTCAGCGGTCCGTCCTCACCGCTCTCACCAGACACACTGCTTCGCACACCGCACCGCGCTCCGCGCCTGCGCGGTGTCTTTGTAGGAAGTCCTTCTCGAAACAGTAGAGGTATGTAAGGATATTTAGCAACCAGCACAGAGTACAGCACTACTGCACAGGTAGCAACCAGCACAGAGTACAGCACTACTGCACAGGTAGCAATTTTTTTTTTTGATGCAGCACCAAATGCCTATGGTGCATTGCTATATGTGTTACCAGATTAACAAGGAAAGACAGGCTATTCAGTCAAAAACGATTTTAACATATAAGATGCAAATCTATTTTTACAGTTAAAAGCACACGTGCACATTCAAAAATGCACACTATTTTCACCTGAAATGCCTATGGTGCAAGAGACACATTTGAAAATTAATAACTAACATTACTCATAACTAACCTGACTAATGAAACTGAAAACATAATCCACTAATAAAAATGTGTCTCCACTGCAGAATTAGGCCTACTCTGAAAGTGAACTTTTAAACGCACATTCATTTTTTTTTTCTTTTCGTTTTCTCTGCTGCCCTCTCCACATAAATACAGGAAGCAAAAGGGCTCGAAAGAACAGGAAATCAGTTGGTTACAAAGTATTACTATAAAAATGAGCCATTGTGTAGAGAAGGAGGAGATGGCATGATTGATTCTGATTGGAACAGCGTCATAGCAAGTATCATGCTAGAGGGAGTGATCAGAGTTTTGCTGGGGGGAGTTTGAGGAGAGAGAAGTACAGTCAAGATTTGGCAGAGCTGGGAGAAGGACCTTTTTCCTGGCTGGAGCATTCCTATCTGCAAAAGCTGAGAATTCCAGGCAATGACCCCGGTTTGAGAAGGAAAGGCGCTCCTTTTCACTGGGGTTAATCTTCAAGGGAGCCACATTCAGAAAGAGAACAGCTAAAGAAAACTCGACTGAACAGATAAGGTAATTACATAAGTGTGGGAGCTGAGTGTGTATGAGAATGTTCAGTCAGAGTAGAAAAGGAGATTCCAGTGCCTTAATCACATGTTAATGTTGCAAATTGTGTTCTGTTCTCCGCCATTTTTTTTCAGTGTATCACAGACAATGCTGTTACTGTGCTATTTTATTTATTTCTGTAAAGAGTGAGATCGTGTTTAAATGCAATTTTCATAATACAGAAAAATATTTGAAAGCAGACGGGTGGTGTATTTTATATTTACCAATACAGTGCTGATGATGAGGGGAGATTTTTAAACAATGCAATTGTCATTTTAAGACAGATGTGTGCATGATCATATTCAGTATGGACAGTTGAGAGTGATTGTTTGTAGCATAGCTCGTTGGAGGTACATGAGCCAACGGGAAGAGGGACTCTCTGAACATAGTTCCCTACCGTATATAAGGTAGTGGAAATTACCACAAAATTACCACATATAGCTCTCTGTCGTAAATAAGTCAGTGAGATCGCCCATGGTGGCACACTAACACTAACACTGAAAATGTGGTATTCCTAAAATGTAGGTCTGAGGTCTCTCTAGTGATTACACGAAAAATCTAAGCAAAGATAAGGGATTCTGGACATTGGGGCCACATATAAAACAAGGGAATTATGCTCACCAAAATACCACCAACCACGCATACCAACCACGCATACCAAATATGCATGTCTGGGTGCTGAAATAATGCATGTCCACTGTATTATTGTTGCACATGGCCAAATCTGAATACAAGGAGTGATTATTGCTAAGTTATTTTTCGGCGGTAATAAAATACCGTCAGGCCCCAAATCTCCACAAAATACCCTACATATTTATGGTGCGTTGCAGGCCGGGAAAGTGATCATAGAGTACCTACTGGGCGTGGCAAGTGTGTCTCACACTGCCATTTGCACATTAAAAGGAACCCATTTTATAATAGCAGTGTGCCACTAAAAACGAATTTCAGAATGTCACAAAGGGAAACCACATTCTCAGATCTAGTGCAATATTTAGAGGCAAAGTTGTTTGCACATGGGAATTGGTCGTCGAATAGCACGTTAGAATGGAGTAACCGCATTCAGGGTGAGGTGCAGAAAGAAAAACTAGACAATATTTTTGCAGAAGGCAGCATAATTCAGGTCTGCCTTACAAGATTATTGAATGCAGCCGATAAAAGTGCAGAGAAAGACTGTTTAATACGGCTATGCGGCAAAATATGGTTTATTTTAAACAAGTCCCTGCGAATGCAAGAGAATGATACTCAGCTAATTAACAGGTTAAAGACTGAATTAGATGGGGCAAGTAAAAATCAGGAAATGTTGAGAGCAGAATTGGATGTATGCCAAAAAGACATGCAATTAAAATGCAGAGACTTTGATACTCAGTTATCCAAAAGCAAGAAACAATTTGAAGATAGTGAGCAAGAATTGGCACACTTAAAAGCCTTAGTGGATCACATTAGGCAGGATAAAGATGAGGTTGTTTCAGAAATGCAGATTTTACAAAAAGAACATTGTGAAAAAGAAGGTGATCTCCAGAGTGCAGAAGAAGAAATGATTAAAATGATTCAAGAAAGAGACAAGAGAAATAAAGAGTTCAATGAATGCCAAATGCAAATGTGCGACATGCAGGAGGTGATTAATAAGATGAATGGTGAAAACAACTATTTGCAAGATGAAGCCAACAGACTCCTTAAAAAGTGTAAGGACTTAGAACAGCAAATGTGCATTACCAGGTCCCATGAGAGGCGGCAGGGTACCACATTCAATGGAGTGGAGGTGAATTCTAGCTCTGCCCAAAGAGCTAGTGCTCCAGTGACTGGGCCGGTGACTGAACTTGGTTGCAGTGCCCTTGGGGGATTTGATACTCCCATTGGGGGCAGCCACCAATCTCATACACCTGAAAACAGGATTGAATCACAAAATAGTACAATTCCATGCATTGCAACAAGTAGCCCCATAAAAATAATGAAATCCATTAAAGCCCTGATCAAACCATTTAAAAAGGGAGGTGAATGCTGCATTGAGGATCACTTAGAAGCGGTGCATGACATTTTTAAAGCACTCCAGATACCTAAGGAACAGTACAGACAATATTTTCATTTAACTTTAGATGCCCCGACGGCCAGCATCATAAGGGGATTAAATGAACAGCAGAATATGACATGGCTGGAGTTTGAAAAAGAAATTAGGCGTCATTTTTCTCCTTTTCAGTCATTGCAGGAGGCAAAGAAAGTCGCGTACACAATTACTGCTGGACCTAATACATCCCCATGCCAATTTTTACAAGACTTAAAAAGAGCATTTTCTCGCTTTGATGTATCTTTTGACTCAAATTCCAATGAGTTTAAAACTGCATACTTCTATGGGCTACAGAAAGACATCATATCCCAATTGGTCCGTGAATTTGACCGTGACAAGTCCCTTGAATGGATTGTACATCAAAGCACAAAACTATATGAGGTACTCTATTGTCAGGGTAGAGAAAGTGATAAAATGAAAGATACTAGACCTAAATCTAAAGAAACCTCAGCCACAGTAATGGAAATCAGGTCAGCCAAAATGTCCCTTGAGTCTGCTCAAAGCCAAGGTAAAAATAATGTGACACCTGAACAAAGGGGTAATCAACAAAGATCGCCATTTCCTGTACCAATGTTCCAATCACATGATCCTAGTAATAGAGAGAGCTACATCAGCCCTAGGTATTTAGGGGACAGACCCCGGGTAGGATACCGGCCTGATATGGCAGGTATGAACAATAACCAGAGACAAAATCAAGACCAAAGAAATGATGGTCCCTACCAGTCATTGGGGACACAGAGTAGATTTGATCCCAATACCATGATATATGGTAATCAGGATAGGCCCCGATATGTGGATCGATTTACTGATAATGGAAATCAACATAGGGGCCAGTACCCACAATCTGAGAGACAGGACATGAGGCAAAACGTGAACTACAATCCACGCCAGTACAATGATTCCCCACCAGGGGACTATAATCAAAGGATGGGTACAACCCGCTCCCCTCCACAAATGAATCAAGAGTTCAGAAACCATCCCAACCGACATCAATCACTTGAGAGGTATCAGAATAGATCCAATCAGGGGGAAAACAACCAATATCGACCTAGGCCACAGAAAGAGGATCCTAGAGAGATGGAAAGGTTCCAATGCCTTGAGGCCCAAGTGAAAATGTTAGCTGAGCAAATAGGAAAGCTCTGTACAGCGCAAAAACAACCTTCCAAAGAGGGGGCTGATGGCCATAGCAATGACCGGGGGGATTCCGAAAAGTGACTAAGTACTCATGATAACTGCAGTGCCAAAATGACAGATTGCTCTGACATAATTTTGCATAACGAATCTGAGATGCCTAATGGATTAAAAATGAAAGTGCCAGTAAATGAACTTGTGACAGAAAGTGCAAATACTTCTAAAAAAGAGGTACGGTTTAACCTGGAGCTAAATAAAACAGTAAAGATTTGCACAAATGAAAAAGAAACATTAGGAATTTCAAAAGAACAAAGGGACCGATTTAAGAAAAATGACTCATGCATGGGGAATACCAGTGAACAGGGAGTAAGTGGGGATGCTATAGCTCCTTCCCTGGGCAAGCAAAACAATGACCAAACACAGACAGAAAAAGGAAATACTCACAAGGAGGGTACAAGTCAATCACCTGAAGAATTCTTTGAGCCACATATTTTTGAAGAGGCTGAAAGGGCTGGTATCACACTAAATGATCACAAATGCACAGAATTAAAAAATGACAAATTGCTGAATTATGTTGTTACACATGTTCAGTTGGAGGATTGTAATGTGGTCTCTGATGTTACCCAGATGGATGGGCGAACAGTGGCCACACTCCAAAAAACCTCTGATCATGGAGAAATGAATAAAATCTCTCGCGCAGAAATGGGTAAAAAGGAGGGAAAAATGTCTTTCCATTTACCAATGTGCTTAGCCAAAAGTGAAAAAGACCTGAGAAAGGTGAGCCCTGAAATCAGTAAGAATTCACATTTCTTATGTGTATTAGAGGAAGTTGAGGACAGATATTATGCACCCATCACTGTAGAAGAAAAATGCCACACCTTTGCTATGATTGACACTGGCGCGCAGGCCACAATTATGTCCAAGGAGCTGGTAAAGAGTATCAATGAAGGGAGACCTCCACAGAGTCAGATCACAGTGAAGGAAAATCAAGGCCCAGTGCATAACTTTAATGGGGAGGAGGTGCCCATCATAGGTGTAACTGAGGTTGACATAAAAATAGGAAAGCACAGAATGAAACAAGAGGTATTGATCACATCTATTTGTGAAATTCCATTTCTGATGGGGACAGATTGTCTGAAAAGATTGTCTCCTCTAATAGATGGGGTGAATGGAGTGCTGTGGTCCTTAACCAAAAAACCATTGAGGCCTAAGAAACTAAAATCACAAAACAGCAATATAAATGAATGTCACACCGTTGCCAAAACAAATGATACTGTGGAGGTATATCTCCAGAATAGCTGCATACCTAGTGTCACTGTTATATTAATGTGTCAAGACAAAATGCAGAGCACAATGAAAAACTACCTGTACAAATATACTTTGACCCAAGGAAAAATTGGCAGACTGCCATAGATGAGCACACATTACGTTTTTATTTAAAAGAGAAAACATACAAACAGAATATTGCTCCTAAAACAGATTCAGAAAAACACATTACCACTCTGGCAGAAATACACATGGGAAATGAGCAACCATGGGTTCATGTTGGTATAAATGACTATTTTAAAACAATAAAAGCCACTTTAGCGCTTGAACATGAAAGGAGTTTCATTAATGAGAAATTGTTGCAAAAAATAATGGAGAGGGAAGAAATCCCGAGATTTAGGATTAAAAACCAATATGTTTCTGGGTTGGACTGTCCAGACTTTGAAAACCGAATTGCAGGGAGATGCATGCTTAAAATTAGCATTGGGCAGAAAACAATTTACCATAATGTATGGATAGTGAGTGGAGCACAAAATGAATTTTACATGGGAAATGACATCATGCACAGAATGTGTATGGTGTTAGATTTCCTTAAACAAAAAATATGGTCACGCCTAGGTGGTCCGGCACCTGAATTTGAAGACAAAAGAAGGGCTTATCATTGTGCACAACTGGTTCCTTATGCAATCGAATTACAAATGAGGAAAAATACTATTATTCCTGCATTTACAAAACAGTTTGCAATAACACTGAAATGCAAAAATGGACAGCAGATGAAAGGCTCTGATGCATTTGTATGCCTGAATGAATCCATAAAACAGCAAGGCCTGGATTATGAATACATTCCATTGGTAGACATTGGTGAGGGATCTGTAAAAATCATGGTAAATAATAAAGGTTGTCAGGATATTCATTTAGAGGAAAACTCCCCATTAGGAATGGCCATACAAAAATCACATTATACGGCAGATTTAAATAACATGGTGATTGGGAATATTCCTGAAAAATATGTAGATGCCAAGGGCGAGTTGCCAGAACACCTGGACTCTCAGCCCAAAGGAATATTTAAAATTTATTCTGTGTATCCTTATGATTCAAATGAGACAGTGTGCTGCCATCAAGAGGATTGCATAATATTTAATTTAAATGAAAATGAAACAGAAAATCAGCCCATTGAAGTGGAAGCTGATATGCCAAAATATTTAAAAGTGGCAGCTTTACAAAAAGACACAGCCACACAGTTAGAAGAAAGCGCCGAGATTCCCTTACCAGAAGATTTTCCAGAATTTTCCAAAATGGTAGAAGAGCAGATCTCCTTAGCGGATGCATGTGAAAGCAATGAAGAGAGGGACAATCTGAGGGAGATATTTATGGAGTTTAAGGATGTATTTGCAAAAGATGCTTATGATTGTGGTTTAACTGATTTACATGTGGCCACACTACCAGAAGGGTGTAGCAGAAACCCAGTGTTTGTACGCCAGTATAGACTACCGCTGGCATGTTTAGAATCATTGGCAGAGATTATTAAAAATTTGGAATCACGGGGAATCATCAGGCCCATTCATAGCACATCCAATACACCTATTTTAGGTGTATTGAAGCCAAATGGTCAATGGCGGCTGTGTGCAGACTTGAGAGAGTTAAATAAAAGAATACCAATATCTAGATGGCCACTGCCATTCATTGATCAGGGCCTAGCTCAGGTACATGGTTCAAATGTATTTACCACATTAGATCTCACCTCTGGATATTGGTGCGTGCCATTGGCAGAGGAGATACAACATTTATTTTCCTTTACATTTGACAGGACTCAATATGCCTGGCTTAGAGCTCCGTTCGGGTACATCAATAGTGGGAGTGAATTTGGCATATTTTTGAGAAAGGCCATGCCGGATGCAGCGGAAAGAGGAACAATAGTTTATGTGGACGATGTCCTGATAAAAAATGAAAGCCTGAAAAGCCATTTTGATGAAATAAGACATGTACTTGGCCAATTGCAGAAAGCAGGCGCCAAAGTATCTTTGCAAAAAGCACAATGGTGCAAGAAAAAAGTGAACTTTCTAGGGCATGAAGTGACTGAACATGGGCTAAATCCACAAAAGAAGAAAATAGAGGCCATACAAAGATTAAAAGATCCTAAAAATGTGAAAGGAGTAAAAAGTTTATTAGGGATGACAGGCTATAACAGAAAGTTCATTGAAAATTATGCAGAAATCACTCAACCATTGACTAAACTGCTTAAACTGAATACTCCCTGGAAATGGGAAAAAGGGCAGTCTGATGCAGTGGCTAGATTAAAGGAATGTCTTGTAAAGGCACCATGTTTAGCATACCCCATAAAGGACAGGGATTTCTTTATAGAAATAGGTTTTTCTGAACATTGTATGTCAACAGTGTTATCACAAAAACACGATTTGAATCACAAAACCATTGCATATGCAAGTAAGGCATTTTCCCAAGTTGAAATGAAATTTAATGAATGTGAAAAGGCCCTATTAACCACTGTGTGGGCACTACAACATTTCCGCCCCATTGTTCAGGGAGAAAAGGTAATTATTGAAACAAATCATCAACCTTTGCAATTTTTAGAGAGTAAAAGAATTAGATCAGGTAATCTAGCGCAATCCAGAATCACTTCATGGACGCTAGCATTACAAGGTTTTCCCGTAGAAGTGAGATATGGACAAAATAAAAAGAACCCAATTGCTCAAGGGTTAGCTGACTTACATGACTGTGCAGCTGAACAAATACCAAATGAAATGGAAGTAGAAACTAGTTTGCAGGAATTTTAACAATCACCACACAAAGCTTTTGATGAAAAAACATGCAAGGATTTGCCAACTGTATATGTGGATGGTTGTGCTTTTCACATTGAAAATGACAGTAATAAACAGTTAGTGGCAGGAATAGGAAATGTCTGGTTGAAATGTGAAGGTGTCCCCAGTATAGGGATGAGGATTGGAGATAGGAGCAGTCAGGTGGCGGAATTGGCAGCCATTTATAAAGCAATTGCTACTGCAGTTGATAAAAAGTTCAGTGAAATTGTCCTGGTGACTGATTCTGACTATGCACGGAATAGCTTTGTGGAGTATTTGCCTGGTTGGAAAGCAAGAGGCATGGTTACATATAACAAAAAGCCACTTAAGCATGGAAAAATGATACAAGCCATAGACAAATTGGTGTCAGAGAATGAGTTAACAATATACTGGAGAAAAATTCGTGGGCATTTAAAAACACCAGGAGAGGATAAGGAGGGAAATGATAAGGCAGACCACCTGGCTTAGATTGGGGCTGTGATGGGAGAATTGCTACCTATTGATTATTTAATGGGTGAAATACAAATTGATGCAGTCACACGTTCTAAAGCACCAAAGGAGGTAGATCAACCGGTGATGCAGTGGAGTCATGACACGCCAGACCAAGATTTGATTGAGGCACAAAAGAATGATCAAATTTTGGGAATCTATTATAATCATTTGATAGATCCCGAACAAAATCCTTTAACAGAAAATGACTGTATGGGAAAAGAAGAGTTGAGGGTGCTATTAAAGAACAAAACACGAATTAGATTACAGGATGGACTCATGATTAGAGAGTCCATAACAGGACAAATACAGTGGGTAGTACCCCTTTCATTCAGAGGACTAATGCTACACCATGCACATGATGCCATAACCGCAGGCCATAGAGGTTCACAAAAAACATTAGAAATACTAAAAGATTATGCTTACTGGCCACATATGTCCCAAGATGTGGAATTATATACTAGAGGATGTCTAGTATGCGCCCAATTTAAACCTGCTTCACCAATCCATAGAGCACCATTGATGAAAAGAGGCCTAACTCTCCCATGGTCAGATTTGCAAATAGACTATGTGGGTCATTTAAAAAGGTCGAGCAGGGGACACCGTTATATTTTGAGTGTGGTATGTTTGATGTCGAAGTGGATTGAATGCATTCCTGCACCAGATTGTAGTGCGCAAACAGCAGCCACATTGCTGGTGAACCATGTGTTCTCAAGGTTTGGGTTGCCACAAAGAATTGAGTCAGACAGAGGAAGTCATTTCACAAGTACTCTAATGAGTAAGGTATGGCAAATACTAGGTGTGAAAAGTAAACTACATATCGCATATCGGGCGGCGTCTTCAGGTACAGTTGAAAGAAGCAATAGGTCTGTTGTGGATATTTTAAAGAAATTTGTGGCAGAAGCAGGTTCCAGCTGGGATTTACGTTTACCGTTGGTTTTGATGGCAATCAGGTCGACTCCTGCCAAAGCAACAGGTGTTAGCCCCCATGAGGTCTTAACAGGTAGGAAAATGGTGTTACCACAACACCTACTATACAGAACACATGAGCAAACCCTTGTGAGTGCATCCACAGTTCATGAATATATTGATGAACTGAGGAGGCATTTGCAACATGCATTTGCTTTTGTGCAGAGAAATCTGGAAAGAGCTGCTGACAGTGCAAAATCTTATTATGATAAAAAGACATCAGTAAAGGAATACAGTGTAGGGGATCAGGTGTACAAGTTTCATTTTGGAAAAAGTAAACAGAAAAATTCTAAATTTCTAGCAGCCTGGCAGGGGCCATTTCGAATTATAGATAAGGTCTCTCCTGTGGTTTATAAAATTTTGAAAAATGAAGGTGAAACAGCAATAGAGCAGTTTGTCCATGTAAATCAAATCAAACCATGCCATCCCAGACATGAGATCAGGCAGCTTGAGCATGTAGAAACAGATAAAGTCCCTTGAACACAAAAAGAGAAAATAAATGGGTACAATCAGGAGGCAGTGACAAAGGAGTTAAAAAGTTGATTGTTATAATGGCACATAAACACTGTAATATATGTAAAAATATATAATATAAAATACATAAATAAATAAATAAATATATAATGGAAGCTCATGGTTGGTGTGCGGAGAGAAAATGTATTAAATATTGAATGCTGTTTATATGTGCTTGTTTTCTTTTAACTTGTGTTTAATTTCAGGAAAAAAAACGAAATATTTTTACCAAGCATGTTTTGTTTTTGGCAAAAGGGTGAAGTTAGTATTGTGCTATGTACTTAATTTGTTTATTTCTATTTGATTTAGAAAATTAACATTATTTGGTCGGAGGTTCCGGGATCAGAGGCCACGGGAGACGATGGAGTCCTGGAGTCCCCTGGATGAAGACCAAAAGATGCCTGCCTCCAGGTGGAGGTGAAGACAAGATAACCAGAATGCTAAAAAAGATTACTCCTATGGATCTAAGATTGCCAAGATGAAAGTGTACTCGAATGAACCAAATAACATCGCTGGTCGGGACATATCAGAGGCAGACAAGAGTCCTGACATATGGAGTTCCACGTATTTGTTATTTTAATTATTTATTTTAATTTGTTATATTAATTATTTGTTTTGGTTAGTTGTTTTATTTCATTGTTTTAATTGACTTGTAAAATCTAAACTTAGAGTAATGCCACTTCAACTGAGAAGGCAAATGTAGAACATTTTGTACACTAATGAACCCAGATGAATACTGTGTTGATTGCAACTTTTTCATTGATGCACATGAATATTCATTTTGTTGGATTGCTATATTGTGAAAAGAAGAAAAAGAACAAATTGTTTTTAGGAATTGGTTTGGATCGTAGCCAGATTCTAAAAACAAAAGGAGGGTATGTAAGGATATTTAGCAACCAGCACAGAGTACAGCACTACTGCACAGGTAGCAACCAGCACAGAGTACAGCACTACTGCACAGGTAGCAATTTTTTTTTTTGATGCAGCACCAAATGCCTATGGTGCATTGCTATATGTGTTACCAGATTAACAAGGAAAGACAGGCTATTCAGTCAAAAACGATTTTAACATATAAGATGCAAATCTATTTTTACAGTTAAAAGCACACGTGCACATTCAAAAATGCACACTATTTTCACCTGAAATGCCTATGGTGCAAGAGACACATTTGAAAATTAATAACTAACATTACTCATAACTAACCTGACTAATGAAACTGAAAACATAATCCACTAATAAAAATGTGTCTCCACTGCAGAATTAGGCCTACTCTGAAAGTGAACTTTTAAACGCACATTCATTTTTTTTTTCTTTTCGTTTTCTCTGCTGCCCTCTCCACATAAATACAGGAAGCAAAAGGGCTCGAAAGAACAGGAAATCAGTTGGTTACAAAGTATTACTATAAAAATGAGCCATTGTGTAGAGAAGGAGGAGATGGCATGATTGATTCTGATTGGAACAGCGTCATAGCAAGTATCATGCTAGAGGGAGTGATCAGAGTTTTGCTGGGGGGAGTTTGAGGAGAGAGAAGTACAGTCAAGATTTGGCAGAGCTGGGAGAAGGACCTTTTTCCTGGCTGGAGCATTCCTATCTGCAAAAGCTGAGAATTCCAGGCAATGACCCCGGTTTGAGAAGGAAAGGCGCTCCTTTTCACTGGGGTTAATCTTCAAGGGAGCCACATTCAGAAAGAGAACAGCTAAAGAAAACTCGACTGAACAGATAAGGTAATTACATAAGTGTGGGAGCTGAGTGTGTATGAGAATGTTCAGTCAGAGTAGAAAAGGAGATTCCAGTGCCTTAATCACATGTTAATGTTGCAAATTGTGTTCTGTTCTCCGCCATTTTTTTTCAGTGTATCACAGACAATGCTGTTACTGTGCTATTTTATTTATTTCTGTAAAGAGTGAGATCGTGTTTAAATGCAATTTTCATAATACAGAAAAATATTTGAAAGCAGACGGGTGGTGTATTTTATATTTACCAATACAGTGCTGATGATGAGGGGAGATTTTTAAACAATGCAATTGTCATTTTAAGACAGATGTGTGCATGATCATATTCAGTATGGACAGTTGAGAGTGATTGTTTGTAGCATAGCTCGTTGGAGGTACATGAGCCAACGGGAAGAGGGACTCTCTGAACATAGTTCCCTACCGTATATAAGGTAGTGGAAATTACCACAAAATTACCACATATAGCTCTCTGTCGTAAATAAGTCAGTGAGATCGCCCATGGTGGCACACTAACACTAACACTGAAAATGTGGTATTCCTAAAATGTAGGTCTGAGGTCTCTCTAGTGATTACACGAAAAATCTAAGCAAAGATAAGGGATTCTGGACATTGGGGCCACATATAAAACAAGGGAATTATGCTCACCAAAATACCACCAACCACGCATACCAACCACGCATACCAAATATGCATGTCTGGGTGCTGAAATAATGCATGTCCACTGTATTATTGTTGCACATGGCCAAATCTGAATACAAGGAGTGATTATTGCTAAGTTATTTTTCGGCGGTAATAAAATACCGTCAGGCCCCAAATCTCCACAAAATACCCTACATATTTATGGTGCGTTGCAGGCCGGGAAAGTGATCATAGAGTACCTACTGGGCGTGGCAAGTGTGTCTCACACTGCCATTTGCACATTAAAAGGAACCCATTTTATAATAGCAGTGTGCCACTAAAAACGAATTTCAGAATGTCACAAAGGGAAACCACATTCTCAGATCTAGTGCAATATTTAGAGGCAAAGTTGTTTGCACATGGGAATTGGTCGTCGAATAGCACGTTAGAATGGAGTAACCGCATTCAGGGTGAGGTGCAGAAAGAAAAACTAGACAATATTTTTGCAGAAGGCAGCATAATTCACGTCTGCCTTACAAGATTATTGAATGCAGCCGATAAAAGTGCAGAGAAAGACTGTTTAATACGGCTATGCGGCAAAATATGGTTTATTTTAAACAAGTCCCTGCGAATGCAAGAGAATGATACTCAGCTAATTAACAGGTTAAAGACTGAATTAGATGGGGCAAGTAAAAATCAGGAAATGTTGAGAGCAGAATTGGATGTATGCCAAAAAGACATGCAATTAAAATGCAGAGACTTTGATACTCAGTTATCCAAAAGCAAGAAACAATTTGAAGATAGTGAGCAAGAATTGGCACACTTAAAAGCCTTAGTGGATCACATTAGGCAGGATAAAGATGAGGTTGTTTCAGAAATGCAGATTTTACAAAAAGAACATTGTGAAAAAGAAGGTGATCTCCAGAGTGCAGAAGAAGAAATGATTAAAATGATTCAAGAAAGAGACAAGAGAAATAAAGAGTTCAATGAATGCCAAATGCAAATGTGCGACATGCAGGAGGTGATTAATAAGATGAATGGTGAAAACAACTATTTGCAAGATGAAGCCAACAGACTCCTTAAAAAGTGTAAGGACTTAGAACAGCAAATGTGCATTACCAGGTCCCATGAGAGGCGGCAGGGTACCACATTCAATGGAGTGGAGGTGAATTCTAGCTCTGCCCAAAGAGCTAGTGCTCCAGTGACTGGGCCGGTGACTGAACTTGGTTGCAGTGCCCTTGGGGGATTTGATACTCCCATTGGGGGCAGCCACCAATCTCATACACCTGAAAACAGGATTGAATCACAAAATAGTACAATTCCATGCATTGCAACAAGTAGCCCCATAAAAATAATGAAATCCATTAAAGCCCTGATCAAACCATTTAAAAAGGGAGGTGAATGCTGCATTGAGGATCACTTAGAAGCGGTGCATGACATTTTTAAAGCACTCCAGATACCTAAGGAACAGTACAGACAATATTTTCATTTAACTTTAGATGCCCCGACGGCCAGCATCATAAGGGGATTAAATGAACAGCAGAATATGACATGGCTGGAGTTTGAAAAAGAAATTAGGCGTCATTTTTCTCCTTTTCAGTCATTGCAGGAGGCAAAGAAAGTCGCGTACACAATTACTGCTGGACCTAATACATCCCCATGCCAATTTTTACAAGACTTAAAAAGAGCATTTTCTCGCTTTGATGTATCTTTTGACTCAAATTCCAATGAGTTTAAAACTGCATACTTCTATGGGCTACAGAAAGACATCATATCCCAATTGGTCCGTGAATTTGACCGTGACAAGTCCCTTGAATGGATTGTACATCAAAGCACAAAACTATATGAGGTACTCTATTGTCAGGGTAGAGAAAGTGATAAAATGAAAGATACTAGACCTAAATCTAAAGAAACCTCAGCCACAGTAATGGAAATCAGGTCAGCCAAAATGTCCCTTGAGTCTGCTCAAAGCCAAGGTAAAAATAATGTGACACCTGAACAAAGGGGTAATCAACAAAGATCGCCATTTCCTGTACCAATGTTCCAATCACATGATCCTAGTAATAGAGAGAGCTACATCAGCCCTAGGTATTTAGGGGACAGACCCCGGGTAGGATACCGGCCTGATATGGCAGGTATGAACAATAACCAGAGACAAAATCAAGACCAAAGAAATGATGGTCCCTACCAGTCATTGGGGACACAGAGTAGATTTGATCCCAATACCATGATATATGGTAATCAGGATAGGCCCCGATATGTGGATCGATTTACTGATAATGGAAATCAACATAGGGGCCAGTACCCACAATCTGAGAGACAGGACATGAGGCAAAACGTGAACTACAATCCACGCCAGTACAATGATTCCCCACCAGGGGACTATAATCAAAGGATGGGTACAACCCGCTCCCCTCCACAAATGAATCAAGAGTTCAGAAACCATCCCAACCGACATCAATCACTTGAGAGGTATCAGAATAGATCCAATCAGGGGGAAAACAACCAATATCGACCTAGGCCACAGAAAGAGGATCCTAGAGAGATGGAAAGGTTCCAATGCCTTGAGGCCCAAGTGAAAATGTTAGCTGAGCAAATAGGAAAGCTCTGTACAGCGCAAAAACAACCTTCCAAAGAGGGGGCTGATGGCCATAGCAATGACCGGGGGGATTCCGAAAAGTGACTAAGTACTCATGATAACTGCAGTGCCAAAATGACAGATTGCTCTGACATAATTTTGCATAACGAATCTGAGATGCCTAATGGATTAAAAATGAAAGTGCCAGTAAATGAACTTGTGACAGAAAGTGCAAATACTTCTAAAAAAGAGGTACGGTTTAACCTGGAGCTAAATAAAACAGTAAAGATTTGCACAAATGAAAAAGAAACATTAGGAATTTCAAAAGAACAAAGGGACCGATTTAAGAAAAATGACTCATGCATGGGGAATACCAGTGAACAGGGAGTAAGTGGGGATGCTATAGCTCCTTCCCTGGGCAAGCAAAACAATGACCAAACACAGACAGAAAAAGGAAATACTCACAAGGAGGGTACAAGTCAATCACCTGAAGAATTCTTTGAGCCACATATTTTTGAAGAGGCTGAAAGGGCTGGTATCACACTAAATGATCACAAATGCACAGAATTAAAAAATGACAAATTGCTGAATTATGTTGTTACACATGTTCAGTTGGAGGATTGTAATGTGGTCTCTGATGTTACCCAGATGGATGGGCGAACAGTGGCCACACTCCAAAAAACCTCTGATCATGGAGAAATGAATAAAATCTCTCGCGCAGAAATGGGTAAAAAGGAGGGAAAAATGTCTTTCCATTTACCAATGTGCTTAGCCAAAAGTGAAAAAGACCTGAGAAAGGTGAGCCCTGAAATCAGTAAGAATTCACATTTCTTATGTGTATTAGAGGAAGTTGAGGACAGATATTATGCACCCATCACTGTAGAAGAAAAATGCCACACCTTTGCTATGATTGACACTGGCGCGCAGGCCACAATTATGTCCAAGGAGCTGGTAAAGAGTATCAATGAAGGGAGACCTCCACAGAGTCAGATCACAGTGAAGGAAAATCAAGGCCCAGTGCATAACTTTAATGGGGAGGAGGTGCCCATCATAGGTGTAACTGAGGTTGACATAAAAATAGGAAAGCACAGAATGAAACAAGAGGTATTGATCACATCTATTTGTGAAATTCCATTTCTGATGGGGACAGATTGTCTGAAAAGATTGTCTCCTCTAATAGATGGGGTGAATGGAGTGCTGTGGTCCTTAACCAAAAAACCATTGAGGCCTAAGAAACTAAAATCACAAAACAGCAATATAAATGAATGTCACACCGTTGCCAAAACAAATGATACTGTGGAGGTATATCTCCAGAATAGCTGCATACCTAGTGTCACTGTTATATTAATGTGTCAAGACAAAATGCAGAGCACAATGAAAAACTACCTGTACAAATATACTTTGACCCAAGGAAAAATTGGCAGACTGCCATAGATGAGCACACATTACGTTTTTATTTAAAAGAGAAAACATACAAACAGAATATTGCTCCTAAAACAGATTCAGAAAAACACATTACCACTCTGGCAGAAATACACATGGGAAATGAGCAACCATGGGTTCATGTTGGTATAAATGACTATTTTAAAACAATAAAAGCCACTTTAGCGCTTGAACATGAAAGGAGTTTCATTAATGAGAAATTGTTGCAAAAAATAATGGAGAGGGAAGAAATCCCGAGATTTAGGATTAAAAACCAATATGTTTCTGGGTTGGACTGTCCAGACTTTGAAAACCGAATTGCAGGGAGATGCATGCTTAAAATTAGCATTGGGCAGAAAACAATTTACCATAATGTATGGATAGTGAGTGGAGCACAAAATGAATTTTACATGGGAAATGACATCATGCACAGAATGTGTATGGTGTTAGATTTCCTTAAACAAAAAATATGGTCACGCCTAGGTGGTCCGGCACCTGAATTTGAAGACAAAAGAAGGGCTTATCATTGTGCACAACTGGTTCCTTATGCAATCGAATTACAAATGAGGAAAAATACTATTATTCCTGCATTTACAAAACAGTTTGCAATAACACTGAAATGCAAAAATGGACAGCAGATGAAAGGCTCTGATGCATTTGTATGCCTGAATGAATCCATAAAACAGCAAGGCCTGGATTATGAATACATTCCATTGGTAGACATTGGTGAGGGATCTGTAAAAATCATGGTAAATAATAAAGGTTGTCAGGATATTCATTTAGAGGAAAACTCCCCATTAGGAATGGCCATACAAAAATCACATTATACGGCAGATTTAAATAACATGGTGATTGGGAATATTCCTGAAAAATATGTAGATGCCAAGGGCGAGTTGCCAGAACACCTGGACTCTCAGCCCAAAGGAATATTTAAAATTTATTCTGTGTATCCTTATGATTCAAATGAGACAGTGTGCTGCCATCAAGAGGATTGCATAATATTTAATTTAAATGAAAATGAAACAGAAAATCAGCCCATTGAAGTGGAAGCTGATATGCCAAAATATTTAAAAGTGGCAGCTTTACAAAAAGACACAGCCACACAGTTAGAAGAAAGCGCCGAGATTCCCTTACCAGAAGATTTTCCAGAATTTTCCAAAATGGTAGAAGAGCAGATCTCCTTAGCGGATGCATGTGAAAGCAATGAAGAGAGGGACAATCTGAGGGAGATATTTATGGAGTTTAAGGATGTATTTGCAAAAGATGCTTATGATTGTGGTTTAACTGATTTACATGTGGCCACACTACCAGAAGGGTGTAGCAGAAACCCAGTGTTTGTACGCCAGTATAGACTACCGCTGGCATGTTTAGAATCATTGGCAGAGATTATTAAAAATTTGGAATCACGGGGAATCATCAGGCCCATTCATAGCACATCCAATACACCTATTTTAGGTGTATTGAAGCCAAATGGTCAATGGCGGCTGTGTGCAGACTTGAGAGAGTTAAATAAAAGAATACCAATATCTAGATGGCCACTGCCATTCATTGATCAGGGCCTAGCTCAGGTACATGGTTCAAATGTATTTACCACATTAGATCTCACCTCTGGATATTGGTGCGTGCCATTGGCAGAGGAGATACAACATTTATTTTCCTTTACATTTGACAGGACTCAATATGCCTGGCTTAGAGCTCCGTTCGGGTACATCAATAGTGGGAGTGAATTTGGCATATTTTTGAGAAAGGCCATGCCGGATGCAGCGGAAAGAGGAACAATAGTTTATGTGGACGATGTCCTGATAAAAAATGAAAGCCTGAAAAGCCATTTTGATGAAATAAGACATGTACTTGGCCAATTGCAGAAAGCAGGCGCCAAAGTATCTTTGCAAAAAGCACAATGGTGCAAGAAAAAAGTGAACTTTCTAGGGCATGAAGTGACTGAACATGGGCTAAATCCACAAAAGAAGAAAATAGAGGCCATACAAAGATTAAAAGATCCTAAAAATGTGAAAGGAGTAAAAAGTTTATTAGGGATGACAGGCTATAACAGAAAGTTCATTGAAAATTATGCAGAAATCACTCAACCATTGACTAAACTGCTTAAACTGAATACTCCCTGGAAATGGGAAAAAGGGCAGTCTGATGCAGTGGCTAGATTAAAGGAATGTCTTGTAAAGGCACCATGTTTAGCATACCCCATAAAGGACAGGGATTTCTTTATAGAAATAGGTTTTTCTGAACATTGTATGTCAACAGTGTTATCACAAAAACACGATTTGAATCACAAAACCATTGCATATGCAAGTAAGGCATTTTCCCAAGTTGAAATGAAATTTAATGAATGTGAAAAGGCCCTATTAACCACTGTGTGGGCACTACAACATTTCCGCCCCATTGTTCAGGGAGAAAAGGTAATTATTGAAACAAATCATCAACCTTTGCAATTTTTAGAGAGTAAAAGAATTAGATCAGGTAATCTAGCGCAATCCAGAATCACTTCATGGACGCTAGCATTACAAGGTTTTCCCGTAGAAGTGAGATATGGACAAAATAAAAAGAACCCAATTGCTCAAGGGTTAGCTGACTTACATGACTGTGCAGCTGAACAAATACCAAATGAAATGGAAGTAGAAACTAGTTTGCAGGAATTTGAACAATCACCACACAAAGCTTTTGATGAAAAAACATGCAAGGATTTGCCAACTGTATATGTGGATGGTTGTGCTTTTCACATTGAAAATGACAGTAATAAACAGTTAGTGGCAGGAATAGGAAATGTCTGGTTGAAATGTGAAGGTGTCCCCAGTATAGGGATGAGGATTGGAGATAGGAGCAGTCAGGTGGCGGAATTGGCAGCCATTTATAAAGCAATTGCTACTGCAGTTGATAAAAAGTTCAGTGAAATTGTCCTGGTGACTGATTCTGACTATGCACGGAATAGCTTTGTGGAGTATTTGCCTGGTTGGAAAGCAAGAGGCATGGTTACATATAACAAAAAGCCACTTAAGCATGGAAAAATGATACAAGCCATAGACAAATTGGTGTCAGAGAATGAGTTAACAATATACTGGAGAAAAATTCGTGGGCATTTAAAAACACCAGGAGAGGATAAGGAGGGAAATGATAAGGCAGACCACCTGGCTTAGATTGGGGCTGTGATGGGAGAATTGCTACCTATTGATTATTTAATGGGTGAAATACAAATTGATGCAGTCACACGTTCTAAAGCACCAAAGGAGGTAGATCAACCGGTGATGCAGTGGAGTCATGACACGCCAGACCAAGATTTGATTGAGGCACAAAAGAATGATCAAATTTTGGGAATCTATTATAATCATTTGATAGATCCCGAACAAAATCCTTTAACAGAAAATGACTGTATGGGAAAAGAAGAGTTGAGGGTGCTATTAAAGAACAAAACACGAATTAGATTACAGGATGGACTCATGATTAGAGAGTCCATAACAGGACAAATACAGTGGGTAGTACCCCTTTCATTCAGAGGACTAATGCTACACCATGCACATGATGCCATAACCGCAGGCCATAGAGGTTCACAAAAAACATTAGAAATACTAAAAGATTATGCTTACTGGCCACATATGTCCCAAGATGTGGAATTATATACTAGAGGATGTCTAGTATGCGCCCAATTTAAACCTGCTTCACCAATCCATAGAGCACCATTGATGAAAAGAGGCCTAACTCTCCCATGGTCAGATTTGCAAATAGACTATGTGGGTCATTTAAAAAGGTCGAGCAGGGGACACCGTTATATTTTGAGTGTGGTATGTTTGATGTCGAAGTGGATTGAATGCATTCCTGCACCAGATTGTAGTGCGCAAACAGCAGCCACATTGCTGGTGAACCATGTGTTCTCAAGGTTTGGGTTGCCACAAAGAATTGAGTCAGACAGAGGAAGTCATTTCACAAGTACTCTAATGAGTAAGGTATGGCAAATACTAGGTGTGAAAAGTAAACTACATATCGCATATCGGGCGGCGTCTTCAGGTACAGTTGAAAGAAGCAATAGGTCTGTTGTGGATATTTTAAAGAAATTTGTGGCAGAAGCAGGTTCCAGCTGGGATTTACGTTTACCGTTGGTTTTGATGGCAATCAGGTCGACTCCTGCCAAAGCAACAGGTGTTAGCCCCCATGAGGTCTTAACAGGTAGGAAAATGGTGTTACCACAACACCTACTATACAGAACACATGAGCAAACCCTTGTGAGTGCATCCACAGTTCATGAATATATTGATGAACTGAGGAGGCATTTGCAACATGCATTTGCTTTTGTGCAGAGAAATCTGGAAAGAGCTGCTGACAGTGCAAAATCTTATTATGATAAAAAGACATCAGTAAAGGAATACAGTGTAGGGGATCAGGTGTACAAGTTTCATTTTGGAAAAAGTAAACAGAAAAATTCTAAATTTCTAGCAGCCTGGCAGGGGCCATTTCGAATTATAGATAAGGTCTCTCCTGTGGTTTATAAAATTTTGAAAAATGAAGGTGAAACAGCAATAGAGCAGTTTGTCCATGTAAATCAAATCAAACCATGCCATCCCAGACATGAGATCAGGCAGCTTGAGCATGTAGAAACAGATAAAGTCCCTTGAACACAAAAAGAGAAAATAAATGGGTACAATCAGGAGGCAGTGACAAAGGAGTTAAAAAGTTGATTGTTATAATGGCACATAAACACTGTAATATATGTAAAAATATATAATATAAAATACATAAATAAATAAATAAATATATAATGGAAGCTCATGGTTGGTGTGCGGAGAGAAAATGTATTAAATATTGAATGCTGTTTATATGTGCTTGTTTTCTTTTAACTTGTGTTTAATTTCAGGAAAAAAAACGAAATATTTTTACCAAGCATGTTTTGTTTTTGGCAAAAGGGTGAAGTTAGTATTGTGCTATGTACTTAATTTGTTTATTTCTATTTGATTTAGAAAATTAACATTATTTGGTCGGAGGTTCCGGGATCAGAGGCCACGGGAGACGATGGAGTCCTGGAGTCCCCTGGATGAAGACCAAAAGATGCCTGCCTCCAGGTGGAGGTGAAGACAAGATAACCAGAATGCTAAAAAAGATGACTCCTATGGATCTAAGATTGCCAAGATGAAAGTGTACTCGAATGAACCAAATAACATCGCTGGTCGGGACATATCAGAGGCAGACAAGAGTCCTGACATATGGAGTTCCACGTATTTGTTATTTTAATTATTTATTTTAATTTGTTATATTAATTATTTGTTTTGGTTAGTTGTTTTATTTCATTGTTTTAATTGACTTGTAAAATCTAAACTTAGAGTAATGCCACTTCAACTGAGAAGGCAAATGTAGAACATTTTGTACACTAATGAACCCAGATGAATACTGTGTTGATTGCAACTTTTTCATTGATGCACATGAATATTCATTTTGTTGGATTGCTATATTGTGAAAAGAAGAAAAAGAACAAATTGTTTTTAGGAATTGGTTTGGATCGTAGCCAGATTCTAAAAACAAAAGGAGGGTATGTAAGGATATTTAGCAACCAGCACAGAGTACAGCACTACTGCACAGGTAGCAACCAGCACAGAGTACAGCACTACTGCACAGGTAGCAATTTTTTTTTTTGATGCAGCACCAAATGCCTATGGTGCATTGCTATATGTGTTACCAGATTAACAAGGAAAGACAGGCTATTCAGTCAAAAACGATTTTAACATATAAGATGCAAATCTATTTTTACAGTTAAAAGCACACGTGCACATTCAAAAATGCACACTATTTTCACCTGAAATGCCTATGGTGCAAGAGACACATTTGAAAATTAATAACTAACATTACTCATAACTAACCTGACTAATGAAACTGAAAACATAATCCACTAATAAAAATGTGTCTCCACTGCAGAATTAGGCCTACTCTGAAAGTGAACTTTTAAACGCACATTCATTTTTTTTTCTTTTCGTTTTCTCTGCTGCCCTCTCCACATAAATACAGGAAGCAAAAGGGCTCGAAAGAACAGGAAATCAGTTGGTTACAAAGTATTACTATAAAAATGAGCCATTGTGTAGAGAAGGAGGAGATGGCATGATTGATTCTGATTGGAACAGCGTCATAGCAAGTATCATGCTAGAGGGAGTGATCAGAGTTTTGCTGGGGGGAGTTTGAGGAGAGAGAAGTACAGTCAAGATTTGGCAGAGCTGGGAGAAGGACCTTTTTCCTGGCTGGAGCATTCCTATCTGCAAAAGCTGAGAATTCCAGGCAATGACCCCGGTTTGAGAAGGAAAGGCGCTCCTTTTCACTGGGGTTAATCTTCAAGGGAGCCACATTCAGAAAGAGAACAGCTAAAGAAAACTCGACTGAACAGATAAGGTAATTACATAAGTGTGGGAGCTGAGTGTGTATGAGAATGTTCAGTCAGAGTAGAAAAGGAGATTCCAGTGCCTTAATCACATGTTAATGTTGCAAATTGTGTTCTGTTCTCCGCCATTTTTTTTCAGTGTATCACAGACAATGCTGTTACTGTGCTATTTTATTTATTTCTGTAAAGAGTGAGATCGTGTTTAAATGCAATTTTCATAATACAGAAAAATATTTGAAAGCAGACGGGTGGTGTATTTTATATTTACCAATACAGTGCTGATGATGAGGGGAGATTTTTAAACAATGCAATTGTCATTTTAAGACAGATGTGTGCATGATCATATTCAGTATGGACAGTTGAGAGTGATTGTTTGTAGCATAGCTCGTTGGAGGTACATGAGCCAACGGGAAGAGGGACTCTCTGAACATAGTTCCCTACCGTATATAAGGTAGTGGAAATTACCACAAAATTACCACATATAGCTCTCTGTCGTAAATAAGTCAGTGAGATCGCCCATGGTGGCACACTAACACTAACACTGAAAATGTGGTATTCCTAAAATGTAGGTCTGAGGTCTCTCTAGTGATTACACGAAAAATCTAAGCAAAGATAAGGGATTCTGGACATTGGGGCCACAAATAAAACAAGGGAATTATGCTCACCAAAATACCACCAACCACGCATACCAACCACGCATACCAAATATGCATGTCTGGGTGCTGAAATAATGCATGTCCACTGTATTATTGTTGCACATGGCCAAATCTGAATACAAGGAGTGATTATTGCTAAGTTATTTTTCGGCGGTAATAAAATACCGTCAGGCCCCAAATCTCCACAAAATACCCTACAGGTAGAAGTAGGACTGTGGAAAGCAGGAGAAGCAGGAGAATTCACTCAGCGGTCCGTCCTCACTGCTCTCACCAGACACACTGCTTCGCACACCGCTATATATTGACAATGCTGCAGTCCTAACCTGCAAAATGCACTGTCACTATATGCTTGGGAGGTGGCACACCCAGCAAAAACATCACAGGCCAGGAGCACTGATTTCACAGCCATCTTATATCTGTTAAAGCATCAAAAGCCAGATTTCCGTAATGTGAAAAAGACTACTTCATATGCCATACACTGCTATCAAATGCTAAGTGCACCCTCATATAAATCGTATAGTGCTATCTCTACACGGATCAGCCTAATACAGCATGTGTGGCCATCATATGGAAGCTGCAGCCTTAAAATCCCCAGTGCTGTGATCATTGCCAAGTGCAGCCTCAAACACCCAAGTACTGTTATCTTGTGCCAGGTAAAGCTTAAAATGGTAGATGCATTATACAGCTTCTTAGTTTTTTAGAGTGCAAACCTAACCATACCACTTTTGGTTATCTCAGTTTGAGAAGTTATGGAAAATAAGGCCCTGTTTGGTAAAGTGGTTTGCCCAGGCTCAGGCATGTTGGTCAAGTGGAGAAACCAGGACACGTGCCAATTATTATGTCACTCTCCAAAGTACCCACTGGACCAAATCTCCTACAATCCAATCTTTAATTTTACTCAAGCATACTAAAATGTGTGATGCGTGCTTTTTCATGAGCAGATGCAGTAATTAGTGTTTAACAAAGTGGATATGGTAAGCACCACACCACATTCTAAATTAACCTGAACATATAAAAGAAATCCTTATGAAACCTTTTGGGTAAAACAGTTATGATGTATTATATTTCAGTGCAGGGGAACACAATAGTTAGTGGTAATAACTTAATGTTCTGGGCTATCTCCATTAATGTGTACATACTACTAAAAAAAATGAATTTGCTAAATCTATAAAAAAAAGTATACAGAAATAAGATTTGTGCACATTTCACAATGACGTGTCCAATCGACTCAAGCAAACTGCCCACACATAAATGGCAAAAACATATACATTCACCCATTGACACAGAAAATGTATACAGTGGAATACAGCTACCCACACAATAATAATTCTGAAGATACAATGGCAAGTAGTATAGTATATACCATTTAGTTACCTTATGCAAATTGACAGCTCCTTCAGGAATAACATGGGGTGGAGGCTCACATTTTACAAACAGTTATCCTTTTAAAAAGGTGAATGTGACTAAACACACTTAAGGGGGGCATTTTCTAGTGAACTGTGAGATAACATTGACGTGCAAATGTCTCACACCAGTGCTTTTACCTATTTCACTGCTCTGGGGCATTGTGAAAAACTGATGAGGTTTACTCACGACTGAGTGACTACAGGGGAAATCCATTTCCTCCTCGTACTTCCTGCTCTGCTTGCTAAAGTGCTTTGTTGTAGGCCTGCATGAGATTTTCTCGCAGGTGTACAACCTATGAACTTCACAGAAATCCATGGATAATGATGTCTGCAGCGGGATGTTTACAGGTGGCATTTACACCTTTTAGCAAACAGGTAGGAAAACTAAAGAGTAAAGACAATTCAGCTGCTTTTTTACTCTCCTATCAATCTTTGCTTTGTAAAATGTTATTTTAAAATTGCATACAGGGGACCCAACCGCACGTACGTGCTATCGTAGACAATCTTGTGCGTGCAATTAGCACTTTTCAGGAAATAATCCACTTAGAAAGTTGAAACCAAAGTAATTTATTTCAGGCCAGCAGTGTTTTGTGACTGAGCAATACATCACTCTGCCATCTTAGTGGGAGGGTCAGCAGGCCAGGAGTCGCACAGTCATTGCCAGAGGTACAAGGGAAGTTACCTTGGGTAGCAGTGTTAGTTCTAGACACATCCCAATGACGTCCATGTACTCAGTTTAAAAATGAGAATGTCGAAACAAATGGAATATGTGGTCATTATAACATTATAAGCATATGCTGCCATCATTATGATTGTCCATCTTCCCACTTACAAAACATTGAGTAGCTCAAGTTAGAACTCTGGTTGGCATGATGATAGGCGTGACTAGCAAGGAGGCATGATAATGTAGGGGATTGTTATGGTAGAGTGCTATGGCTATTCTTTCACTGTCAACATTTATAGTGGAACCCAGTAGTCCCTGCCTGTCAAGTCACATCGCATTTTGAGGGCATTGTGCCTTACGTTACCTTAAAAGAATAAAGTGAATACATTGGGAAATATTTTGGGTAGAAAATAAACGCCATTACATAGCAGTTTAGGACACTATGACACTATGAAGGACATATTGTCAAAAGGCCTACATGGGAAATAACTTTGATGCATGATGGGCATAGTGGGGGCCAGTTAATGAATCATGATTTATTTTACATCCACATATAGGGCCTCATTATAAGGCTGGCGCTCCCATAATGAAGGGGGCTAGTACGGCATCGGCCCCCTTCATTCCGGGAGCGCCGATTACGGGCTTCCCATCGCGGGATCCGGATCGCACGACTGGTAAAACCAGGCGTGCTTTCCGGGTCCGTCGAGGGGAAGAGGAAGGCAATAACGGGCCAGATGTAATCTGCCCGTTATTACCTCCCTGCCCATTCCCATTGAGCCCTATGGAGGCTCAAATGGGAATGGGGATGGGTTCCTGCAAGGAGAAATTACCGGGTGCTCCTATGTCCGAGTAACCCGGTAAGTCACCATTGCAGGAACCCGGTAATGTAGCCCGGAACGGAGACAGCCATGGAGCTAATAGCTCCATGGCTACCTCCATTCTCTTAATGAGGCCCATAGTACTGAGAAAATGGATGGCTCTGGTAGAAACATGTAAAGTTATAATTTCTGGTGAAGGACCAAATTATCCTCTACGCTTTCCTTAAACTTATATGAAAAAAATGTCAATATTTCCGATTGCCCCTCATGAGTCCAAATATAAGCATTCTTAGGGGAAGATACCTTGAATTCAAAGGCTCGTCCCTCTTGTCTCTGTGTAAAATTGGATTTTCTAAAGGTCTGAAAAGTGTTGAAGATGGAGCTGATCAACTAGGGAATCTAATACTTCCATAACATCCATTTTACCAATGCAATCCTTTCCCAGTATGGTAGACAATTGCTTTTCACCCAGATGGTGCCTAATGCTGTGTCTCCCCACCATAAGTACCTCTATTTTGTCTATCCCCTCTTCTTCCCCTACTGACCATCCCCCACTCTAACATCTCCTACCAAATAACACCACACACACAAAGCCCCATGCTTAGCATAGCAAATAATGCAACATGTGCATCAATTGATATACTTCCCCCAGATGCTCACTGCCTCCAGAGCTCTGGTCCTCTCTAAGCTAGACTATTGCAACAGCCTCTTTCTAAATCTTGCTGATTCTACTCTTCGACCTTTACAACTTATCCAGAAAAGGACTGTGAGACTTGTCCTTGGCCTCAAGCCCAGGGATCATATCTCTCCAGCTCTGAAATCTCTTCACTGGCTCCCCAGGGCTTGAGGGATCAAGTTCAAGCCCCTCTGTATCGTCCACATGGTTTTCGGGGGCCTGGGACCACTCTACCTCCAACTTTCTCATCCAAAACATCTTCCTTCTTGAGCTCTCCGCTCATCCACCTCCAACTCTCTGAGCATCCAAGGCTTCTCCAAGCAGAGAGTTGGGGGCAGATCTATCTCTCTGTCTGGGGCCACCCTCTGGAACAGCCTCCCAACCTCTCTCAAACTTGAGCAGAACCACCTCCATTCCGGAAGCAACTCAAGACCTTCCTTTTCACTTTGCTTTCTCTCTTCCTCTCCCTTGCTGATGTACCTGACTGCTCTGTGCACTGGTCACCTGGTTACACTCTGAACCTGAGCCCAGAGTCCTGCATGTCCAGTTGCCCTTGCACTGCCTCCGGGCTTCCCAGCAGTTAAGGGTTAAGGGTCTGTATCTGGAACTCTGCAGTGCCTTCTCTCTGCACTTCTGAGACACCCTTTGGCTGCACTTGTGATTTAACTGCACTTCTCCCTTTCTCTCCCCCAGGCACTTCTCCTCTTCCCTCTTCCCTGCACTTGCACGATCTGAATGACACAAGGTCCAGTAGTAACATGGTTTTGCCCTCTCTTTGTTTCCCCCTCCTTGTCTTGTCACTGCTAGAAACATTTGTGTACATGTGCGGTATCAATGTCACATCATATCATATCACAAAGCTCATCTCCCTAACTCTATACTCCTCCCATCCCATCAGTGTCTAACAGAGAGTTTGTGACGTTATATCTCACATGGTGCAATTCTGAAATGCTCAGCATTTCCCTCAGGGCCATTATTCTCACATCAATGTAATATGATTGATACTGAAGCTCAAAGGATCCTCTTGCAGATTTGTAGATGTTGATATTGTATTGGTCCAGAGGGCTTGCAAATCTGGTCATCAAAAGGAAACCGTTATTATGGCTTATGTTGTTGAAGATAATCTTCCGGAATATCATTGACACAAGGCATCATTCTTCAGAGTTGGAGGAAGGCAGTCTTGCTTCCGGTGTTAAATAAAGGTATAAGGTCTAACCCAGAAAACAACCAGCTCCTGGCCTTGCAGGACTCAATATCCAAAATCGTTGCCACTTGAATGTTGGTGAAATTAAACTGGTTAATAACAGAAATATCTTGAAAATATAGCAGACAGGGTTTTGCAAAGGCTTGAGCTCTGTTCACAATATTTGAATGCTAGTGTATTTGATTAGAAGGACTTTCTTTGTGCAGAAATCTGAAGTTGTATTTTTGTTTCGTGGACTACTCTAAAGCCTTTGATTGTGTTACATGACAAAGATTATGAGATAAGTTTGAATATCGGGGTTTTGACCCTGGTTTTTAATTTTTTTTTAAAACATCTATATTCTAACACCTCAGTCTTGGTAAGACTTAATCAAGAAGGTCTTCTTTCTGGGAAATCCCTACAAACAATGGTGTCTAACGGCGATATTTTATTGAGCTGTTTTTATGGAACTGGTTTGTGGCCGATTTATGGGTGGCCATGGGGAAAGTTAATGAAAATACCAGCCTTTCATGTATATATTACGGAGATAATACTGTGATATTGGATAGAACAGCAGTGGGGATGAAAAGTAGTTTGAACGCTCTAAAGATGTACTCCACTGAGCACTGTTTGGTAATGAATAGTGAGAAAACAAAAATAAGGAAGGTTGCGTTAAAAGGGCACATCTCACTGAACTATGTGCAAAAGGTAAATTGGGTGACTGTAGAGGTGGAGGACCAATACATGTATTTAGGCATAATTATTGTTTCGAACTTGGGTAGTGACATATTATGTCATTCTGTCCAACCCACAGATCTGGGGACATTTTGTTTGATTAAATATTTTATTTCTGCTAATGGAGGACTTTCTATAGAAGTCATGTTAAAACTATATAGTTTGAGCATAGTACCCTGCATATTATATGAATTAAGTGCCTTTTTGGGAAAGGACATTTTTTGGATACAGAAAGTGGATGTTAAAATGTGGCGTAAAGTTCTGGTGCTGCCTAAATCTGTACCATTAGAAGCTCTGTGCTATGAGTTAGGCCTGACATCAATACTCACCCTCTAGAAAGTTACTAGGACTTCTTACTATCGGAAAATACTTGGTAGTGATGGAAGTGATGGCACTTTGTTGAGCCTTTTTACCACATGCAAAGTCACAATTCTAGAAATGTCCTACTAGTTGAGAAAGAGTTCTAGAATTCCATGCTCAGATTGGATTTATTGTTGTAACTCCTGTTAATGTTGGGGCTGCCATTAAAAGAATTGAAATATAAGGCCATCCATTGGGATACCAGTGTATTGATCACGTATCTCTCAGGGGAAAAAATAAGAAAATTATACAAAACAGATGTTTTTCTTCCCTAAATCTTTCAATTACCTTGATACTCATCAGCTGACTGAATTTATTCGGAGGTTACATTTTAAGATTTTACACGCAATGGAGAACATTGGGGCATGTGATAGAACCCCAAGGAACTCAGACTGTGTCGCTTATGTAGGAAGGACATTGAATCTACCAGACATGTTGTGACTGCTTGTCAGTGCTTGGAAAGTAATTAACAAAAAGGGTATAATAATTTTGTGTTGAACATAGAAATATTATTAGAGACCAATTTTGGGCCCAGTTTAATACAGGATCTCCACTGACTTTAGCTTCTGCTGCTCTTCACATATGGCAAGAATGTGAACAAATGATCTTTTAACCATATGTTGGAGATACGTATGGGTTTTGCCCTCTGATTATAATTGTATGGCAGCATGTGAATACATTTGTAAGGATGTTATGACGAATCTTGTTATCCTTTGCTAGGGATCATTATAGATGATATATAATGATTTGCCAGTGGATGTATTTTATTAAGATCTGTATTGGGTTACTTTATTGTTTTGTGTTCATTATGTTAATTGATGTTTTTGTATTTGTAAATGTCTGATATGCTATTTCATGACTACCTTTGTAACTTGTATTTCAATATATGTGTAAAGGTATCATGTTGACCAATGCACAATAAAAAAGAGGAAACAAGTATTGTATGTAGATATATGTTGGGATTTATATTGTGCAAATATAGCTCTAAAGCAATGGAGTGTCACACAAAAAGGGGATGCCGTGTTAGGGTACAATAATATGGATACAATGAGGAAGGAATTTTAATGGAGCACTTCTAAAGACATAGAGGGGGAAGATAAAGAGAGATAGAGGCAGGGGATGCATGTTAGGAAGGGAAAGAGTCTTGATTAATTTGTTGGTGGCTACCTTGTTAGGCTCCCATTGGAGCTACACACCCACAGCTACTACCTCTCCATCAGGCTCCATTCTGGTGCTGATATGATTCTTACCCCCTCCATTATTTTCTAGTAGCCCCCTTGGACAGGGATTCAGCATACATCAACTCCTCACTTGGCCAATCATTTTCTGCCAGGCAAGCAACAGAGATCACACCAGTCTCCACTCAGCAAATCCGTGGGTTTCATTATAAGGTTGCCGGTCCGGTAACAACGGTACCGGTAAGTATGTCGGTACCATTGTTACCGGACAAGAAAACTATGAGTTCAGCTCGCGGGTGCCTTACCTCCCACCAGGTCTGACCTGACGGGCGTACCGGCATCCGTGAGCAGACCTTGACAGATGCACCAGCACCATTCATGAATGGTGCCGTCGCATCCGGCCTCCCCATTCCCTTTGAGTCCAATGGGACTCAAATGGGAATGGGGACTAATATTTTCCAGCGCCCAGGAATGGGAAGTTACCGGGTGAACAGGGGCTGTTATGCCCACGCTAATTGCCCATTCCTGTGCGCCAGAAAATTCATGACTCCGCCACCAGCCGTGCCGGTATTTTCCGGCATGGCTGCTGCCATTGTCATAATGAGGCCCCTTGTCTCTCCAGAACATCAAGGCACAACAGGCATGTCAAGAACGTGAGGCTCCCACCTTGGCAAGCAACAATAGTCACTGTCAATGACCTAGTGACTGTTGTGCCCATCTTCATCTACTACAAATTGAGTCATGTTTATGATGCTTGCTGACACAAATAAGATGTTAAAACATGTTTAACAGACTCTCGGAAATCTGTATTTATGACCTCCGCCCTCACACCCATTGGTGCCACTGTGGTAGCCAAAACCTTTTTCTCCCATTGGTATTCCCCTCAAAATCCCCATAACCTAATCAACGACCATCCCCACCCTAACATTGTAGTGCTGCCCTACCCCTCTCCCCCTCTCTGATCCTCACCCCTCACATCCATCTGCTAACTAGTCTTAACAGTAATCTGCTAGGGATCACTATACCACATAAAATTAGCAGTATTTTCCAGATTTCTTCATGGCAGTGCTACCTTCCTGACCTCACACCGAAACATGCACATGATGAGTCCTTGCCTCAGCTTTGAAATCTTTTCACTCCTTTCATCATGCTCCCCCTCCTTAGGTGTTCGAGTGCAACCTTTACCCGCCCATTAATGTTGGGCTTCAATCGCCAGCACTATTCACCATTTCTTCACGACAACATGAGAAAAGAGGCCTAAATGAATTGCTCTGCCTAAAGCACTGGTACATATGCACCTACACAACCTGACCGATTCAAACAGATCATAATGCTGCCCACACCACAGAGTCTGGCAAAACGCCCAATATCCAACTATAGCTGATGGTTAGGTATAACAGCCTAACCATAACAGAGTATGGCAGCCCACAAGCAATTCAAATCCAACTTGGCGATTCATTCCATGTGAACTTGATGTTCTTAAAATGCCCTATCAGCACTAACACTTAAGACGTTCTGTAACACATCAGAGTCTAAGATAGAGAGTTCTCTCCCCACATAGAGCTTGTCCCTTCCAGAGGGTCTGCTTCTGATAAGATCACAAAGCAGCTCAGTGCAACCCCATAAATCAAGAGTTCCACTGCAACTACGTCACATGACTCCCTGGGTCAGATATGTAATCGCCAAAATCCTAGAAACAGTGTGTCCACTCCAAATTAACTCCAGTTACCACGTTAATATCAGTAAAGAACAGAGTTAGAAGCCATTCCCTTAAAGACCACCATTCTACCTCTTAGAAATAAATAAAACTACAGTAACATTGTTTGAAACTCATTCCACCTGAGAGAGCACATTTTCCCAGCTACCATATGAAGGACAGTCGATCAGACCTCAAACTCATTAAACTCTCAGATGATTCAAGGGGCTCATCTTCATCTTACAAAGAAAGACGATCAAAAGACAGCCCCTACAAAACTGTCTAAGTATCAGTTTCCCAGATTAAGTCATAAGCAAAAATAGTTAGGCAACTTTCTAAATGTAATTATTACAAGTTCATCAGAACTTATTTTTTTATGATAGCTACTGTTGTGTAAGAAACAGATCTGGACGCCACAGACCTCCTCTTCTACGCCCAATCAAAAAATCAAATGTTACACCTCCTGGACACAATGGGCCTCATTACAAGTCAGGTGGAATGGGTTAACGTGGTCTGCTAATGGATGCGGACCCGTTATTCCCATTCTGCCTGATTACGAGGTCCCCTCGCGGGTCCCGGTAAGGACGCCTGGTAAAACCAGGCGTCCTTACCGGGTCCCGCGAGGGGACCAGGGAGCTAACAACAGGCCAGTCGTAATCTGCCCTTTGTTAGCTCCCTCTCCCATTCCCATTGAGCCCTATGGGGCTCGAATGGGAATGGGGAAGGTCCGGGCCCGGGTTCCCTGAGTAAAGAATTACCAGGCCCGCCGAACTCGGAATGGCCCAGTAATTCCCCATTCAGGGAACCCGGACCCGGTTTTGGAGGCAGCCATGCCGCCGATAGCGGCATGGCTACCGCCAAACTCGTAATGAGGCCCAATGTTAACTTTACTATTATTTGATTTAATGACTCCTAGCCAGAGACCTAGTTAAACAGTCAAGATCAAGTACCATTAACCATTAACTTGGCCCAGGCTAAAGCTTCAAATTAATTTCACAAGGAACGCTTGCCTGCTCCTATCCAGACTGCCATTCACCCAAGAGCACTTTAGCCTTACCTCCCCTGCCACGCTATCGAGCAAGACTACCCAAGACCACCAGATAGAATTTGCCAGACTTAACTTAAAACAACAGGTTCCAAAGCATACTAGAGCAAACGACTGTGCAGGATAATGCTCGGAACAAACAGAAACCACATAGCCCTACACAGTCCCCTATTTATTCCGCAAAGTCAAACCTACAGCAACAGGCATTCAATATTGTTCTGTTAGAACTGATATAATATTGTTTCGTCCTCATAGTATATGTTGGCCTAATTTGTCCTCATAGTATATGTTGGCCTATGCCCAGTCGCTTTGCGAGGAAATCCGTATTACAAGGTTGTGACCTCAAGTGAATCAAACCTCCATTTTAGGTTAGAACCGCCATTTTAGTTTATTGTACAAAGTCACCCTGTAGTCTAAAATGGCCGTCTCGTGTGCTCTTGTTCTTGCCTTAACCTCTTCAACCTCTGTAGGAGGGTTAATGTCCAACCTGCCTTCAGGCTACATGTTAGGGTCATGTAGACCTTGTCCTTTGTTGACCTTGGGATCAGGGGATTACTTGAATCAGCAATGTTAACCTACAAGTATACAAGAACAATAATGCTATCCAAATGCGACATGCAAAGCATTTGTTTGATCTGTATTAAAGCAATGTGTAAAGAGTGTAACGTTAAATTAGAGAATGATAATATTTGTTAGTAAATGTATTTAAAAGTGAACAGCATGCACAAGATATGTAAATTAGGAAACAAACCTGGTGCGACCCTAGCCCAGTGTATAATTAACTTGTAAGAGGCTGGACATCATTATAACAAACTGTATAAATGCGCTGATGTCCAGCTAGCAAATTCTGCTCACTGCTCACCTTGAACCCTGCTGGTGGTCTCTGTGAGGTATTGACAGCCAAATAGATATGTGTGTACTTTGTTCAATACTGTTCAGTTTTGTAATAAAGATTCTGGGAATCTTTACAAGCCTGTGTCGGTGTATTTTCCTTTGCATGGTGTAACAGCCTTAATATTGTATTTTTATGATTCCACAGTTCGACCTAACATCAATGACTCACTAGAGCAGGATAATAACGAGCCTGCTGAACTGAATATGTTTTCTGAGGATAATGCACCTGTCAATGACCTGTGAGCAGTGCTACTGTTTCAGATTTCGACAAAACCTTCCCCTCATCCCGTTTTTGTTTATATATATGCAAAGGGAGGGGCAGAAGTTGAAACAAACCTGTGCTAAATCAGGGAACCACACTGATAAAAAATAAATGCATACTACACTCTAGGAAATACAGATAGACCCTCAATCAGATGAATACCAACAGTTCATTAACTAGCTTTGCACCTAACACAACCTGTGAGCTGCTCTCAGTCTACACCAATCCTTGCAAAATCACTACCTTCATCAAACCCACCCAAGACTTGGCAGAAACCATGGCAAATGTCTTAATTGCAAAAGTACAATTTTTCCAAATGTCCTACTTGGATTTTAACTTTGGAGGGCCTTTATTGGAGAAAGGTGCTCAAATTTCCTCAGGGAACTGCTATCCAACTAGCAAGATATGAGGTAGGACCCATCTCAATGAAAGACATTTTCAAATGGAAATCATTGTCCTGATATAGGAAATGTATAGCAGAGACCCCGTGAGAGGGTTGTTAATTATCAAGGAGGCTCTGAGAAATCACAGGGATCCATTTCTTGAACACTGGAGAGTGGCATGTCACCTTCTAATTGAGGAATTGAACACCTCTGAAGAAACACTTTTTTCAACCCTGGTGGCTATCAAAACCCAATTTATGGCAAATGGACTAGTCGGAAATATTGGAGCAAATATCACAACTTAAATTACATCATATTTTTTGCGAGGATTTACAACCCTATAATATTCTTCTTTAGTACTTACTGAAATTTCCATGTTCCCTCTACAGGTCCCAATTCCTAAGGTTTTGTTTTAATTAATATCCTACTAAGGAAACTGTAATCTCTAGGAGATAACACAAAAATAAGAATACAGTTGGATGCAAACCACCAACAGCAAAAACAACCTGAATCTGCCAATAGTCTATAGGCTATACAAGCTTAGATGACAGACACTCAACTATTATGTAAGCCAGAGTAAACTGAATTGCGTATTTGCGACCAACAATATCTCAGATTGCCCCCAGTTGGTTTCCCAAAGGCAGAAAAAATAACGCCCTCCCCTGCGACTAGGGTGAAGAATATGGGTGTAAAAATGGATCCAACGGTTTCCTTTACCAACCACTTAGCAGCTACCTTTCAGAGCTGTTGCCTTACACTAAATCTCCTACATAAGGTATTCCGAGCTCTGAAAATTGTGCAAAAAACATCCAAATGGTCCAAGCATAGATGCAATTAAAACATAACTACAGCAATAGCCTTTTGTTAGATATCACCAAAAAGAGACACATTGCAAATCATAAAAAAACAGGACAACCCATTTGGTCTTTGGTCTGAATAATCAAGAACATACACGTTGAGCTCTGAAAACAATAGACTTGTTGCTGTTCTAAAAACAAATATAGTTCATGATCCTCTGTATCACCAGATGCGCAGTTTGGAGTATTGGCCCCAAGTATCTCTCATAAAGAGATTATTCAAATACACTCCGAAGAGGACGTGAGCGCCTCCAATAATCTGGTCCTGGATCAGTTTTAACCGACTATATTCAGGAAGAAAAGACTAACCATTGGACTAAGGAACCAATGTGGAATTCTCTCCCACCTCACAAAAGATTCCAACCTGACCATCTAAAATGCAGGAGATCTTTCAACAGGTTCCTAGACCAAAAAAGCATTCCCAAAACTCTAATGACACTATAACAAAATAACTATGTTTTACCATTCACTGATTTTGTTATACTGTTCATTAATGCAACCTGTATCTATATCCGGAATCTATTGCCTGTGCGGCATTTGCAAATCCTTGAAGGTCTCTTGTTGAATGCATCCTTATGTTACCCAGGCACTCTCCTCCCCCTTATTTACACCGTCCTTTGAAGTGTACTTGTGGCAGCGTAAAGAACAACAAATAAATAACATATACACACATTTCTGTGAGTTGCACAAGATCTGGCCATCCTAATTGCACCGTTGCACCCCTGGATCTGCATCAGTGATTCCGTCCCTTGCTGCCTTCTCTCATATTGTGTCCCTCACATTTGCCCTCCTCAGTCACTTTCTGGACTGGCTTGACTGCCAATGGCCCTCATTATGACCCTGGCAGCAATTTGCGGACATTACCGGCATGGCACAATTAACGTGTCCGTGCTGGCCATATAGCGCTAAGAGCGGCACATTACGACCGCTCGGGCATGAGCATTGCGCCATGCCGGTAATGTAACAACCGCCATGGCGGTAAAGCACTAAAAACGCCACTTACCGGCATCTTATGCCGTGCAAATAGCGCGTCCGCCACCTCAGCCATCGATATCAACGATCACCGCCATTAGAATTTCAATGATGCCTGACAGGGTTAACACAACACATCTGCACAATACTGCCAACAGGCAGTTCTGACCTCCACCTTGTACACATGCAGTATGCACACCCTTCCTGTAGCCACACACATGCCTCCATGCTTATACCACCTACAAGTTTGTCACTGTCTCCAATGTGCAACATGTAGAAATCAAATTGAATGCAGCCATCACAATGCCTGTTCAAAGGCCACAGAGGCATCACTAACCCTTTCCCCCCTTTGCTCCACCACAGGCTCTCATTCGGACAGTGACGAGGAAGACCCTGCCACCACACCTGCAAAGAAAGCCAGGCCCGATGTCCCCACACAACAACCCTCCACCTCTGCTGTAAAAATCAAAATCCCTCAGCAGCCACAATCATCGATGACAACACAGGCTGGGGCACAGATGTCCACCAGGCCAAGCACCATGGTAGCACCAGCATCAGACACCCAGCAAGTGTTGCCCACTGAAGGCACTGGTTCTGCTGGAAGCAGCACAATGGGCGAGACTGCTGCCACCGCAGGTGGCTCGGACGATGATGCCGGGAATGCAGATGTATTTGTAGGTCCCCCCACTGTCCACCTTCATCCCCCTACCTGTCCCCTGATAACTCTTGGCCAGCCACTCCATCCCCAGTTGAAAATGTGCAGGAGGGGAGCAGCACATTCGACACACCACTGGCATCCTCGTCGGCCCAGAGAAACCAGGAGTCAATGGAACAGATAATCCAGCGGCAACAACAACTGTCCTCACTGATGAACCAGCATGTGGCCGAATGTGGGAGTGCTAGGGCCGAAATGCAAAAATGTGCTGATACAGTGAAGGCGGAAATAGAATCCTCAACCAAGGACATATGTACAGAATTAGCTTCGGTGCGGCATGTGCTCACAAACCTTGTTCAGGTTTTGAGGGACATGCGTCCTTGTGAGGGGCCAAGTACCTCCTCGGCTGCCAGTTCTGTCCCACCCAGCCCCGTCTGCAGATCTGCCAGGAACCTGCGAAGTACAGGCAGGGGTGCCCCGGGTTCAGGGGGGCAATAGAGTCCGCCCAGTGGGACAATCCCACATGATGCATCCACACACTTTTGTGGGAGGTTGAGGGGGGAGGAGGGATGGGGCGTGTTGGGGAGTTGAGGCGGGAGGGGGATGGGGTGTGTTGGGAGTTGAGGGGGGAGGGGGGATGGGGTGTGTTGGGGAGTTGAGGGATGAGGGGGGATGGGGTGTGTTCATTCAAATCACAATTTAAATACACTTTTCGGTTATGCACAAATCGCATGTGTGGACATTGCTCATTGTTTACGTGTGCTTTATTGGTGAACAGTCCACAGTGTGCATGTCCCAGGCACACACAGTGCCCCAAGTGCCATCTCCATGTGACACCCACCGTCCATGTGTGCTAGAAGCATTGGTTAATGAGAGTCTGACGCATGGCACGTCTCTCCTGTGCATCGCTTCCTCCCTGAGGTGCTGCCCCATCCCCACCCTCCTCATCCTCATCGTCAGGTGGTTGAAGTTCAGCGTCGGGGGCAGGGGCAAATTCCGTCTGATGCACATATTGTGTAGCATTACACATGCCATGACGATCTTTGCCACCTTCTCATGGCAGTACGCGAGTGCCCCACAAGACCTGCTGAGGCAGCAAAACCGTGCCTTCAAGAGGCCAAATGTCTGCTCAATCACCACACAGGTTTGTGTATGTGTACGATTAAAGTCCTCCTCGTGCCGGTTCTGTGGGTTCCAGACTGGGATAAGGAACCACCTCTTCAAGGGATCGCCTGCATCACCTGTATGTGGGCAACAATGTATGTGTCAGTCATGACATCAGTTTTCAAATCATGACGTGACACCATGGCATGCATTCATCTCTTGCTTTGATCCCCATTTCCATGCACGAATGGAGTCACACAATGTGACCGCTATATGTGTATTCCTCTTATGGACTGTTTTGCATGCCTTCAACCACTGTATGCAGGGGGGTCCAGTACCTTATGAGTGCCCATTCACTGTGTTAGTACATAGCGGTTGTTTTGGTGATCTGGCCGATGTCCATGTGCTATCAATGCTCTCATCATGGCACCATTGCTGTCAGCCTCATGATGACCTCACTGAGCAGCACTTCAAATGTTGTTATGCAATTCATTTGGGCCTCTGTGTCCATGTATTGGTGTTTTGATGTTCATGTCCGTCATGTGGCTCCTTTGTGCGCAGTTATGGTGGACTGCCCTTCCAGTTGATGGTGTTTGGTGCCGTGTATTGGCTGAAGTCATTGCATGTAGGTGCATTTCTTTGAGGTGGATGCGGTCTGATTTTGTACAGTGCACATGCATTTGGTTGTGTCATGGTTGGGACACATCTTCATTCACATGGTAGGGCTGCCTACATCTGGCATTATGTGGTCAGGTGTCAGCTAAAGTCTGGACTGCTTTAGGGTATGAGCTGCGTCCATTATCTCTGCTACTCGCATCCACATGAAGTATGCATCCCCCCCGTCAGCCAGATGAAGTATGCATCCCCCCTGTCAGCCAGATGACGTATGCATCCCCCCCCCCTGTCAGCCAGATGAAGTATGCATCCTCCCCCCCTGTCAGCCACATGAAGTATGCATCCCCCCCCTCCCTGTCAGCCAGGTAAAGCATGCATTGGTATGTCAATCACCTATCCACTTCACAATTCCATGGCCATGACATGAGACTCACCAAGTAGCCAGGATCTCGGCCCTGCATGTCGCTCCATGTAGCGTGGTATTGTTGAGTTCCGCAGGACCATTGAATCTTGGGTTGATCCATGGTATCGGGCACAACAATGTGTGATGATCCTCTTAGAGTCACATACCATTTGTACGTTGATTGAGTGGTATTGCTTACGGTTGCGGTACGCTACCTCCATGGCATGTGGGACCACCGATTCCACATGGGTGCAGTCGATGGCACCAATGCAGCCAGGTATGCCGGCCAGTGCATGGAAACCCACTTTGGTGTTTGGTGTCAGTCCGTGGTAAGGTAATGTAGTTGTCTGTGTGCTTGAGGAGGGCATTGAGCACTTGGTTCAGCGTACGAGAGAATAATGGTTGTGAAATGCCATGCAAGTGCCCCACTGTGTGCTGGTAGGTGCCTGGGGCCAGGAATTGGAGCACGGACACTACCTTCAGTGGGGGGGTGGCGGTGGGTGTTTCAATCATGCTGACAATGTCGTTGTGTATCATGTCCACGATGGTGATGATGGTATCCCGGTCCAAATGGTACAGGGTGTGGATCTGCTCAGCAGTGAGTTTGAATGGACTGGCTCTGATGCGTGGGATTGGAGGCTGCCTGCGTGGTAGCACTGGCTGTGCTGGTGGGGCTTGCTGGCCCTGCCTTGCCCTCCTTCTCCTCCTGCGTCTCCTCTGTGCTGCCTGTTGTTGTAGTAGTTGTTGTTGCTGTAGCGCTTCCATTGCAATCAGGTCCTCCAGCCCTAACTTTGCTAGTCGTATTGGAATAATTGTGGAGTGTGGGAAGGGGTGGGGTGTGCTCCTTTTGTACTTGGCCAGTCTGTATTGCCTCCACCTCTGCTGATTGTGTGCACCTGTGACAGCTGGGAACACTGCACATGGCCATTTACGGTTGGGCTGCGATGGCGGTATTAGCACCATGGCGGTAAGGTACTTTACGGCCTTCGCAAGGGCGTTAAGATCATGTCCGCTCGACTCGTGATGTTCCCCAATTTGCGCCATGCCGCTATTTCCAGAATGGGGGGTTGCGTGCCTGCGCCCTTGGTGCTGTTAGTGACACCGTTAACTATGGTGCCGCTAATTGCACTTCCTCGGATCATAATAGGACCTAGCGGTAAGCGATGCCGGTAATCCTATACAGGCATCGTTTTTCACTAACCGCCAGGGTCGTAATGAGGGCCAATGTTTCATATGGTGTCATTAAACAGACACACGATGACAGTATATTCAGATTGAAGTCTGTTATGTACGTTGGGAACTGAGCAGCAATAATACCATTAGCCTCTTGGAACATTGCACTACCCACCAGCTCTTTCTGTCAATGGGGTATTTTCACAGTATGCCTCCCTCTGCAATCACGAAACATGATTACACCAATTTGCATTGCTATTTGTTCATCATACATATCCAGCCATTGCTTAAAACAACAGATCTAATTACTCTGACAAGTTGTACAATTTAAAATGATTTCTTTTTTTGGGACAGCACATTCATAGTCTTTTCTGGTGATAAGAACAACTAAGATGCCATCTGTTTAATAGCCCTTTGTTGATTTTAGAGGGAACAAATGCATTTGAATTCTATTAAATGTTTCTTTTTTAATCTTGGAACAGCCAATTTAATCAAGTGCAATACTACTTTGTACATTTAATTGGCAACACAACTTTTATAAATGGGTGCCAGGAGACAGGCGTCGTTAATTTTTAGAACACTTCTGTTGCTGGAAAACGTTCAGCTTCAAAGTTTAATAAAAAGTCCCTCACTGCAAATCTAAACTTGAAATTGGTGCATCTCATTGGTGCAAATGCTGGAGTGAGCTTTGAGTATAAAGAATACATCAACCAAGCACTTGTGTGAAAGACAGTTGCTTGTTTGAGAAGTCATGTAAGTCACAAACTCCCATCGGCTGACATGAGCCCTACTTAAGCGGGAAACAAAGGTAGCTGACACCTCACACTCATTCAAACTGCCTGTTTGTCTGTGACTGTCAACAAGTGTGCATGCGGGTGGGGCGTGTCCAACAGCGCAATGATGGTGGACGTAGGTCTTCGTCGCTCCTGCTACCGCCGCAGAAAATCCTGAAAAACCGCTTGTCGCCAACAACTGCTAGGGGTAAAAATAACCCCTACAGGCTGCGGAATTCATAGTGCCCACCTAGTCCGCGGGACAGGGGAAATCGGCCACCAGGAAGGGAGCACTGCCAGGCCGAAATTTGGTGCGGGACCGTCTGGCGCACTACCAAGATGGCCACCTGGGCGAAACAACCCTGTGTTTGGCGCCTTCTGGGTGGAGCGGCGCTGTTTCAGCCATGGCTGGGCTCCCTCAGAGACCTGTGGGAGGAGACGTCTCTGCCACTCGGGGGCTCCTTCGACTGGCTGCTGGCCCGCGACCCCGGGCGAGGGTGTGAACGAGCGGACTTGTCTACCCTCCTACGGATCCAGTGCGGCTGCCGCCTGACAAGTGGGACTCTGCCCGAGGCAGACCAGCTGAACTGGGGTTGAACCGCCCCGGCACCGCGAAAGCCGCAAGAAGATCTCGCCCACACAGAGGAAGCAGAGGTGCTGCTCCGAGGGCGAGTGCCCTTGACGACCCGTGAGCCCCCCCTGGCGACACGAACTGCCTCTGGCCGATGGCCTACTAACCTCACCACTGCCAGGTGGGGCCCCCGAGAAGTGCTGGGGGCGGGCGTTGAGCCGGGACACAACATGAGTGGCTCCCCGCTCCTCCCCTTTGGCCTCCGCCGACCCCAGTTTGGAGCGACACGCGACGTGCGGGCCCTTCGTGGGACCAGAGCGCCATTGCTGTATAAAAGGACTTGGGGATCGGCGGTGCCTCGGAGTATGCAAACAGCATGGGAGACCCACTTCAATGCTCCTGCATAGTCCCACTCTTGAGGGAGACCCGTTTTTGTTCCGTAAATTGCCTAACCTGAGGCATTCTACATACCGGGCTCTTAGCCACTAACAACTGCCTACGGGAATGGGCCCCCCCTCCGAAGAGGGTGCAAGGGCTGCAACACCTTTGCTTGTGGCTTGAAAATCGGCACCGGGGCAAGGGCAAACACAGAAGTGACTTAACGGAGGGAGTCAGCATAGCCCTACAGAGTACAGCACACAGACTGTGGGGTGGTGAATCGTGGGGAGGACGGCAGAGACAGCCCAGGCCCCAATGCGAACGCTGCTTGTTGGGCACAGCACGTTTTATAACCTACTGGCTTAGAACACTGAGATGCCCCTACAGATCACCAGGGCTTGAACTGCAATAGAGCACAACGCCACTAGTGCAACCAATGGACCTTGCCCTCCGATTACGCCACCTTTCTCCCTGCTGTGGCACATGTATAAGCTGGTGCCGAAACCACACGAGCCAGGCCAGGTAACTAACCGCGATCCAGGCTGAGTAATGCCCAAGTGCCTAGACACTTTGGACACACTCCATGGACAGCGCGCTGATTCACTGAGAAAACGTCTAGCGCTTCTACGATCGGAGGGGCGAGGAGCAGGACCGGCACTGCAGCAATAGGAGGACAACCTCACTGGCCCACCAGCGCGCGGCTGCGGTGTGACTGATCCACCTCACACACACCGAGACCCCTGACGGGTGTACAGCCATAAAACCACGACTGCCGGCCCAAGTGGCGACCATGGGTAAAGAAAAGATGAGGAAGCCCACTATACAGAATAGGATTGAACAATATATGGTGCCCTCGTCACAGCAGGCTGATCTTCCACCGCAGCACTCCGAGGATACAGACGCCACACAGACGCTTTCCCTCAAAGACGTCATGGCCGCCATTGAGGACTGCCACTCATCCATGGATCAGAAGATAGACCGAATTAGCCTAGACTTCTCCCTCCTCAGACATGACCTGCAGAAACTGTCAGCGTGCACTGGGGAGGCAGAACAGCGTATCTCAATGGCAGAAGATGGCCTCCCCAATGTGCCACAACAACTCCACGGAGTCACGGCCACACTCAAGACTCTGGAAGCTAGGGTGGAGGAGGGCGAGGGAAGGTATAGGCGGAACAATGTCCGCATTCTGGGCGTTCCTGAAAAAGAGGAGGGGCCCCGCATGGAGCTTTTTCTGGAACAACTAATAACAGATCTGTTTGACCTGCAATCCTTCTAAAAAATGTTCTCTATCGAGAGGGCCCACCGTATACCCGCAGATAGGTCAATGCCTGGCGCTCCTCCACGCACTGTGATAGCGAGGTTCCTAAACTACCAGGATCGGGACGCACTCCTACAACTTGCAAGATCCAAGGGCACGGTTACCTTCAATGGCTCCAGAGTGGCCTTTTTTCCCGATTACACTAAGGAAGTACAGAAGGCGAACCAATTCTTCGGGAAACTTAAGAGGCAACTGCAGACACTGGGAGTCAAATACGGCCTACTCTTCCCTGCACAATTGAAAATCTATCATAAAGGCACAACGGTTCACTTTGACGATCCCGGTGAGGCGTGGCGATGGGCAGAGCAGCACATTGAAGGGGACTGGTCCACACCCCGAGGCAACAGGAATAGAAATCCCAGACCGCCACCGGACCAGCGTCGCAGACCTGATCAACCACCGCTGGCGGATCCACCAATCAATGGGGGGACGAACTCCCGCCTTGACTTCTGTCGAGGGCTTAATCTCCTGGCTGGCATGCAACCACCTTATGGACAATATTACAGTTGGCCTTGGAGGCCACCAGAGGCGGCTTACATACTTATAATGCGGTAAGCGGAGGATTGCCACCCTCCCTTTTTGGTTTTTAAAGGGGAGAAACAACCCCCCAAAACTTTTGTTTAAGCTGACGTTCTACTTTTTTGATTGTCAGTAATGTTTGGGCGACAGGTACTTCATGTTGGGGAGGAGTATAGGGTGGGGGTGGGAAGGGTTTATTGGGAAGAATTTGCTTTTTACCGTAGGATCAGCCTTCCCTAGTATTTATCAAGGGGGAGTATGGTTCCTGGCCAGTTGGGACTGCACCACACACAGGCAGGACTTCAACCGTCAATCTTTGTCTATCTTGCACCATGCCGCCGTGCACCGCGCGCGCTGTCTGCCCACCCCTCCGACAACCCTGTTAGATGGCATCTGACCAATCTCATTCGTCCATGACCACGGGCCCCAAATCCCTTAGGGTCCTCACCTGGAATGTGATCAGGTTGGGCTCCACGATTAAAAGGCACCTGGTTAAGCAACTACTCTCCAGACACTCCCCCAATGTGGCCCTGCTTACTGAAACGCACCTTGCCGGCACACAGTGCAATTTTTTTCTTCGAACTAACTATAGGACCACTTGCTATGCAGGATACTCCATGGGGTCCAGAGGCACTCTCATTCTTATACACAAACGTGTCCCTTTTGCGTTGCATGTACTAGAACAGGACCCTCAGGGAAGCTACGTGATGGCGCTGGGGACACTTTGGGGGGAAACATTTGGGTTAGACTCTATCTACTCCCCACCTGGACTGGGGCAGGAACTTCTCGATGACCTGACCACCCTTATGGGCAAACACCAGCCTGATAAGTGGTTCCTGGATGGCGATTTTAACGATGTCATGTGTAACACCTTAGACTGCTCCCACCTTAGACAACGCAATCCGCACCTTACCACGAAGCTGTCCAAATTTGTGTCTGCCTTGGGTCTCTGTGATGTAGGGCGGGAACTGCACCTGGGGACCAGGGGCTACTTGTTTCACTCCGGGGCACACGCCTCCCTCTCCAGGCTTGATTACCTATTCGTACCCCACAATGATCTCTTTAGAATACTTTCGGTGGACCTGCTCCCTTGGGGAATCTCAGACCACTCACCTCTGCTGGTGGAATCACGACTGCAGGGAATAAACCCCCCTAGAATGGGCGACTGGATACCTACTATCTGGGCCTCCCGAACTAGTTGACCGCCTTACGGAGGTCTCAACTGAATACTCCGAGATTAATGACACTGGCGATAATGATCAAATAGTGTTATGGGAGGCCTATAAGACTGTGCTGCAGGGAGAGATAATCTCCTGTACGGTGAAAACGGAGGTAACTCACCGAGAGAATGAACACACCTTTAATCCTACCCCACAGACCCACACGTCCCTTAAACGGGCCACTGAATACCTCTGAAACCTTATGCTAGACAACTCCAAACAGGCCCACTGGGAAACCAAAGCTAGGGTATATGAGCTGGGGGATAAAGCGTGGAAGATGCTGGCGTGGCTAGAGAAGAGTGATGAGGGACAGCACTGTGTTTGGGAGATCATCACCCCGCAAAGTGAGACATGCCGGTCAGACGCTGAGATAGAGAATGCCTTTGCCCAATTCTATGCCACACTATACCAAGCCCCAAATCTACCCCTGGACCCGACCCTCCTAGACGGCGTGGTCATTCACACTCTGTTGGCTCAACAAAGGGAGATGCTGGACTCCGAGCTTTCAGAGGCTGAAATAATAGAAGCCCTTGGACAACTGCAGCCGGTGAAAAGCCCGGCCCGAATGGGTTACCGGTTGAAACCTGGCAGAAACTAGGGGATAATAACACAGAACCTCCCCTGCTTTAGATGTTATTGGCTGCCTGGGAATAGGGTTCCCTCCCAGAAGATCTTTGTAAAGCAATTATAGTGGTTATCCCCAAGCCTGATAAACCCCAGGAGCAAAATGCCTCTTGCAGGCCGTTTTCGCTGATTAACGGGGAAGCCAAGGTCCTGGCCAAACTCTTAGCCAACTGGCTCCAACTGGTGGCAGACACGCTGATACACCCGGATCAGTGTGGCTTTATGCCCCACAAATCGACCCGAATGAATTTGCGTCGACTCCACCTGGCGCTCGAACGGGCCCCTATCCTCAATGCCCTGCTCGCCCTGTTGGCAATAGATTTTGAAAAGGCATTTGATTCAATCTGGTGGGACAGCCTGTGGGAAATCATGACCCGCATGGGGTTTGGCGAGAGCTTTCTAGGCTGGGTAAAAATGTTATATACAAACATCCAAACAGAGGTTAAGGTGAATGGGTGGACCTCCCGATCCTTTCCCCTAGGCAGAGGCACGCGACAAGGGTGACCCCTTTCCCCCCCTCCTCTTCGCCCTTGCGATTGAACCGTTAGCACTGTGGCTTTGCCAGAGCGGGGCATGGACGGGATACAGATGGTCCGAGGGACATGAGGACCGTGTCTCTCTCTATGCTGATGACCTTCTACTATACCCAGCCGAACTGGTCCGGAATGGCCCCATAGTAATCCAGATGCTTATCACCTACGGGGAATTTAGCAGATTGAGAGTTAACTGGAGGAAATCGGTACTTTTCCCGGTGAAAGGGGGAGAGCGGGTCGACTCCATGAGATGTCCATACCGGTTTGATAGACCGGGTTTTAAATACCTGGGGATCTGGATAACATCTGATCTAACCAAATATGTAAGGCATAACCTCCATTCGATTATAGATAGGTTCGCTAGGGACGTTCATCACTGGAAGCTTCTCCCTTTGACCCTCATGCGGCGCGCCACACTCTTAAAAATGATGTCACTTCCAAGATTCTTATATGTCCTGCAGAACACCCCACTCATGATCTCCACCCCTGAATTCACCCGGTTTGAAACCCTCCTTAGGGAACTCATATGGGGGAAGGCCAATCACGCGTAGCATTACGCACTCTGTAGAGGTCGCTTTGGGAGGGGAGGGATTACTGCCTCCAGATCTACTACTGGGCTTCACAACTGGCGGTAGTCAATGATCTGCTTCATGGGGACCGGGCACTACCTCACATCCGGGCCGACGTGGAACCCATGCAGGGCACAGACCCGTTGCAGATACTATACCAATCCCCACTGAGACCTCCCATGCCCACATCGAGGCCCACATCACTACCATCTGGAGACAGGCACACATGTTCGTTGGGTGGGTAAATAAAATAACTGCAGCGCAACCCCTAAGGCGAAATAGTAATCTTCAGGAAATTGTGAAACTTGAACCATGGCCGCGATAGGTGAGGGCATGAATCCTGAAGGTTGGAGATATCCTCAGAGACAGGAAAGTGACCTTGTTTGAGGACATGCAGTGCAAATTCCAATTGCCCACAACTGAACAATATCACTTTATGCAGCTAACAAATGCCCTGCGGACCCATATATCTATAGAAGGAACGGTCCCCGACTATATACCAATAGAACGCAATATGATCCCCGCGCATATCCCCAGTAAATGCACATCTGTTCTCTACAATGCCATCACATCCTTCTTCACCCCCGAGTTATCGAGACTAAAGACCAAGTGGGAAAGAGATGTGGGTGTAATAGACCCAGAGGACTGGATCCAGGTCCTACTGCATCCGCGAGAGGTGGCCATCTCCTCTAGGCTCAGACTGGTGCAACTCAAAATCCTTCAAAGGCTATACTACCCTCAAACCGTTTTATATGGTTGGAAGAGGACAACAAATCCGAACTGCCTCCGCTGTGGGGAGGAGGAAGGCCCTTCTATCATATCATCTGGTCATGCCCCGGATCCGCGCCTACTGGAATGGCTGTTGCACGGAACTGTCCAGGGCACTCACCTGCCCCATTGAGCTTGATCGGAGAGTTCTAATTCTGGGTGTACCTGACACATCTGACTCCAACAAATGGGAAAAACTGTTATTGAACACTGCGGCGGCCCTGAAGAAGTCCAACATTGCGTAAAAGTGGGGAGTGCCCGACCCCCCGACACTTGAACAATGGATACTTGACATGGACTCATGTGCCATGATGGAGCACCGGGTTTATGGTGCACGAGGATGCCCGGCCAAGGCATCCGAGATACGGGCGAAATGGGAAGAGACTGAACCTTGATAACCAGAGACAATGGTGATTACAACAGGAGTGGATGATTGGGGAGAGGAAGGGGAAGCGGGTTGTGGTGGCTTGTGTTACTTAAAACCCTATGTGAACTTGCGATTGAAGGTGCTGTCCTGGAGTGCTTCTAAATGTTTAGGTTTTTATTCTTATTTTGTGGCTGCTCTGTTATCACCCCCGTGTTTGGGGCTTGTCTTGATTACGTCATAAAACTCAATAAAATGTTTTATCAAAAACAAGTGTGCATGCACTGTGCTCAAGTACCAACCCTGTCCTGTTGATCATCTCCATGGTGAATATGTTTAGCATAGCCTCACTTGATCAAGGCTGTGAAATAATATAGCAAGACCAGAATTGTGTAGGTTCCATTTTTTTCAGATTAAGCACGTGGTGTCCAGGGTAGAAACCGAGTGGGCCATGAATCGGGAAAGACTTGGTTGAACATATAGCCTAGTAGTTCTTTGGGTAGAGAGCTTTATTTTTTTTTTTTACAGCATATCTGTATGTGTATTTAATTAGAAAAGAACAATTTATATAGCAAACTACCCCTCACATACATGCTAACATTATTCATTCCATTTGTGCAATGCTAATCCAGTCCTAGTTATAAATTCTTGTTCTGGGACTTGTAGTTCTATATTTCCCAGTTATAAACTCTGGACTAAAGAACAAACTGGATAATGTTGGCAAGTGTTCCCTCACTCCAACCTCTCAGCCTAATCCGCACTGCAAGGAGATGTCCCCTTCACTGTTGCTTCACACATGGAAAACAGTGACATAATCCTCCAGATGAGCCCTTCCTTCATACCACCTGGAACGTTTCCCCTCGCCTCAAACTTCCTCTCTAACATGTGAATATACTTCTCTTTCACCTTCCCCACATAATATGATATTCTCGGGTCAACTCCGATTTCTAAAAGTCATCCTCCTCATCTTCATATCTTAATTCCAAACCCACACCGCCTGGACCGCTTCACTTCCCAAGAGAACCACAACATCTCTCTTTGCTACTATAAATCCTGTGCTCAACAGAGGTTTATCTAACTGTTAATGTGCAGGTCCACAAATTTCCTGTTCATGAGCTGTCCTCACCTGTCACGCCCATAACATGTTAATTCTGCCACAGCATGGCTCCAGTAAACCCTAACAGGGTAATTCATAGAATTCAGCGCACAAGTAGCGCACGCGGCTGGCGCACAGCGTGCGCGTGCGATAGTCTGCGCCAGCCGTGTGCGCCAAAACCGAATCCGGCGCACAGCGTATTCATGGATTTTAGGCACCCAAACCAGCCGTGGCGCAGAGTATCGCAGCGACCCTGCAGCAGCGCCAGTAACGCCCCCAAGAACGCCCTCGCGCAAGGAAAAGCCATCAAAATCGCTAAATCATCGCAAAGGGCTGCGCTAACCCTGGACCAGTTTACAGGGCTGCCAAACAAGGAACGCAAAGCGGGTAACGTGCATATCAGGGGTACGCGTGAAGTTATACACGCGATTAGCCAGGGTACGTGTATTACAGGGGTATGCGGGAAGTTTAACATGCGATTAGCCAGGGTACGTGTATTACAGGGGTACGCGGGAAGTTCAACACGCGATTAGCCAGGGAACGTGTATTACAGGGGTACGCGTGAAGTAGAACACGCGATAGGCCAGGGAACGTGTATCACAGGGGTACGCGGGAATCATCACACGCGAACAGCCAGGGTGCGTGTATTACAGGGGTAGCGGGAAGTTCAACACGCGATTGGCCAGGGTACGTGTATTACAGGGGTACGCGTGAAGTAGAACACGCGATAGGCCAGGGAACGTGTATTACAGGGGTACGCGGGAATTATCACACGCGAACAGCCAGGGTGCGCGTATAACAGGGGTAGCGGGAAGTTCAACACGCGATTGGCCAGGGAACGTGTATTACAAGGGTACGCGTGAAGTAGAACACGCGATAGGCCAGGGAACGTGTATCACAGGGGTACGCGGGAATTATCACACGCGAACAGCCAGGGTGCGTGTATTACAGGGGTAGCGGGAAGTTCAACACGCGATTGGCCAGGGAACGTGTATTACAGGGGTACGCGTGAAGTAGAACACGCGATTGGCCAGGGTACGTGTATCACAGGGGTGCGTGGGAATTATCACACGCGAATAGGCTGGGTGGGCCCTCACAGGTGTACCCTGTACACCCTCCACGGCCCCTGCAGGCAGCCCACAAAACAGGGGACTACCCTGCACACCTGATCATGTCCCCCTGCACCCCCATCCACCAGGGGCACCCTCCACCAGGCCCCCACCCATGTCTCCCACCACCCCCACCCCCCAGCAGTGCAGGGGCACCTGCCATCAGGCCCCCACCCATGTCTCCCACCACCCCCACCCCCCATCCACCAGGGGCACCCTCCACCAGGCCCCCACCCATGTCTCCCACCACCCCCACCCACCAGCACTGTGGGGCACGTGGCCAGCAGGCAGTCAGGCAGCAGCAGATGGCAGGTGGGAGCGTGCTCAGGGCTCTGGGGGACTGTAATTCGGCCTCCTGGCCAGGAGCGTGGTCTTTCGTGTTTGGACGCGTGGACAGCCTGATAGGGAGTGATTCAGCACGTGAAAACCCCACACTCAGCGAATCGCGCGAAAACCCGTCACCAGCATATGTGCGTCTATAGTTACCTGCACGTGCAGTGTCAAAGCGTGTGATTGGTGAAAATGGATCTACACGCAGGAGTGACAAAGCGTGTGATTGGTGAAAATTGATCTACACGCAGGAGTGACAAAGCGTGTGATTGGTGAAAAGTGAGCTACACGCAGGAGTGTCAAAGCGTGTGATTGGTGAAAAAGGATCCACACGCAGAAGTGACAAAGCGTGTGATTGGTGAACATGGGCCAAGCACGTACACGCCGTAAGTGACGCTGTACGTGTGGGCCTGTATATAAGGTAGTGTTGAACACCATTTCCTTGTACGTGCTTTTCGTGGAGAGCGAGTGGGTGAATTCTGTACTTCTTGTCGTTTCACACGCGATTTACTTCACGGCGTTTCCAGTTCGTACTCCCTGTTACCTCTGACAGCTTTTTCTCTTTTTCCTCTTGTACTGGTTTACCTGGGCCTGTTCCCTCAAACAGTGTCCCCTTCTACTGTTGTCCTGTCTCCTCAGACAGCGTACACATCTACTTTTGGCGGGGGTGTTGCCAACCAAACGCGCTCATTTTTCACGCTCTTTTACCTGGCAGACGGTGAGTCACGCACGTATCTAACTTCTGTGCTTGCCCCGTGTGTAGCCTACCCCTTCAGAGGTCATTCTAGGCTGCGTGTGACACGCATACGTTCATTGTGTTACTGGATGCCACAGCGTAGTGCAGGGTTTTCCATCAGCACACGTGGTCTAGGAGGGGTATTGTGCACGTTCCTTAACTTTTCTGGGGTGCCTGTGCGTTGCGTGACCCGTCATCTTTCCCCAGGGGTGTCATATAGCCTTGCCACTGCACTAGGGTACGAATACCATCTGGTACCCAACCCCTTTGACACCCAATTGCCCAGGACAATTGTGCACACCGACTCCCATACGCACAATAACATCAGTGCCATGGTTGGGAGGCGTGCAAGCCGTAAGGGTGGCAAAGGTGGCCGAGCCACACGTGGTGGCCGTGGAGGATCCACTAGGGGACGTGGTTGTGACTTGCAGGGTGCCCCTGTCCCCCCCAGTCTGGAGGACCAGTCAGGGACACCCATGCCCCCCCCCCCCAGTTGAGGGTCATGTGGCTGATACCAACCCTGATCAGCCCTTGTTGGACCAGCCCATTGTGGCAGCAGACCTGTCCGAGGGTGATCCCATCGCTGACATCCAGGTCAGCAGGTCCACTGCACGTGCACCGGTGCACATTGGTGTCATCAGGGCACGCGCATCTATGCCAGATAGGTCATCTGCTGGCCCCCGTATCCAGGGTGTGGCTCCATCCACCTCACCTCTCATACACCCTGCCAAGACTGTGTCGGTCCTAGTTCATGCACCTCAGATCAGGCCTGACCCCATCCCACTACCCCCAATGCCTGCACCTACTCCCATGCTGAGTGTGCAATCCCACACACCCAGTACTGAGTCCACCACGGCTCCTGCCCCTAGTGTCCACAGCGGCGTAGGACACTCTGGATCCCCACCCCCTTCCAAGCGCAAGAGGAAGAGTGCACGTCCGGCACAGGCTGATGCCCCAGGCACGGCTGCACAGTCCGGCCCATCAAGGAAGCCAAGCTTCACAGACGCCGAACTGAATGCACTTGTTCAGTATGTGTCAGATCATGATAGGGAAATGGTCATCGTTGCAGGGTCCAAGACCACACATGCCAGACGCCAGGCACACTGGCAGACCATTGCTGACAGAATAAGTGCCCTTGGAGTAGTGAGGCGCACAGCTAGTGATTGCCAGAAGCGCTGGAATGACCTTAAGCGCAGGGCAAAGGATAAGCTGGCCTCAAGTCATGCCGCAACCTTGGTGACTGGAGGTGGGTCCCCAGCACAGGAAATAGAACTCACACCACACGAGTCCGTAGCTGGATCCTACGTCACCAAGGGACAACTCCAAGGTGTGGGAGATCTCCCTGATTACGAGGCATCATCCGGTGAGTGCACATGCATGTGTGTATTATCCATGTGCATGGTGTGTGTGTGAAGCATTCATGTTGGGTGCCTGTCAAGGGGGTGTGTGGCAGAGTTGATAGTGGCACCCATGTGCCTCATCCAGTATGTTCAGTGCAACACCATCTGCCCACAGCACTATCCCTACTGGCAACAGTGCACATATGGGCCGACACCATGGAAGTTGCCCTTGAATTGTCATTTTGTCACTACATTGTTGCTCATACTCCCCTGTCTATTCATCTGATGTCTTACATACCATTCCTATACTTTCCCCCAGCCATTCAAGTTTCATCTTCACATGCCTGACATGCAATGATACCACATGCTAATGCGTCCTCTGTATATAAATGCCAACCAACATGCTGTCATACTGTGGATGTTGCCTTGACATCCACCTCCTACCTGTGGGCTTTGGTACCGTCTGGTTTCGAGCCCCATTCCCTCACACTCCATGCTGCTCTTCATGGTCTATCTTCCATGACTTCTACAGTTCAGACCATCGTGCCCTACTCACGACACCTGCTTGCCAAAAGTCAAATGACGGCACCCTGCCCTCCAATGCGACCCACCCTATTGCTGACCAGTGCATCTGAGCCTACTCAAAGCTAACTCTCACTGACATCTGCTCATACATGCCTTTGCCTGTCCCATAGACCCTTCACATGGTCCCTGTCCTCTCTCCTTGCTCCTCTTCCACCATCAATGGTGGGACCCGTTGGGGTGTACTCCTGGCCTCCTTCCAATCCTCAGAGGCCACTATTGATGTGCATGGTAATGGGAGCGTCTCAGTCCAAGGCCCTTAGGCCAACCTCAATCTCCTTGAGAAATGCTACCCACATCTCATCAACTTCCTTACCTCTCCTGCTGTCCCCCCTCCTCTCTCCTCATCAATCCTGCACTGTCTCCCTGCACCCTCCCATGAACCTTCTCCGCCTCCCACTCCAACTCCTACACATGCTGCACCTCTGATCTCTAGCACTCCCCGTAAGTCCTACAAGGCTGTCAACCTCCTCCACAATTACACTCCTTTCACTGCGGCTGCATCAGGCATTCCTCCGATATCTGTCACTTACATGAGGTTATGCACCTTGACATCCTTGGTCTCATGGAAACATGTCTGACGGCCAGCTCTGTCTGCATCCTTCACACACTCCTACCTGATGTTCAGGAGACCCTCTCCTTGGCCCGCCACTACTGTGCAGGGGGGGTGTGCCCTTGGCTTCCCTGAGGGTATTCCTGCCACTGTCACTCCTACTTAGACCTACTCCACTCTGGAATGGCTTGTGTGACGTCTCTCTCCACCACACCTTGACATTCACAAACTGTGCGTACTGTGTCTGGGAAAACTGGTCAAATGTACTACTTCCTTTCTGAGTGTCCTCACCTCTCCTCCTCACTCATGTCCCCAGACACAGAAATCCTCTTCCTTGGTGCTGTACGCATCCACCTGCATGCTTGTTGACGCCCCCGCGTGACCTTTCTGTGACCTCAGCAACTCCCTCTCACCCTCTAGACTCCCGTCTGTCCCTACTCATTCTGCAGGGCACACTCTTGATGCTCTGATCTCATCTGACTTTCCCCTCTCCGTCCATCTCTGCACTCCTCTCTCCTGGAGTGATCACATTCTCCTATCCTCCCAGCTCACCCTCACCACCCCACAGGCAAAGCCACCCTCACCACTGTCACACACCTTCTTGGTATTCCGACCCATGAAGTGTGTGTCAGTCGAGGCTCATGCTGCCAAAATCTCCCCCCCATCCAGCTCCCCCTTAGGCTCACTCCCATCCTGACAGGGCCCACTCCATGCTCCACTCCATGTCAGGTACACTGGATGTCTTTGCCACGGTCATGACCACCTGTCTGAAGCCCCATGCCAATGCAGAGTCCTGGCATGACTCGGATCTTGTGAACCCAAACCACAGGTGCCGGGTGGCAGAGAGGGAATGTCCTGCATCATGGCCATCCTCTGGCAAACTGGCCTGCCACATGCTCCAAAGGCAATAGCGCCTCACCCTTTTCACCAAGATGAGATCCCCAATCCAAGGGCACATATCTGCGGCATGTGACAACTCTGCAGGACACATAGAAATCTGCAAGGACCTTGCCGAGCCAGATGCAGTGTGTACCTCCCCTGTCCCCTCCGAGCCCACAGCACTGCATGATTGTCTCTTTACCCCTATAGGCCACCCCCCCAGCACTTGTCTGCGCCTAACACCATCTGCCCTTGACGTCAAGTCCTACTTACCTTGTACAGCACTTCCAGCCTCCACTTCCCCTTGCACTTCATTGTGCCACCCACCCCTGCACTTGCGTGACATGAATGAGACCAGCACCAGTAGGATTGTTGACTGGCATCCCCTTCTGCCCCACCACCCCTCAGTGCTCCGCTGTACCTTCATACATTTCTGGACCGGTGCTTCACGAATGCAATATGAATCCTTTACAGGTGATGGGGAGGTGGAATCACATTGTTTACTGCATTTTGTTGATGTAGACAAGGCACTGTGCATCGTGGCCAATTTGGACTAGCAGATCCATGTACAACATGTTTACTTATTGATGTGACGATGCAATGTCAGGACCAGAGTGGTTGAAATCCAAAAAAGTAGCCCTCCTCTCCCTCTTCACTTGGTGGCTATGTCACATGCCATGTGTGTGATGGCATGTGCCTTTGACATGGCAATCACCGGCCAATGTGTGATGGCAGTGCTAGGCAGCATGGTGAGCAGGCGTTGCTCTCCAATCTGTACATTGTATGCCCTGAGCCTCCCCTACAGACCCAGTGATGGTGAATGCATAGGAGGTCTCCCAGTCATGTGGGACATGTGTCATAGAACTACTGCCTCTGTTGTTCATCAGCCCTTGTTGCATGCCATGGTGCTAATGCCTGTTTCCATTTTTCTCTTTCATGTCTTTGCAGGGGACGAAGCACTTGTTGATGCTGGGGATGTGGTGGTTGAGCCGTCCCAGGAGGGCAACCCGGGCCGACCTACCACAAGTGAGGGACGTGGTGTGTTTGTGGGTGAAAACCCACAAGTGCTGCAGGTCGTGCTGTCGAGGGGTGTCTCTGGGGGTTCCTCCCCCGAGCAGTATTCAGGTGTAGACTCGGAGGATGACACCTATGTGCAGTCGCAGGTGAGAGTTCTTGGGAGAGAATCTCCTCTGTCCGACCCACCTGCAGCCGGGCCATTGCCCTCAATGGGGATGTCAGTGTCGGCAGATCAGCCTCCGGTGGTTACGGATGCAGGGCCACACCACCCAATCTCTGATCCTGTTCCTGGGGCTGCAGATCAGAGAGGGAATGCAGTCCTGCAGCCTGAGGCCTTGCCGGCACAGCAAGGCGCAGTCCGCCTTGCCCCAGGCAGGTGTGGTGCCCGTCAACGTGGTGGCCGTATGCCACCTGGCAATACCGTTTGGGAGCAATCCATCTACGGTATGGCCACCCAACAGGCAGCATCATCTGAGATGATTGCACAGGCCATGGATAGGGTGGCCACTTCCATTGTCCCCCCAGAAAGGCTGATGGAGCGACTGGAGCAGGCTACAGAGTCCATCTGCCAGGCACACAGGGAGGATATGTTGGCGTCCAACATGGATAGGCGGGCGGCACTGGCGACTCTGCGGGAATCACTTTCCATGGAGTCCCAGCGCCACAGGGAAGGCCTGAGGGAAGAACTCCGTCACCTCAGGTCGACCCTGTTAGAGCTTGAGGCTTCATCCCATAGAAGGACAGAGGAGCAGCTGGAGCGTCTGACACGGACGCTCTCGGCCGAGATGCAGGCAACTCGTGCGGAGGTCAGGTCATCCCGGGAGTTACTGCATGGGGACCTCCGCATGATTATAACCCAGAACCAGAACTACCAGACCCGCCTGCTTGCAGCCATGGAGGAGCAAACTCGTGCTTTGCGTGGGCTGCCTCCCATTGTCACACCATCTTCTGAGGCAGCTCCCCCACCTCCAGAGTCAGCTGCAGGGTCTGGCCAGAGCCATAGCGACTCATCTCCCACAACAGAGTAGCCGTGTGGGCCACGAGCCTATGGGGTGTTTTAGTTTCCCATGATCCACACAGGTGGATTGTGGCGTGCATCCTGTCCTCGGACCTCATAGGTGCCCCCCCCCCCCCCGCCGGCCCTTTCATGGCCATTTTTTCTCAATTTTATTTTTTCTTTTCCAAGAGTGTTGCCTTGTGTGGGTACCTGGGCATACACTGTATTGTGGCTGGGCACATGCAGGCTTGTCCTGAGTTTGGTTTAGATGCTTGGGTAGCAGACATCCACACCCCTCCTGCTTCCCTTTCCATGGGCTTGCAAAGGGTGTGCCCAAGTGACAGCAAATTACACGGTGACATTGGACTCCCATGAGCTGTTGGCCAGTCCATAGTCAATACTGTATAGACATTCATAGTGTACATTGTTGTTGCACCTAACTATGCATGATGGTTTGATATGTGCCTCTACTTACAAATGTTGCTCATGTTTTGCAGGTATTTCACACAGTTCTTCACACGGGCATACTCTCTGGAGTCAGACTACATGTCGGTAGATGTGCACTGACACTTTTGCGTGGCGCCATCACTGTACATCTGGACGGTGAGGACATACCAGCAGAATCAGGTAATGAGACTACCATTGATTACATGCATTGTGTCTTGTTTGGGTGGGCTTTAGGGTGGGTTGGTGTGTAATTTGATTGAAATTACTCTTACACAGGTGTGTAGCAGTGGCTCCAGCGCGGTTAGCTGTTCAAGTGCGGCTATGTTCCATTTGGGGCACTGCTATTTGTGACACCGGTGTCATGTTGTGATGGCCAGTTTGTTTGCTCTCACATACCATGACATGGTGTCCTCAGTGGCGGGACTGTGAAGGGGATGGGTGACATGGCAATGTTGTCATGTAGTGAATTGCCTGTGGCAATGCATATTTGATTGATGGAGTTGTGTCTTCTCGTTGTGATGCATTGCTGGTGTATGTGTAGGTAGGGGTGCACACATAGTGACACTTCCATGTTAACAATCTCAGGCTGATGTGTATCTGACAGTTTATTGTCGAGTAATTTAGTGACATTGTCAGGTAGTGTCATCATTGATTGTCAGATGGTATGTGCCAGAGCAGTGTGCACTAGCCAGCACTGTGATTCCTAGGTGAAGAAGTTGGCCACCAGTTGCGTACGGGCTGCCACCCCCCGTGCCCTTTCCCCTCCCATGCGCAGCGGGCGTGCATGTGGTTGTGGATGTGGGGGCACCACCATGTCCACGGGCAGGCCCCGGCGTGTTGCAACGTTGTGCAGGACACATGCTGCCACTATGATCCTGCACACTATTCGGGGAGCATATAACAGCTGCCCGCCAGAACGGTCAAGGGAGCGAAAGCGTGACTTCAGCACTCCGAATGTGCGCTCCACTATGCCCCGTGTTGCAATGTGGGCTGTGTTGTACCTTACCTCGGGTGGCGTGGTGGGGTTCCGGATTGGGGTCATCATGTGGGGGCTGATAGGGTAGGCACTGTCCCCTGCGGAGGTGGTGATGGGTATCATTAGTGGTGTTGTGTCATGACCCAGTATCTGACATGCATGCATGTGCAGTGGCATTCATGCTCACCAAGCAGCCATGTATCTCCATGCTGGCCAGCCTCCAGGTCCCGGCATAGTGTAGACATTCTGTAGATGAAGCTGTCGTGGGTGGACCCGGGATAGTTGGCATATACTGATGTGATTATTCCCTTGGCATTGCATACAACTTGCACGTTGATGGAATGCCAGTGCTTGCGGTTTCTATAGATGTGCTCTGTTGCCCTGGGTGGACGTAGAGCCACATGTGTGCAGTCAATTGCACCAAGCACTTTGGGGAATTGAGCCACACCATAGAATTCCTGGATGCACGTCCGCCTTTCTGCATGAGTCCTGGGGAGATATATGTGCCTGCGGACTGATGGCCGTGCAGTGATGATGTTCAAGACCTGGTGTAGGCAGCGTGACTGCGTGGCCTGTGACACACCACCCACTATGGCACTTGTCCGCTGAAAGGATCCAGTGGCCAAGAAGTGCAGTACATTCAGGACCTTCTGCAGGGGGCTGAGTGCTTGGGAGCACAGGGTGGGTGATGTGAGGTCATCCTCCCACTCACTGACCAGGTCCAGTATGATGTGTGCTGGAAACCTGTACCTCCCATACACCTGGTCATCAGGCATCCCGAATAGGCTGGTTCTGGGTGTGAATATTCTGGCCCTGACTCTCCTCCTCCTCCTCCTTTGGTAGCCCACTGCCACTGCTGCTAGGAACGGTATGTTCATCCTGGCATCTGGCTTGTTTATTGATAAGTGCGCAAATTAATGCCTTGTGCGTGTTCTAGGCGAGCGTGTGACCCTCGCACCCCTGGAATCTAGTTCCCACTCCAATAGCGTGTGGAAATTCCCACGCAGCAGGCATACAGGTGCGCTGACGTACTTGCGTGTGTAAGTGCCCGCGCACCCCTGTAATACACGTACATAGGCCAATCGCGTGTACGCGCACTTTTGGCCAATTACACGCGATGTAATACACGTACATAGGCCAATCGCGTGTACGCGCACTTTTGGCCAATTACACGCGATGTAATACACGTACATTGGCCAATCGCGTGTACGCGCACTTTTGGCCAATTACACGCGATGACACTCTGACGTGCAGTATTTCCACGTGTGCTCCGTCATCACGTGCTGAGTGGGGAACGCCCGTGCGGATCACGTCAGACGCGCTTACGCGGTGAGGGACTCTGGTCCAATAGAATCGCGTATGCGTGCTGATGCACTTACGCGCTAAGGCCCTTTCCTCGGATTTCACGCTGACGTGCAGGAATTTCACGTGCCAAATCACTCCGTATCAAGCTGGCCACCCGAAAACACACGGAACACCACGCTCCTGCCCAGAAGGCCGAGTTACTGCCCCCCCAGTGCCCTGAGCAGCCTCCCACGTGCTATCTGCTGCTGCCTGCCTGCCTGCCTGCTGCCACCGTGCCCTGCCATTTGGTGCCTGCACATCAGCCATCTGCAGGGGTCCAGTTGCTGTGTCCACCCCTGCTGGAACTGAAGACTCCCAACTGGGATTACATCGCTCCACAGCCCAGCCCCAGGACCCAGTTGCCCACCCACACCTGCCTCTGGGGTTGCCATGTCGGGCACTTCGACATCTGGCACCAGTGGCAACCCCAGGCCAGAGGGGCAGAGGGGCACCAGCTTCACTGCCACCGAAGTTGGTGTCCTGGTGGAGCATGTCCTGGGGCAGTATGATGCCCTCTTTGGATCGTCCCGCGCCAGCAAGGAAGGACGGGAGAGGATCTGGGCCGACTGTGTGGTTGCCATCAACGCGGAGGGGGTGGCAACCCGCAACGTCCAGAAGATCAAGAAGCGCTGGGAGGACTTGAGGTCCAGGACCCTTGTGAAGGCCCGGCGCCTCGTGGAGGGGGGCCGGGGCCGCATGAGTTCCATCCAGAAGAGGGTCCTGGAACGCGTACGCCCAGCGCTCCACGCCCAGGTCCTTGAGAGGGAGGCCCGTCTGGAGTTGAGCGGTAAGTGTGCAAGCATTACTGTGTGAGACAGGGCATGTTGCGGTGTGCTGGTTCTATGATACTTGCCTGTATGTGTGCCATGGGCCATGTATGCATGTATGTGTGCAGGGACATCATGGTAATGCATGTGCGACCAGTGATGTGTGACCCACATGGTTGTTGCATGTGTTGAAATGTGGCATGGGGAGCCCTATGCAGATTTAGGACATGAGAGCATGCCAGTCTCTGTACCTGGACATGGATGGGGGTGAAGGATGGGTGCTGATGCCAGGTACATATATGGTAGCCATGTCTGTGTGCCTGACCTGCGTGTCTGTGACTTGTGCATGCCATGGATGCATGACACATGTGTGTGACAATCCACAGATTCTGTGACGCACCCAACTAACCCTTGTTTCGCCTGTGTTCGTTGTGTTTGGGGCCAGATGGATGTGACTGAGGTGAAGTGTGTGCATGTGATATGCATGAGCCATGATGCATGTGAGTCACATATCATTGAATGTTTCAAGAGTCAATTGGACATGCATGGAAATGTGCATGGCATGCACCATGCCTGTTACTGTGTGTCTTTTGCCTGGACTGACCCATGTGTTGTGGAGGGACATGATGGAAGTGTACTTTGACAGGGGTGCTCATCTGCTATTGCTTCCTGTCTAGGGGACCATTTTACAGTAGCCTGATGCTTGTGTCCTTTGTCTCCCTCTACGCAGCGGCTAGTGAAGAAGAGGGCGGAGACGGCGCTGTGGAGCAAGGCGGCGGGGATGCCCCCACGGCTGCAGCGGAAGGGGTGGGTGAGCCCCCACAGGGGCCTGCTACGGCGGGAGACGGTGAGGAGCCATCCAGGTTGGTGGTTTGCACAGAGGAGGAGGAGGCCGACACTGGTGCACACATGGGGCCTGGTGGGAGCATCCCTGCTGGTGCAAGTGGTGCAGTCCAGGGCCAGGGGCAGGAGGCAGCACAGGTCACCGTGGAGGTGCCTGTGCATGTCGCTGTCCCTGACCCTGTGAGTGCACCACCATGCACCAGCAGGGATGCCCCGTCCCAGGCCCGTCCGCAGGTAGTGGGGATGTCCATGTCAACTGACTCCCCTCCACCTGCGGCCGTGGGAACCCCTGGCCGCGTGGAGCAGGTCCTGATTGGGGTCGCGATGCGCACGGCTGTGATTCGTGATGACGTGCGTGCTTCCCGGGAGGAGCACGCACGTCATCACGAAGTGCACCGTGCCGACGTGGCCCAATTGGGATCGGCCATGTTCGGGGGGTTCCTGCATGTGTTGGCCAATCTGACGGCCCTCTCCTCCTCTGTGCAGGCTATCCAACGGTCGTTCTCCTTGCCGTCTTCCGGCCCAGATGCCACCATGGCCCCCTGTGGACCTGCCCCGACCAATGCAGCCAGCTCGGTGGGGATCCCATCCCTGCCACAGTTGGGAGTCGGAGGTCCAGCAGGGGTGGACGACACAGCAAGTGGACCCCAGCAGATGGAAGATGTGCCGGCATCATCGGGCAGGGCACGTGCACGACGGCGTCGGTGGTTACCATCAGCCTGGATGCCGTCGTGCTGGCAGAGGCAGTGGCGTCGGAGGCAGCAGCGGGCTCGACGTGGGAGGCATCATGGCTCAGGGCCATCAAGATCAGAGGGGCAGGCATCGGCCGGAGGGCAGGGCAACCCTGGCATGGCGGTGTGTTCCGTGTGGGAGGAGTTTGGCCAGCGGATAGGTGCGGAGCGGCAGCGGGCGGAAGAGGAGCGGCTCGCCATGGCCAGGGCGGAGATCTCCATGCATCGGGCATTGAGGCGGGCTGAGTGCCTCGAGGAGGCTCGCAGGGATTTTGGTGAGCACATGGGGTTGTCCCTGCGAGACCTCGGGGCCAGGACAGAGTCCCGCCTCCAGGACATTGACATGGAGTTCGAGGATGCCCTGGCCAGCATCACCAAGTGAGCCGCAGGACTAGCCCGCTGCCTTTGTATATAGTTTTGTAGTTAGTTAGTGCTAGGTTTCCTTTATTTATTTTTATTATTTTGGACCGCTCGGACAATGGCCACTTTTTTGTACATATTTATTTTATTAGTTAGTATTAGGTTTCATTTGTGCTGTTGGGCTCATGGACCCTGGAACATTCCTGTATATATTGATCTATTTTGGGAGATACATTTTTTAAATTTATTATTGTTTACACCATGACGTAATGGTTTTTCTTTGATTTCCTACTACATGGTTTTGCTTTGGACACATTATATTGATTTTTTCATCCTTTGTTTTTTGGTTTATCATTTTTGTTCTCGGACATGGACCTTTTATTTACTTTGCCACATAGTTGTAAGTTTTATTGGTTTACTTGATTTGTGTTTTTAATACATTTTTATATTATCTTACACTTGTGTTATTTTCTCTTTGGTTTCTTACATGTCATGATATGGGTTTTGACATTCACTTGCACCCATTGTGTATGTGTGTGTGACAGACATGTGTTCTTTTGCATACTTGCCTTTGGGGTTGTGTCATGTGATTGCATTCACTATGTGGGTGCATGCAATCCTTGCCTGGGTGTTTGTGCTGGGTATGCTGGCCATTACTGCCATGATTGTGTATCGTCAGGACCTGGGGCCAGGGGGAAATGGGTGGGGGCCTGCTGGCAGGTTCCCCACAGTGCTGGGGGTGGTGGGAGACATGGGTTGGACATGGGTGGGGGCCTGCTGGCAGGTTCCCCACAGTGCTGGGGGTGGTGGGAGACATGGGTGGGGGCCTGGTGGAGGGTGTCCCTGGTGGATGGGGGGTGGGGGTGGTGGGAGACATGGGTTGGACATGGGTGGGGGCCTGCTGGCAGGTTCCCCACAGTGCTGGGGGTGGGGGTGGTGGGAGACATGGGTTGGACATGGGTGGGGGCCTGCTGGCAGGTTCCCCACAGTGCTGGGGGTGGGGGTGGTGGGAGACATGGGTTGGACATGGGTGGGGGCCTGCTGGCAGGTTCCCCACAGTGCTGGGGGTGGGGGTGGTGGGAGACATGGGTTGGACATGGGTGGGGGCCTGCTGGCAGGTTCCCCACAGTGCTGGGGGTGGTGGGAGACATGGGTGGGGGCCTGGTGGAGGGTGTCCCTGGTGGATGGGGGGTGGGGGTGGTGGGAGACATGGGTGGGGGCCTTGTGGAGGGTGTCCCTGGTGGATGGGGGGTGGGGGTGGTGGGAGACATGAGCAGGTGTGCAGGGTAGTTCCCTGTGGTGTGTGCTGCCTGCAGGGGCCGTGGAGGGTGTACAGGTAATGCCTGGGAGCACACAGCCATATCGCGTGTGGGACTTCCCGCGCACCCCTGCAATCCACGTACCCGGCCATATCGCGTGTGGAACTTCCCGCGCACCCCTGCAATCCACGTACCCGGCCATATCGCGTGTGGAACTTCCCGCGCACCCCTGAAATCAACATACCTGGCCATATCGCGTGTGGAACTTCCCGCGCACCCCTGCAATCCACGTACCCGGCCATATCGCGTGTGGAACTTCCTGCGCACCCCTGAAATCCACGTACACGGCCATATCGCGTGTGGAACTTCCCGCGCACCCCTGAAATCCACGTACCCGGCCATATCGCGTGTGGAACTTCCCGCGCACCCCTGCAATCCACGTACCCAGCCATATCGCGTGTGGAACTTCCCGCGCACCCCTGAAATCCACGTACCCGGCCATATCGCGTGTGGAACTTCCCGCGCACCCCTGAAATCCACGTACCCGGCCATATCGCGTGTGGAACTTCCCGCGCACCCCTGAAATCCACGTACACGGCCATATCGCGTGTGGAACTTCCCGCGCACCCCTGAAATCCACGTACCCGGCCATATCGCGTGTGGAACTTCCCGCGCACCCCTGAAATCCACGTACCCGGCCATATCGCGTGTGGAACTTCCCGCGCACCCCTGTAATCCACGTACCCGGCCATATCGCGTGTGGAACTTCCCGCGCACCCCTGAAATCCACGTACCCGGCCATATCGCGTGTGGAACTTCCCGCGCACCCCTGCAATCCACGTACCCGGCCATATCGCGTGTGGAACTTCCCGCGCACCCCTGCAATCCACTTACCCGGCCATATCGCGTGTGGAACTTCCCGCGCACCCCTGAAATCCACGTACCCGGCCATATCGCGTGTGGGACTTCCCGCGCACCCCTGCAATCCACGTACCCGGCCATATCGCGTGTGGAACTTCCCGCGCACCCCTGAAATCCACGTACACGGCCATATCGCGTGTGGAACTTCCCGCGCACCCCTGAAATCCACGTACCCGGCCATATCGCGTGTGGAACTTCCCGCGCACCCCTGAAATCCACGTACACGGCCATATCGCGTGTGGAACTTCCCGCGCACCCCTGCAATCCACGTACCCGGCCATATCGCGTGTGGAACTTCCCGCGCACCCCTGTAATCCACGTACCCGGCCATATCGCGTGTGGAACTTCCCGCGCACCCCTGAAATCCACGTACCCGGCCATATCGCGTGTGGAACTTCCCGCGCACCCCTGCAATCCACGTACCCGGCCATATCGCGTGTGGAACTTCCCGCGCACCCCTGCAATCCACGTACCCGGCCATATCGCGTGTGGAACTTCCCGCGCACCCCTGAAATCCACGTACCCGGCCATATCGCGTGTGGGACTTCCCGCGCACCCCTGCAATCCACGTACCCGGCCATATCGCGTGTGGAACTTCCCGCGCACCCCTGAAATCCACGTACATGGCCATATCGCGTGTGGAACTTCCCGCGCACCCCTGAAATCCACGTACCCGGCCATATCGCGTGTGGAACTTCCCGCGCACCCCTGAAATCCACGTACACGGCCATATCGCGTGTGGAACTTCCCGCGCACCCCTGAAATCCACGTACCCGGCCATATCGCGTGTGGAACTTCCCGCGCACCCCTGAAATCCACGTACCCGGCCATATCTCGTGTGGAACTTCCCGCGCACCCCTGTAATCCACGTACACGGCCATATCGCGTGTGCAACTTCCCGCGCACCCCGGTATGCACGCACACGTTTATTTTTTCTCTCAGCGCGTGTCTGTGTTTGTGGGTACCCCTTTGTACGTCATTTGTCCTGGAGGGCCACAGTATTGGACATTGATCATGTCTGTATATAGGTGCTATTTGTTGGCGCACCTTTTAGCGCACATTTCTTGCAGGCGCAGAGACGCTACCGCCTGCTTTCTTGTGGCGGTCGTGTTTGTGCCTGTTTGTGCCTGTGCGCTGCTTTGAGCGTGCGCTTTTTTGCCCTATTCTATTCCATGAATACGTGTTGTATGCGAGCGTGTGGGCGTTCCGCGCACTTGCCTCCTATACTTTCCCGTGCCGCCCACATTCTTCCCCATTCCGAGTGTTGTGCCCCATTTTATTCCCCATTCTGAGTGTCCCGCCCTATGTTCCGCCTACTTTAGAGCTGTGCGCTGCGCTCGGAGTGATAGCGCAGTGGCCGTGGCGCACGACGTTGGTTGACCTGTGCGCCGGCCTGCGCCGCGTGCTTTTTCGGCGCACGTCCTCTGCTTTTCTTGCGCACGGACTTCCATGAATCGACGTGCGCTGGTTTCCCTGCGCTTTTCGCTAATTTTCGGCGCAGCGCACGTATTGGCCCCTCTGCGCCGGGATTTTCGGCGCACATTTATTCCATGAATCGGCCTGTAAATTCCATGTGCCACCATATAGTATGAAATAAGGTACCAATGGGATTTTTCCATTTCAGTCACAAACTGTTGCGGCATCTTCCCATTTACTAAGTCTATCGTGTAAGTAAGAGATTTGGTGTAGGTAATGCAACTGTATTAACCAGAAATGTACCCACCTGGCCACCTCCGATGTTGTTGTAGCACGCTGCACCATTCATTATTTTCTTTGCTTATGAATGCACTTATTTTTATAAATCACAGTCATAAATACAGTTGAGTGCTGCACGAGGAATGTACATATATAATAAAGATATATTAAGATACAATAATAGTACACAAGAATTAAAACACATGGGCAAATGCAATCATAACTACATTCTTAACCCCTGTAAAAGAAGCAACAACATTTAAAAAACAGATTTCCACAATTAGCTCTCTGCGAGTGTGCTGTCAGTAATAGCATTTGGAACCTATCAGCTGTGCTTACCTTTAAGCAGCACTGCGAGCTGCTTGCTCTTGCTGCTCATTTAGTCTCCGTTCCCAGGAGGGGCAGAGCTCCATTTGGTCACGTGAAGGATCACGTGACCCCTCAAGGAAGACTTTTATTGACTTCAATATAAGGAAACAGATAACATCCAAACCCAACAAATCCCACAATTAGGTAACAATAAACTAGAAAACTTTGGTCCAGGGTTGGCTTTAATTTCTAGCCTTCTCAATAGTGGCCAGGATTGGTCATGGTTACAGCCAGCGCTTAAAACCTTGGAGACACTCAGACAGGATAGTGGGCGTTCCTAACAGCTCTAATATCGATGTGATTTCCTGGAATTCATGCGGGGGAGCACACCTCAACACGTTTTTGAACAAAAGGGATAATTATGTGCACCCCAGTATTTATTTTTTTCAGGAAACCATGATGCTGTCTGATATTTACATAGAAGGTTTTTATACTTTTTCTTCTTTAGCATCGCGTGGACCTTTGGACAGACCTAGTGGTGGTCTGATTATTGCCATTGATCGTAATTTGGGGTTTCACGGGGAGGTGATCTTTAGGAGTGATTGGCTTTTGGGTATTATTCTCACTTCGGAGAATAGGGTAGAGCCGATCCTCATGTTGAATCTCTATTGGAACCCGTTAAAAGTGGCTATTGATGAAGTGGAAGATACTCTCAATACGATTCTGGGAGGATGGTTCGAGAAAGGGTTTGGTAATCGTATTATCTTGGGAGGGGATTTTAATTCGGCCTGTGCTGAGGGTTCCACATTAAATGAAAGGGGGGTGACTCCTAGATTGCTCCTTCCACATATCAAAAGAGGCATACGGTGGGATAATTATCTTGATCATTGGGATTTGGGTCTTTTAGATCATGCCTGGGATTGGAATTTACCGAAATTTACTTGGAAAAGAGGAAGTAATAATTCTAGAATCGACTTTTTCTATGTTTCAAATAGCTGGAAGCAAGCCTGTGGAAAATTGATACTTATGGAGGTAGAATTGGGTGATCATATTCCCTTATGTTTTTCTCTTTCCATTCCCAATGTGGGTAATTATATTAATCCCACGCTCTGTGGTCTAAAGGCTGGAAATAATGGGAGAAGGGTTGTATGGAATAAGAAAATAATTACGAAATTCAATAACCTGGTTTTGGGTAACCTATCCAGAAGGTTGCCTCATATTACTAGAGGTGAAGACATCGATTTGGGGGGATTCTACTATAATACTATATTGTCATGTGTTTATAAAATTAGTAGCACCAGTGATAGGGAGGTCATAAAACCTAGGATGAGGGTGGGTGACTCCAGAATTCAAACCTCCAAGCGTAATAAATACAGTGAAATTAAAGCCTTGAAGAAACTGCCCATTCCTTTTTTCGAATTACAGCTTAGAAAGAAAAAAATTATATTGAAACACAAAAATCTGATCAAATCACTGAGAATGGATCAATATCATGAAGCACATCAATTGATGATGCATAATCTTTGTAAGGGCAGAGATGTTAAATTTTGGGCAACTATTAACTCTATGCTCATGCCTGCAAAAGACAAACTTGACTGCCCGATCCAAGCAGAAGTGTGGAGTGCCTTTTATAAGCAAAAGTTTGCTTTACCTGTTGACTTTACAAGGGAACAGGACTTGGATTCAGGTCCCCCCGTGGTGGAAGCCTGTGGGTGGGATTTAGAGGATATTAAATGGGCCATTAATAAACTTAAACCTTCTAGAGCACCAGGCCCGGATGGCATTCCCCCCTTCGTCATAAAGACATCCCCTGGAATATGGGCTGATTTGCTCAAACCTATATTTGATGATATTTTTAAATACCATACTATTCCTAAAACCTGGGCCCAGAGTATTATTGTCCCTATATTTAAAAAAGGGGACGTTCTTAATCCCCAGAATTATAGACCTATATCCCTTTTAGATGCAGCTAGTAAGGTCTTTGGCATTCTACTTTTAAGGGACATCAATACATTTACTAGAAGGAATGCCTGCTTCAGTAAATTTCAGGTTGGCTTTAGAGAAGGTTTGGGAACAGACCTGAACGGAAATATTTTGGCTCATTTAAGAGCTAAAGTCCATCAAACTAAAATGGGCGAAGTCTATATGGCATCCTTGGACCTCTCTAACGCTTTTGACGGGGTCATCAGAGATAGACTGTGGACTAAAATGTTAGCAATGAATTTTCCAAGTAAGACTGTTCAACTCTTGGCTCTATTACATAGAAATACCTCTGTCAGGGTGCGCTTATCTTACGAAGGTTCCCTTTCTGATGCCATAGAGACTGAGGTGAGGGTTAAGCAGGGCTGTTCACTTGCACCCACGCTCTTCAACCTGTACGTCAGCGATGTGGAGGATATGTGGCGGGGTCCTTCCATCGCTCCCGTCAGGATGGGAAGTTTGGTTATTGAGTGGATGGCCTTTGCGGATGATTTCATTCTTTTTGATCGTAGAAGGATGGATATTTTCTATCAACAATATGTTCATATTACCTCTATTTTTCAGTCGTCACCTTGGCTGCCATTGGAAGCTAGGATTATATTTAAATTGGTACGCATTCTTTACAAAGCAATTTATCTTCAGACCCTGGAATATTTGGCTGAAAAGTTGAAAATCCCTGCAGGGTCTAGAGTTAGAAGTTCCAAAATTCAAATGTACATCCACCCTGAAAAGGGACTTTTCAGGTAAAGCAGTGTCTCATTGAAACTCCTTGCCACCCATCCACAAGATTACGGTCTCTTTGAGGTTCAGGAAAGTGTTACAAACATGGTTGTGGAAATCTGTTTTTTAAATGTTGTTACTTCTTTTACAGGGGTTAAGAATGCAGTTATGATTGTATTTGCCCATGTGTTTTAATTCTTGTGTACTTTTATTGTATCTTAATATATCTTTATTATATATGTACATTCCTTGTGCAGCACTCAGCTGTATTTATGACTGTGATTTATAAAAATAAATTCATTCATAAGCAAAGAAAATAATGAATGGTGCAGTGTGCTACAACAACATCGGAGATGGCCAGGTGGGTACATTTCTGGTTAATACAGTTGCATTACCTGCACCAAATCTCTTACTTACACGATAGACTTAGTAAATGGGAAGATGCCGCAACAGTTTGTGACTGAAATGGAAAAATCCCATTGGTACCTTATTTCATACTATATGGTGGCACATGGAATTTAGGGTTTACTGGAGCCATGCTGTGGCAGAATTAACATGTTATGGGCGTGACTATTGAGGACAGCTCATGAACAGGAAATTTGTGGACCTGCACATTAACAGTTAGATAAACCTCTGTTGAGCACAGGATTTATAGTAGCAAAGAGAGATGTTGAGGTTCTCTTGGGAAATGAAGTGGTCCAGACGGTGTGGGTTTGGAATTAAGATATGAAGAGGAGTAGGATGACTTTTAGAAATCGGAGTTGACCCGAGAATATCATATTGTGTGGGGAAGGTGAAAGAGAAGTATATTCACATGTTAGAGAGGAAGTTTGAGGCGAGGGGAAACGTTCAAGGTGGTATGAAGGAAGGGCTCATCTGGAGGATTATGTCACTGTTTTCCATGTGTGAAGCAACAGTGAAGGGGACATCTCCTTGCAGTGCGGATCAGGCTGAGAGGTTGGAGTGAGGGAACACTTGCCAACATTATCCAGTTTGTTCTTTAGTCCAGAGTTTATAACTGGGAAATATAGAACTACAAATCCCAGAACAAGAATTTAAAACTAGGACTGGATTAGCATTGCACAAATGGAATGAATAATGTTAGCATGTATGTGAGGGGTAGTTTGCTATATAAATTGTTCTTTTCTAAATAAATACACATACAGATATGCTGTAAAAAAAATAAAGGAAGACAGTCCCCTCTCTACCCAAAGAACTACTAGGCTATATGTTCAACTAAGTCTTTCCCGATTCGTGGCCCACTCGGTTTCTACCCTGGACACCACGTGCTTAATCTGAAAAAAAATGAACCTACACAATTCTGGTCTTGCTATATTATTTCACAGCCTTGATCAAGTGAGGCTATGCTAAACATATTCACCATGGAGATGATCAACAGGACAGGGTTGGTACTTGTGCACAGTGCATGCACACTTGTTTTTGATAAATTATTTTATTGAGTTTTATGACGTAAACAAGACAAGCCCCAAACACAGGGGTGATAACAGAGCACCCACAAAATAAGAATAAAAACCTAAACATTTAGAAGCACTCCAGGACAGCACCTTCAATCGCAAGTTCACATAGGGTTTTAAGTAACACAAGCCACCACAACCCGCTCCCCCTTCCTCTCCCGAATCATCCACTCCCGTTGTAATCACCATTGTCTCTGGTTATCAAGGTCCAGTCTCTTCCCATTTCGCCCGTATCTCGGATGCCTTGGCCGGGCATCCTCATGCGCCATAAACCCTGTGCTCCATCATGGCACATGAGTCCATGTCAAGTATCCATTGTTCAAGTGTCGGGGGGTCGGGCACTCCCCACTTTTACGCAATGTTGGACTTCTTCAGGGCCGCCGCAGTGTTCAATAACAGTTTTTCCCATTTGTTGGAGTCAGATGTGTCAGGTACGCCCAGAATTAGAACTCTCCGATCAAGCTCAATGGGGCAGGTGAGTGCCCTGGACAGTTTCATTCAACAGGCATTACAGTAGGTGCAGATCCGGGGGCATGACCACATGATATGATAGAAGGTGCCTTCCTCCTCCCCACAGCGGAGGCAGTTCGGAAACCCCACCAGACCACTCATAGTCCTCACCAGAGAGCCACACACACATCCACTTTTCCCAAACACATCTATACAGCACTCCCTCACACAATCGCTTTTAGTGGCTACTCCCTCCTTGCATGCCTAATTAGTTTGGTCCACATGCTTTGCACTCATTGATGCCTTTCTGAAATGAACACTTCTGAGAGGTAGGTGCATCTATTTCTTTTTCATGCCTTGCACATTCCAGATTTGCAGATTTTGTATTTTATTTGAGAGAATCTGTCCCCAGTTATCTATGTACCTGAGGCCACCTGCGTCAGCTTTATCTGATATCCTAGAGCTAGATACAACACTGCCAGATCCTTGGTGAACCATGGCAGTGATGTTTCGGGGAGTTTCATGTGTGCTACTGTACTAATGTGTACTATATGCCACCATGATGGTGCTTTTAGACCATGTCACCATTGTGGACGCCAGCATTTTTTTTCCTTTGTGACCTGGTTCAAAATTCGTTACAATATGGAATGATTTTCAGAAAGTCACTCTATGTATGTCCAGATTATGCAGAGGTATGTCAATTCCATTGGAGGGATCAGGTAAGAACCATGGAAATATCATTCCACGGACCTCCTGTGAAAGTAGGATGACTACATTGCTAAGAAGGGAGGATCGGGTATAATCCTTATACACAGACCCCACAGGAATCGTAGAATTTAAAGAAAAAGGTACACTTGGGAAACTTTGTTTTTAAAGGATATCAGTGTTTAGGGTTAATCATTTGTCAAAAGTCTCCCACTAGCAATTTTAAGCCATACTCTTGGATTGTCTTCTTGAATGTCTTTCTTTCACTTGCCTAGTGAAATTGACGAACCACACACCTTGAGTCCTAACATTTCAAAAGCTGAACATTTGGAGATCACGCGGGGCATGCAATATGGCTCTCTGATTATGGATCTCAGGGAAGCCCTGAAGAATTCACAGGGCCAACCAGCAGATCTGACCACTCATACAGTGAATTTAAACTGGGGAAAACATATTGAGTGAATCTGGGCAGCCCTGCATGGTGGATAAGGGCGAAATAATTGAGTACCCCTCAATGGAAGAAGCTAATGGGTGGAGGAAGTGCAAAGGAGAGGAGAGTCTGATTGCAAAGACTGTGAAATTGTGAGGGGCATAATATGTGTATTAGTGTACAAACAAACTTGAAGCTGTGAAAGGTATGTGAGAGAGTGGGGACCAGATACTCTCTACAGTACAAAAGAAAAGCAGGTGACACTAGAGAGCCCCAACTGCTACACAAAGCCAAATTGGTCACAAGATAAGCTGACCTGGGGCAGGCACCACAACACAACCTCATCATACAATGAAGGATAGGAAAGACTCAGTAATACCAACAAAACCTAGACAGAAATACCACCATCTCAGAGATGCCAATAAATGAACAAAAGTGAAGGAAATAAGGTTACAGATGCACCTAATTAGCAGAGGTGCACCCAATGCACACAGGGACAGCATTAAAGGGCCAAACCTTCCCCAATAACACTTCCCAACACAACCATGCTGCCACTCATTGCCGCTACCATTGACCCGGAGGTGCTCCATGCTGAATTCCAGCTGCTGGTTCTCGAGCAGCAGCAGTGGCGAAAGGAGGCCAGGGATATAAGCAGGAGTTTGATTCAGGTGATGCAGGTGGCGAGGCGCGAGGCAGAGGCGTGTTGTGATCCATCACACAAGGTCCACACCCTGGGACCTCACAGACAGCCAGATACTTACCCTGCAACACCTAAACAGGGTCACCATTCATAGCCTCCTGACCTACATCCATGAGGACATTGGGAGCAGGACCGGCATCAGGACAGTCATACCACCGCTGGTGAAGCTGGTTTTGGTACTGCTCTCCCGGGCCACTGACACAGTTTAGCACTCCGTGAGCCAGCTACATGACAAGATTCAGCCTGCCGTCTTCAGAGTGCTGGTGCAGGCACTGGAGGCCCTCCTGCGCCATGTTGGCCAGCACATCCCCTCTCCACCACCCAGGCACAGGTAAACACCACCAAGGGCAGCACAACCAACATGTTGGCAGTATTGGACTGCATGCACATAGAGCTGGTGCCTCACATGCCGCAGGGGAGGTCTACAGGAACTGGAAGCATTTCCATTACCTCAATGTCCAGATGTCCTGTGATGCAGACCTGACTATCATGCATTGCTGTTCCTGGTTCCCAGGATCATCCCACGACTCCAAAGTGCAGCCCGAACAGCACTGTGCTGGCTTACATGGTGCATCACAGAGGATAAACGACCTGGATGTTGGGAGAGTACATGAACATTTACACCAACATTGCAGCATGAGTGACAGGCAAAGGGGGGTGGACTATGTGACAAAAGCATGTCCGGCAAGCACCCTGCACATGCAGAACCAACCAGCACATGACTCAATTGAAAGGCCACAACAAGGCATACCACATGACAGGAGATGTAGCAGTCACTGACCAGGCCATTTCAAACCCAAAAGGACATCCACATGTAATGCACTACAGGCACCAGAATGCAACACCCCACTGAAATGCCAGTGAATCTGTAGAATAGGCCACTTAGGGTCATGAAATGCATGTGCTGGTGAGACATGAGACATGCAAGCACAGAATGACGGTTGAGATTCTGCTGTCACAGGCAACACCACTGCCGAGCATCATTACTCACACGTGTCCTTTCTCAATGCAGGTAACTCAGGACACCCGCTGCTTCTGTTGCTGATGACCCCTCTGAGGAATGCCCAGATGCGGAAGGAAATGGCATGCAACAGAGCGGGTGCGAGGACCAGGGTGACCATTGAGCTGACCTTCAGGCTCTTGAAGGCAAGTTTCAGATGCCTACACCTGTTTGGGGGTGTGTTCATGTACAGGCCAGAGAAGGTCGGGCAGATACTCCTGGCCTGTGCAATGTTGCATAATATCTGTGTCAGATGCAACATACCCCTGCCCCCAGATCTGGGCATGCCTCGGCTAGAGGATGATGCTGATGATGCAGCACAAGCCGGGCCCAGGCGCGTGTGCATGGAGGCCATGGATTGGTGTATAGCCCATCAAGACCTCATAGAGGAATTTTTCTAAGTACTCCTTTCACTTTGCACTTCCCTTACATCTTACTGCATATGATGTGAACACAATAAAAGCTCGTACCAAAAAAGGAATGTCCACTCATTGCTTCTTGTGAAAATTATGTATTGAAAAACAAAGTGCATGTTCCAACACCCTGTGCCCCCTCCTGCTCCCCAAACTCGCACAACCCTCTCCAAACCCCCGCACACACAGCCCCTACCTCCCAAACACACTCCTTCCCACATTGCCCTCTACCTCCCCAAACACCCCATAGTCACACAGTGAATTCAAGTCTTAGACCAAGTGTCACTTGCCCTTCTCTTAAGCACAGAGCTCTTGACTGTCCCAGGTATTGACAAAAGCCACTGGGAGCAGCACCATGGGCTGCCCTGATGCGAGCTCCCTGTGGTAGTGGGTGATGTGGGTCGGTCAGCCCACTGGGCCTGCAAGTGCTCAAGAGTTAGTTGCATTGAGTGTGTGAAATACATGGCTGAGTCGTCCTTTCGGGACCAGATGAGAAATGCATCAGTGGTATGGCCTTGTGCCTGTGCATTCCTGTGGCTGCTGGCCTGGTTGCATTCACTCAGCAATCTCAACTCAGTTAGCTGCTGCAGGGCGAGTGTAGTCATTTAACCATGTCTGTCCTCTATTGCACATAGTCCTGCATCCATGGCGTAGATGTTGGGCATAGGTGGAGGAGGGGGATGTAAGGGTGGGGTTGTGGGGCTGCGGCACAGTGATGGGTCGATGATACCGTCATCGTCCTCCTTATCATCCTCATCAGATGTTGCCCTGCCATGTTGCCCAGGTGGCTGTGTGTTGATGGCCGCATCCACATGCACCTATGCTGCTGTTCCACTTACAACAGTGAGTGGCGGTAGTGGCGGTAGTGACAGTGGTGGCGACAATGGTGGTGGGGTTGGCACAGCTGGAGGTAGTGGGTCTGTTGCAGCTTGACGTAGTGGTGCTGGCACAGCTGGAGGTGGAGGGGCTGCCACAAGTCTGCCTGCACCTGCTGGGCCTGATGTCGATGGTACAGGCACGTCGCTGTCAGAAGATGTGACTTTTGGGGAGAGATGAGCATGCTGTTAGTGTTCTGGGAGTCCTATCTGTGAGCATGCATTACACACTGTGTGTGTTCTGCTCTTGTCATGCAGCTTCATTGGTCTTTGTACTTCTACATATGGGTGGTGGGAGTGCACATTGACTGTTGGTCTGCAAAGGTGGCTTGTTGTGTGTGTCATGGGCCTATGATTTGTGTCCTGTTCTGCCTTGGCACACATGGGCACTTGTCATTTGTCCTTGTGTGGTGCTGTACATTTTGGCAACACTGCATGTGCATGACTACATCTGAATGCATCTCCTTCATGTGTGTGTGATCGAGCCATTTGCTGTGACTGACACATGTTTGACCTGTTCCCTTGCCCATTTGGTGTTTCTCTGCATGAGGATGCATGTATTTGGACTCAACATTTGCATTTACATGGGGTTTGTTGTACTTACTACCATCAACTTGGGTACTATCTCCTGCCTCCGCTCTCCCGACTCCCTCTATGCCATCCATGTGCATGATGGAGCTGCATGTCTCCACCCAAGGCATGTGGGTCAAGGGTCCCTCCTCCAGTGGCATCAGATTTCGTCCTGTGAGTGGCTAGAATGCTTCAGACCCTCAGCCGCAAATTGTCCCACCGTTTGTGGCAGTCCCTTGGGGTACAGGGGACAGTCCCCACAGCATTGACCCTGTTTGCCAACTCCTGCCAGATGGCCATCTTCCTCCTCTGGCTGGTCCTCCCGTTGCTAGCCACAAAGAGGGCCTCTACATGCAGCACCACTGTGTCTGCAAGTGCAGCAAGCTCTGGCTCCGTGAACATTGGCGTCCTTAGTTGGACCTCAGGGACTCTGTATTTCTTGCTACCAAACAGGTGTGCACTTCCAGTTCTGGACAATGTCAGTAGGATGTGGGGTATTTAAAGTGGATTGAGTTTTCAAAATGGCCTCCGGCGTCCTTCCCATTCCTGTGGTGATGCTATTTCCGGCACTGGCAATTCCAGTGCCGGAAATACAGCACCACTGATTCCGGCAGCGTGGGTGCAGGTTTTGCTAATTCCAGCACATTTCTTCCCAAAACAATGGTGTATTGCCGTTGAAGCCGGTAGATTTGGTGTGCCAGTATTATCGTTTCCATCAGGGGTGTGTGCGCACGCCCTAGGAACTATAATGTGCCGGTATGTCCGGCGGTGGGCCTGCCGGAAACAGTAATACAGGCACTCTGGAATTTCTGGCATTTTAGAAGGAAAGTTATAATGAGGGCCATAAAGTTTGACATAGTAAACAGAGGAGGCTGCTCTTCTAAAAGCAACTGCTCAATAATAATGAAATATCAATACTACCATGATGAGTTCAATATTGTAATAAAGATGAGGACTATGGAAACAGTTGATTATTTAGGGGCCAAAATACCGATTTTCCAATACCTACCTATGTCCTCCATAACAGAAGAAAACCCAAGCTCTTGAAATGTTGGTTATCGGAACTTAATATATGTATCAGTGGGGATATCACTTTTATCTAAACATAAGGTGAATATTGCAGAATCACAATCTTGGCAGGTGTGGAACAGGAGATGCAACATCTTTCAGCAAAGTGAGGATCAAACTTGTCGTCTGCTATTCGACCAATGCAGGAGATGAGTGTATCCCTGTAGGAGGTTTGGCACAAGGCTCAGGTTGACCAGAACAAGGAAAAGAAGCATGGTATATTGTTAATTGCAAACTTTAATTTTAATAAGATCTGGGCGGCAGGTGGCGAAGGAGCTGAAAGAGGACACTCCACTGGCCCGGAGTTCACTTGGTCTCTGAACAGATATAATTTGAACAGCCTGAGACTGTTCATATGTCCAAAATGGCAATATTTTGTTTTACAAATAGTTGTCAATTTTTTTATTTACTAATCAACACATTTCTCACATACCAAAATAAAGAGAAAACAATAACAGTGACACCCAAAAGTTGGACATAGAATGGAAGGACCGGTACGAAGAAGGAAATAAATAGGAGAGTAGAAACTAGCTAATGTAGTGGGAGGGAAAAGGGTGGCGCCCCTGAATGTCAAAGGGCTGAACTCACTTTACAAGAGATCCATGCAGGCAAAAGTGAACCGGGCCTTGAGGATAGCTCAGGGGCAATGCGCTTGTCTTGGAAGCAAGGCAATATGGAGCAACACAGGTTTGAATTGCACTCCTGCACTCAAAGCCTGGTCCCCAGTATTAAGCAAGTTTTAAAAGATTCATTAACAAATTAAATTGAAACAGTCTCTCTATTCTCTTCATGCAAAAAAAGAAGTTTGAAAGATTCAACGAGTCTAAGATCCCTGGAAGACACACAAGAACCCCTATTGGGTAGGGGATTGTATTACGAAAGGCGAGATGGCGATTTTGTTACACTGATGCTAAAGATTCTCTGTGACGTTGGCCAAAATGATTCTATAGTGGCAGCTTATTTTCGTAAAGGAGCACTTAGAGGGAACATTGGTAAAACTTGGCCCATTTATTGGCCAAGTCAAGTTCAGCCACTTTGTCAATAAAGCTTTTAAAAGAGCAACAGAGTGGGCTGAAGGGTTGCTCCTTTTGGGAGGAGACTTACATAAGGTACTAGACTGTGGACTGGGATTCAGTTATGTAAGAGGTGCAGGTACCTAGAAGGGGGCAGCTGAGTTACTTAGGGACTGTCATGAACATCATTTTCTGGTGGATATGTGAGGATAACACAAACCGAGGAGAAGAAAATACATGAGTTTTAACCCCCATTCCACATAGGCAGTCATAGATTATATTATGAAGGACATGTGAGTAAGGTACCTGACATCCTCATGCAAAATAAGGCTAATGGGATGGACCATTATATTGTGGTGATGGTGGTAAAGACTAGTGAGACTACAATGATGATAGTTGATGGCAATGTAATGAAACTCTCTTGAGTGCCCCCATTTTAAAGATACCCTGATAAGAATTTTGATACTAGAGAAATAGCTAGAAGCACAGTGTGGGAAGCGGAAAATGCCACATTCAGAGGGATACTGAATAGGGAAGGAGCAATGAAAAAGAGTGAGAGAGTATCACTGATAGAAATGAGAATTAGGAGTGACGCACAGAGATCAGAGAATTCTTTCAATAAGTACAAAAAATAGTACCCTCTCACAGAGAAGATGACTAAGTGGCAGGAGCTAAAAGGGATGATGGTAGACTGGATATTTAATAAACGTAGGTACTGTGAACAGGGAGATACAGCAGGTTCATTACTGTCTAAAAACATGGGGCACTAAGATTGGAACATTGTGTAGCAGAGATTTGAAACCGATGAAGAAAGGACCATGTACACCCAAAGGCTAACTCACAATGGTTCAGAGAATATGAAAGCTCCTTAAATAGGAAGAACAAGGAGATAACTAAAGATCAGATAACTGCTTACCTAAATGGGTTGGCCTAGAGATGGATAAGCTTTAAAGTGCTCGACTTGAATGCCTGTTCAAACCTTTGAAGAAAAGGTTTGTTCGGTTTGAGGCAAGTCAGTAAATATTCATTTTGGCTCACATCAGTTTGACTCAATTCAAGCCAGAGACCAAAATCTTTTAGCTATTGAGAAAAGATGGTGCAGATTCTCTAAACCTTTTTTATCAAGATGAAATGCATTTGTTCCAAAACAAAGCGCGTGCCCTATTGTGAAAGGGCAACTGAACATGTGCATCACAGCACAGCATGTGGGTTTTGGGAGCCTGTCATACATTAGTGTTGGGAGCGCGCTCCTGAAAATAATGTAAGGAAGAGGCTGGCCCGTGCATCATTTGTACTGCTCTGATCAGCTTAAGGTGACTTGTTTCTGGCTCAGCTAATGAGTCGCTTGCACCAAAAACATGTCCCTTATTCTCAAAGGGCATCTGAATTTGTGCATGAGCGAGAGTGAGATGTTCTTTGTCACACTCTTTGTGCATTTGCACAAACAAGGGAGCATTTCTGTGGATTTCAAAGTGCATCTCAAATCCACAAAAGGAATGATCTTCAAAATGCGGGAAATAGTCACATTCCTCTACGCCTATTTGGAATAGGCATAAGGGGATGCATAATGCATTGCCATGGCCCCCCGGGTCAGTTATTTTCTTTCAAATGCAACCACAGCAGAAAATAAATCACTGCTTTCATTCTTGCATTAATATCCCTCAGAAATTGTACTGGGAGCGTGTCATACATTAGTGATGGTAGCAGTCTCACGATACGATTATATTCAAAGTGACTAGGGAGCGTATCATTTCCATTGTCGCACACACCCCTAAAATGGCAGGTTCAAATGTGGATAAGATGATCTATGCATTTCTAAACTGAACACAAATGAAAAAAGAATTGGTCTGCGGGCTGATTTACCCTCTCCCAAAGCTACACTAAAATGAGATGCATAGATCAGTTATGTGCATAACAATAAGAGAGGTACTGGCTCCGATAGGATGCATGGGGTAAAGCTTGAGCAAGCAGTGGTCTTAGTTGTTTTTTTTTATAACAAATTCTCGTAGGCTAGAGGATTCCACACTCCTTCTTGGAAGCAAAGATCTCTGTAATCCTGAAGAAAGCGAAAGATCCACACATCTGTAAATCTTATTGACTTATTCAATGTGTATATGAATATCAGAATAGAGAATAGACGTAGACAGCTGCAGTAGAAATTACATATCGGAGTTACAGGGTTGGTAACATTGGAAGATTGTAGGATTCAAATTGCTTGCCTTAGTAAATACTCAGATGACCCAGTGCTATTATAAATGGATGCAGAGAACCCTTCGATCAGGTCAGTATGTGGTTAATCAGTTCAGTTTTGGAGCATATGGATAAAGAAGAATGATGGAGGTGATGAGTGGGTACCTTTTACTTAGATCACATTGCAAGAGTTTGGTTGATGGAGTAAACTCTGACAGGATCAATCTGATAAGAGGGGTGAGACAGAAGTGACCTCTTTCCTCTGTGCTATTTTCATTATTATTGGCACTCTCAGCTGCCTCGATCAGGAGAAATACCTATATTCTGGCAATCAGGCTGGGTGACCAGGAATTTAGATCCAACCTCTTTGCCCGTGATATTAGTGGTCTTTTTTAATGTCATCTTATATGTGCATCAGGATAAATGAACAATGTTCCTGAAGGAGAATGGCAAGAGTTTCCATTTAGATGCCACATTTGAAATGAATGAGCCACATTGTCACATGATCAATAGAAAACCTACATTTCAGGGTATGATTACTGGCATTTTTACATCGCCTCATAAATATAATAAGAGGGTCTCACTAAACTGCATTAATTAGCAGTCTTGGGGTAATTCTGTTTCATATGTGCATTAGGAGAAAAAACATTATTCAAAACACAACTCTGCTATGAGGGTGTTTTACAAGAGAAGCTTGTCATTAAGGTAAAATAATAATTGGAAAGTAAGAACTGTGTATTTTGGATAGTATACATACTATTTTTGAAGTCTACAACTACATTATTTGAAAAGGAAAAAAAAACTGAACTGCAAATATAAATATGAATTCAGTAAAATGTGTATTATTGGGAAATTATAGTGAAGTCATACACAACGAAAGACTAATATTAATGTGTGATATGTTTGTTCTATTGTAGAATGACAGATAAACAAAGATGCTTGAATTCACCTCAAGAATAATAGAAGATAATTGCTGTTTGAACTTTCATGGGTATGACATTTTTGTTAAAGAATCAATGTTGGCCTGTTGAAGGCTGATATACCAAATTGAGCATCATATTAGGTCTGATAGGCTGAGACACAGTGTGTTGATGTTTCTTCATTTGAAAATCATTAGCTTCAATGTTCACACAACAGTATGTGATTGATAAATGGTGCCAAGCTGCATCATGGAATTAACAGTGATGTTTATTTGACTGAACTAGAACTAGTATCTCCATGTATTAACTGTTTTTAAATGCTTTGTAAACCCACATTTCCTTATATATGAATTCAAGTCTGAAGGAAAACTTAGGTTGTGTATGGACCACTAACTTTTCTGATCTGTTTCACTTGGAAATGGTTACAGGCCAATTTTGGTCTTTAAAAGACAAATAGAACACACTAATTGATTTCCAGCCCTTGATATTGGTATCCATCAATAGTATGTTTGTATATTTGAAGGTGACCAGAACATCCATTCTAGCCTTACTAGAAAACAACAACTTATATAGGAAGTGTTCAGGATTTAAGGTGAATTATAGCAAATTGTTAGTACTGCCCCTGGGTGATGTTGGTCAAGATAGACTAACAATACTAGAATAAATTTCCAATGAGATACAAATAGAGAGTACAACATTCAGGGGGATAAATCTGACAAAATCATTAGCTGTCTTTTATAAATACAATTTTCTGTAACTCTGTGGCAAAATTAAGATGGAATTGACAAGATTGTCAAGAGCTAGATGGAGAGGCTGAATTATTTTAAAATAATCATCATTCCTTGACTTTTGTTTTTCAAATGTAACTGATAAACATCCCAGATTCCTTTTTTTCAGAGAAGAAGGATATAGAGAAACATTGTACTTTGTGTCATTGGGGAGGATGCTGCGGCTGGTGTACTGGATTTTGAGTATCCCTAATTAGGAGGGATGGGTATATTTCCACACTTTTAGTAATATTATACAGTGCCTCAATGACAAGTTATGATACCAAACTTAGACAATCCCACTGATAAACAAAGCGTATGTATGTGAAAACTAATTCTAACCTGTGATTAATGGAAGGATGGTAAATATAGATTGCTTACAATTAGAGGAGGATTTGGGGAGGCAATCTTTCCTCTTCCTGCATCAAAGGGGGTACTGACTGTTCCTGTAGGATGATTCCTAGCACTTTTATTTTTGCCACTATAACTCAGCATCGTAGCTTACACATCTACAGACTTAATAACGTGCATTTCATTATATATGTGTACTTATCTCTAGATGCAAAACAAAAATTAGACACAATAATAATCACCACATGCTTTCACAATTAGACTCTTTTATATTCACTCCTCAGAAAGAACAGATAGACTGTCAACTCATTTGGGATAGTGGTGAGCATAGAAAAATAGGTGGTACGTGTTTGCATGGTGATGCGAGAAAAAAAAAAAACAGGAAAACACATTCTGCATCAATAGCATGTATGCAACTTCTCTCTAGCTTGAAACCTACTTACTGGCACCTCTGGATCTGAAAGCACTACATTAGGAAACTATTTCAGCTCTCAGTTACTCCCCTACCCTCACTTTAGATTAGTAGCAAAATTATGATTATGAAATTGCAAGGTTATTATATTGTGACCCCTTCTGCATGAAAGAAGAAACCCTCAGATAATAGTTTTTGGGTCTTTGCTACATTGTTAATCTGTTGGTACTAGAAATATTTTAAAAAAGTTCTGCCTGCTGTGCCCAGTTGACAGTCTGCCTACAGCAATACCCTGCAGAAAGGGTCCTAATTGATTATCATTACCCTGTTTATACTTACACTGGACACTCTGTATTTTTGGAATTATCATCTGGTCTTTGACTCACAAGGCCCTTTTTTCAGCCAAGCACAATCAGCCCATCTCTGCCAGGACACATCGCCAACTACCGATATGGCCTTCAAAGGGCTCCCTTGCAGCTACATCGGCCACAAGCCCAGCAAAGAAACCTTTCAACAACTACGCAGGAGCTCCCCTCCTTCTTTCAGCAGCTCCTCACTCTCTCCCCAGGATTCACCTGAAGATACCCAGCAAGAACCCAGCCAGCCACAGAAAGCACCTGACAGCTCTCTCCCTCACCAGGAAGCTCCAAACACCTTCCTTCTTTTTCCCCCTTTTAAGTTTTCTCAGAAAACCACCTCTCAACCTATGTAGTCATATATTTTTTAAATCATTTTCCAACCTCTTTTGTGTCATCGTTACCATTTGCCAAGACTTTCTAAAATATATCCTGTCCCCTCCGACTCTGCACGTGTAACTTTCCAGCACTCACTAAATGAGATTTTTCTTCATAACTCCTTCCCATGATATTGCCTATTCTTCCTTCCTCTCTTCTGCCCATAACAATGAACCTTTTATTCTGAAGGCCCCGTTTTCATAGCTACAATACACACTCTGCCTTGCAAAGTACTGGTGTCAGCTCCCAGTTTTGATTTATTTCTGAAATTGGCAAATTGGCAAGGACCAGTCAGCGTATTGTTTTTTGCACCTGCTGCACAACACCCTACACTCATCTCTGTCGCCTAACACATTCAAGCAATAGCATGTGGAATGTGACAAAACACTCCCCTTTTCACTATTCGCACCCTGGGGCAGCTATGTGATGCAGAAGGCGATCACCCCTTGTTCGCGGATGCACAGAGCCGGTAACGCGGCCCTGGTAATGGCCTGAGACCTCGCCGAAGCATTTTCTTCGCTCAGATCGTTACCTACTTTGAAGGTGCCCCAGTAACCGGATGCACAATTTCTACTAAAGAGCCAGCGCCTTCCTTGTCCTGAGAGTCCTGGCTCTCTTGATACCTCGCCCATACGTACGAAGATCCACAGCATAGAGGCGTGGATCATCATATCATTTAGCGTCCAATTTGGCCCTTTGAAGAAGAGGAATCCCTCGAAACACATTGGCTACTTCATAATTGGACAACGCTTTTTGCATCATTTTGGCTTCTTCGCATTGCAAAATGTTAATTGTAACACATTTTTCTTTTTAATTGTGAGTGCCTTTGGGCAACTTTTTCTCTCATGTCAAATAAATTGTTATTTTCAAATCTACATAACAGTGATATGCCTATTTGTTTGAACGCCTTCTGTGGCATCTGTAATTAGTGTGCAGGGGACAGGAGGGCCCCAATTTTCAGGTCCTCTTTCATTTTTCTTGACTGATTTAGGCTCTGTGCCAAGGCCTTTTTTTCCTCCCCCGCACCTTCAAACCTTTTAACCAGCATTTGCTGGATTGCGTTCTACATATTGAAGTTTGCATTTATCCTTACCAGGTGTGCACCACTTATCTTCCCTTTTTGCCTAACACATTTAGCCCACTCAACTCACTCCTATACTAGTTGTTAGTACCCAATGTCACCCCTCATTTTTGTCTGTAATGTTAAATGTTAGTACACATGTACTGAATGATTGATTGATTGGGTGTGTATAATGTACCTATACACAATGTTTTATGAGGCGCAACAAGACAAGAGGGTGGGGGAATAGTGAGGACAAACAATTACAAGATCCTACTAGGCCTTGTGACATTTGGATTGTGCAAGTGCAGTAAAGAGAAGTGTAGGAGAGAAGGGATGGGGAGGGGAGTGCCGGTCAGGGCATAGGTGCCAGTGAGAAAAAGTGAGTGTCAGGGGAGGCCATGCAGACCGAGCCAGGGGAAAGCAGAGAGTGCAGGGGAAGGAAGGTCCTGTGAGCAAGTGCAAGGGAAGGTTCTGGAAGGGCTACAAGGATGCAGACCCAGCCATGCTAGTGTGGGGGATGGGGCACAGAAGGGCAAGTGCAGGTTGAGGGTGGGGAGACAAGTGCAGGGGTAGACTGGAAAAGGGGGGGGCTGGTGCCCTGTAAGACGCTTAAGGAACCAGGCAGCTAATAAAGAGACAGATGGTGACAGTATCAGGGAAGGGGGAGAGGGAAGGAGGAAGAGAAGAGGAAGGTCTTAAGAAGCTTCCGCTACTTAAGGAGATCCGGCTCAAATCTGAGAAGGGGTGGGGGCCATTCCAAAAGGAGGCACCGGCGGAGGAGAGAAATCTACCCCCCACTCTCTACTTGAAAAAGCGTTTGTTCTCCAGAGAGTTAGAGCTTGATGACCAAAGGAATCAAGCATGGAGGTATTTGGGGAGATAGAGTTGAATGTAGCAGACTACCAGGCCCCGGAAATCTTTGTGGGTGATGCAGAGGATCTTGAACTTGCTCCTTGTAGCAACTGGGAACCAGTGGAGAGATGTTAGGGCTGGAGAGATGTGATTCCTGGGCTTGAGGCCAAGGATAATTCTTGCAGTCCTGTTCTGGATTAGTTGAATGGGGCGTTGGGAGGAGTAAGGAAGATTGAGGAAGAGGCTGTTGCAGTAGTTCCAATAGGTTTGGGAGAATGTGTACAACTCTACAATGACAATACTCGCCATTATGTTTATACCCTTTGCATGTCTATGTTTAGGCCTTTGAGGGAGAGACTATACAAGCATAGATTTGTAATTTGGCCCAATCAATTAGTGTCTGAATTGGCAGCTGGCCCAATTCATACAAAATCCCAGCCACTGGGACTGATGCTGGGAGACACAAGACCTTTCTGCACAATTTGCCTCCACCTTTGCCCATGGTGCATCATTTTCCCTGGTCTGAGCCCCAAAGATCATTTTTTGGACAATTTGCTCTCTAAATGGCTTTGTCACAGGCAGCAGCGCAAATCTACTGAACTTGAAATCAAATTGGATTAGCTGACCTGTGGCTGCCAAGAATTTGGTCTTTAAATTCCATGCGGTCCACTCCTTCCCTTTACATCATAAATGAAGGCACCCAAACAGCGTGTCCTTGTTAACGACCGCCAAAGCTTGGCCATTCAAGGACCAACCAAATAATTTCCATTTAGACCTCTCATCATTCAGCACTAGTATTTTGGATTTGGTGATGTTTAGTCCAAATTGTTCAGGAAATCATCAACAGCTTTAAAGCCCTCTGCAGGCCTATGGGGGTCATATTGCAATGACAATGTCATCCCCGTAATTTAGATGTGTGAATTTCACCACCCCCAGTTTTGGCGGGTTAGACCTCACTAAGTTCCAGCAAGCAACCATGTTCTTAATATCAAAACTAAACAGGAATGTTGCGAGTACACAACCCAGGCACAGCCCTTGAATTGTCTCTATCCAACCTGTAAATGAACTAAGAGAATTCAATCACACCTTAATTCTAGTCCCTAAATGGAGAACCTCCAAAATCATAAGCAGGGTTAGGGGGCATCCATTATCGCTCAGGCTCTTCCACAAAATTGTCCTATTAACATGATTAAAGGCTTTGCTTACAACAAGGAGCACCAGATACACCAGTCTCCCCTGTTGCTTAGCCTGTCCTGAAAGAAGAGCCAAAACATAGCTGTTCAAGGATGTCCCCAATCCCTCTTGAAGCCTGCTTGACAAAAATCCAGACAGTTAGCATCCGCCACCCAAGTATGTAGTTGTTTCAATATCATCTTGGCAAAAATCTTATTCGAGGCATCCAATAATGAAATTGACCTATACTGCAGAGTGGATAATCTGTCTCCACCTTTAAAGATTAAAACAATCAGTGCTGCAATCCAGGTCCCAGGGAGCTCTCTTTTTGCCAACATGTTTCTAAACAAATTGGTCAATAATTGGCCCACAAGAGGACATTTGACTAGAGAGTTAAATTTGAGAAGCCATCAGGATCTGGAGCATTGGACTTTTAATTTAACTTTATTAAAAGGACAATGTTGTCCAAGTCCCAACATAGTGCCCCCGCCAACTAACATGTAAAAAAGAGCTACAACTATTCAGCCCTGTCTTTTTATAGACCTCCATAAAATTATTCAACCCCACTTCTTCCGATCTTACCAGAACCTAGTGGTATTATTTCCCAGCATGCAGCCCAACATTTTTTCGGCTTCATTAAGTCACATAAGAAACCTTTGGCCCTTTAACCAATTTGTGTAGTTCTGTTTCACTTTGCGTATTTCTGTAAGTTCTCCCAAAGGCCTCACCCTCTTTGTCGCTCTGATTTCAGGCGCATTTGCCTTTACAACACACCTGAACCAGTGCATCAAAACCATGAATGGACCCCACCAGCCTTGGCCTTTTTTCCAGATATGTAGTTATTGCCCTTAACGGATATAGCTGTGTATGCATATCTCTCTGAATCCAGAGGTTGTGTAGTTTTCTGTAATAACTCCATTCCCCAGATCCAATACAGTTGTACAACTGTATCTCTGTATGCTATACAGAAGGCCTGAACTATGCATGTTCTGTACATCCAATGTGCTTGTAATAGCATGAAAGATCAGAGAACCTATTACCAATCAATATCAACCATCGGGTATGGATATTGGAATTGATTCTGTAATGTAGGGGCTTGCCTATTGTAGCAGAACCCTTGTTGCAATAACGGATTCACAATTACTTTCAAATATGATATAGCCTGTGCTTTGATTGGATATTGTGTCTGAGGCTTTGGCATTGCCAACACTTGGCCTAGTATGTGGAGGGTAATCAATGTGCTGTAATGTTCTACCTGATTCTTGTATCAATGTGATGCACCTGGAACAGCCCATGAGGCTGTTTTTGAGATCACTACATTTTCTAAGTGTATGTGAAATATTCAGGTTTAACTACTTCTTCCCTTCTAGGGCCATCTTGTGCTGTATGCATATCAGACCAACATAGTGCCTCTATTTCCGTTGGATGTTCCCCTTCAAGATTAATCATTTCTATATACTAATTGTTGGTCTTAACCACTTCTCATGTGGGAGTATCCACTTCTACATTTCAATTACTATGAATGTGTTATATAAGCTTCTTGTGTCTCTCTTTGAAATTGGTGTTTCCTCTCACCTATTTCCTTCCTTTGCTCTCCCTGGGGGTTATACCCAGGTAATCCCTGCCTAGGGACCTGTTCGAAGCTGTGACCAAACTGGAGTTTCCTTTCTTGGTCACTGGGCAATGTTGCTAGATTCTGGCAACTTGTAGTCTTACTGATATCACCTCTTAAAAGGAGCATATGTACTCCTTCTTCCATGGAATAATTGCTCCCTTATATTGCCAGCCCTAAACTCATTGCTACCTCTGCTCCATGAGAGGTCTTTCAGAATAGAGGTTAGTGCTGTTATTGAAGGAGTCCCATTTAAGTGAATGTACAACCAACATACACTGAAACCCAACTATCACAGTGTTCCATGGGTGGATTACAACCTGTTGGCATTATGATTGCTAACTCTCTCTGCCTCTGCTGATGATTGACCTGTGTTTAAGTTGCCTCTTGCTGGCTCAGTTCACTGCATTACCCTCTAGGGATGTCCTCTTGCCTTATGCTGCTAGTGAGTGCTCAGTAAGGCTTTGAGTGCCTGGAATGGGAGTATTCCTTCCTCCCCTTCTAGTATTGGCCGACTGCTGCTGCAGCAGCCCGCAAGGCTCTATATTCTACAGCTTGAGCTCAGACAGTGTCAACATGTCTCACCAGACTGTCAGTGCTCTCAGGTATATTGGCCATGCTCTGCACCATTTGGGTGGAATCTAAGGATGTGTTATAAGGTTAACCATACCATAGTACAACAAAGGACCATGTCTATCCTTTTTTGGTGTGGTGTGTCAAGCACCCTTGAAGCCGGTTCTGGTGGTCGACCTGCTGTAATACTACTTCAGGATGCCCATAAGGTGTGCATTGTATTTGATCCAAATCTCTCATAATGTGTGGGGTCTCAAAACATGTCTCCTGGCTTGGTACCAGGCGTCGTCATGTATGTGAACAGGGTATACCCTGACAATCCTCCAGGCACTGCCACTGTGGAGTTGGTGTTGACCTTCATAGCACCTCTTTTCCTGGGACTACCTGGTGACTGCATGGTAGCAGTTCACATGGATAGGGACATCATTATGTGGGTTAGCCATTCTAATGCATTTAAGCTAGATAGCTGTCAATCGTATGTATTTAGCACCCTGATCTTCACTAGAGTGTTTTAATGCCTCCTAGCATGATAGCTGTTTAGATGACTTGCTTGAAAAGATACTCTGCTATCCACTAGAGTGCTTTAAGCTTTGGAGTACACCCTGCTCTTCCCTAGAATGTGTTCATGCCTCCTAGCGTGATAGCTGTATAGAGGACTTTCTTGAAAAGACACCCTGCTTTTCAATAGAATGCTTTAAACTTTGGTTTACACCCTGTTCTTCACTATACTGTACTATTCTTTGTGTCGCTAGGCCTGTGGCAACCCCTTCAGTAGCCAGGTGGGGAGAATATTGTCAGGGTTTAGGAACGGTGAACAATGTTCTGCTGGGGTCACCAACATAACATGATTTATATCACCCCTACCATCAGAGCCTTGCCTCCAACCCAAGGGAAGTGCCCATGGACACCCCAGCAAGGGCTGCGGTAGGTGCAGGGGTAGGGAAAAGCTTGTACCTATCAATGTTCAACAGAGATGAGAGCAGGCAACAACCCCTGCAGTAGGTGGCTGTTCTCAATTGCCAACGCAGGAGAGGTTTGCCAATATCACATATATTTTTATTGATATTCCATTACTCACACCATTCATTAACCCGTGGTGTGTATTAAAAGACATGTACCTTGTGTAATACATCAATACAAAGTAGTTGATATAGATGCCCCACACTTAATAATACTATTCAAAGTCTTCTGATATCACTCAGTAATGAATGTCTTACACTCTTATATGCAAAATAAATCATTTTAATTATTAGAAATATGTAAAAAAAAGAAACATTATCATTATTATCATCAATACATACAATGCACTTAAAATGCAATAAACCATTAATGGAGAAGTTGAACCATTGTCATGTGCCTCTACCTCAAGTCAAGACTAAGACTGATCATTCTCCAAGAAATTAATGTCTCTAGAAAAACAAACTACCTGCCTCATCAGGTTGTGATAGACAACCTCAGCGAACATGCTAGGCAATCTGGTACATGCCTCACCAAATCATGATAGGCAATCTCATTGGAGCATCTACCTCGATCAATAATCAATACCACAATATCTCTCTCAATGTAATATCAAACACAGGGTAAATAGAGCCTCCTTATACTCACTAACTTTAGAAGGTGGGGTGTGAACTAGGGCTGGAAGAACAGAATGGATGCCTGTACAAATCCCACAATTCAAAAGAAAATGTAAACATGTAAAAAATGTAATCATTGTAAAGAATCCCAAAAGACACATATTGCTGACCTATGGTCTTTTCATAAAAATGCATAATAATAGGACTGAATGCTTCAATACGATTTAAATGTCATATGGACTTGATGGTGCTCAACATATAGCCAATCCGGAATACAGTGTCTGCTTTTAGGCCCTAAGGCTGTGAGCCTAATTGAGCTGACGTGCCTTGGGGAAAAAGGAAGAGATCATTCCTCAAGCAGCTCACAATGCAGCTCAAAATGAAACCGGTTCTGCTCAAAAGATTTTCAAAATAAACGGGGCCCAGCATAAGAGTTCTCATCTTCAGAAACATGTTTAGGAGTGGGCTGACCCCTGCCATCTGGGAAGACTTTTCTGCTCTTCATCTCCATCCAGCCATTTGCGTCTGCCCTCGACTTCCTGCCAGATCCATCGCCCGAACAAGAATGGCCAGGGGCTGAACTTACTCTGTTGTATACCCTCTATGCATTCCCTATTTTCAAGCCCTCAATGGCCTACTGTCTGTCCTTCAGAGGCTTCTAGGGATTTTGCCAACAATTGCATTTCAGCTCACAAAATGTTTCTCTTAGAAAGAAAAGCCAAGGACACGGTACAGTCCTTCAGAGGGCATTATGAATTTTGACAACAATTGTATTTTTAACTGGCTCATTGTTCACATACACAGCATTGACAAGGACATAGTGCTGTCCTTCAGAAGCCACTAGGAATTTTAACAAAAATTGTATTTTTAGATGAAAGCACCCTTATTGTGGACAGCATGATTAAAGACATGGCTATGCCCTTCATATTAGAACTACAGAAGGCCTGCATATAGCGGTTTGTAGTGTTTACTGCCATTATCTATGTTTTGCAAGTGCATTCGCTCCCTTCCCAGACATTGTTTACACAATCAGAAGGTGCCATACCAGGCTCAAGTTCATTTGCTCGCAGCCCAGACTTTTCGAAAAAACAAGAATGTACTTCATCACAACATGGAAAAGAAAATCTCATTGATTGCATTTCACTAAATATAATTGTCTTTACATTGCACTCTTCATTATAGCAAGAAAGCCTGTGCTTCAAGTGTTTACATTTCACTGTGTATTATCACCTGCATTATACTAAATATGTATGTGTTTAATTAGAACAAGCAGAAGGCCTGGTCTGCGCCTCAGACCACATGCCATTTTAAGCATGGTGAACATGGACAGACATTGTAAATACATGTCAGGAGGAGGAGGCAGAGGAGGTAAGCTTGAAGGAGAGCTGTGGGTCATCAGCATAACACTAGAAGTTAGCAGAGAAGGTGGGTATCAGATGGTCTAGAAGGATCAGGTAGATGTTGAAAAGTGAAGGTGCATGGATAGTGCCCTGAAGGACACCACAGGTGTAGAATGAGATGATGGAGAGAAAAGGGCCCAGTTGAACCTGGGAAGGACACTCTGAGAGGAAGGAGGTGAACCAGTCCAGAGCCAGGTCTGTGATGCCAATGGTATCGCAGATCCGATTTATAAAGGTGGCATGATTGACCATATCAAAGGCAGAAGAAAGGTCAAAAAGGATGACAACTGAAATAGAGCTAGAAATCGATATTAGAGAGAAAGTCTTCATGGGTGTTTAGGAGAGCAGTTTCTGTGCCTCTAGCAACTCTGAAGTCAGACCGGTGGTCATGGAGCCAACCATTATATTCAGTGTGGTTCATACGATGGAAAATGACCAGCTTCTCCAAGAGTTTTCCCAGGAAGGGGTTAATGGAGACAGGGAAGTCTTACAGATCTGTGATTCTAGCATATGAGCTGGCACAAGATAGAACTAGTATACAGAAGGGGTGGGACAATGATGGGGAATGTTCTGATGATTTTCGGAATGTATTAAGCAACAGGGATTGTAAAACATACTTGGCATAACAGTACAAGATGAATGTTATTAAGTTGTTTCATTAATGGCAATTTAAGTCCCTTAAATTATCAAAAATGCTCCAGAACATTTGCCCCATAAATTGGACAGGTTGCATGGAAGTGGTGGAATTGAGCAAAGATACAGACATAGATAAAGGGTGTGCTATTCTGGTGTAAAGAACTGCAATGCATACTGAGGGACCAAGGTATGTTTTTAGTTTTGCTTTGAGATTTCCTCAGAAGGTGAGTGATATGGATATCTGCTGCATATGGCCCATACCTTTCTCCTAATCTCCATAATTCCATTGCTCTAGCATATTTAGCTAGGGGGGGAAGTGAATATATGACAATGATGATTAAGTAAGCAAAAAAAAAAAGAATAGCTGCAAAAAACAATGTAGAGTTTAGGATGGACATAATACCACATCTAGTAAATAAATCAATGGTGAACATAGATTTTGAATGCTTGCCGTTCCTCACAAGATAGCAAGAGAGGTGCCCTCAGCAAAAGGTTGAAGATGCAGAAGGGGGTTGGAGGTTCCATAAATCATTGTCGTTGTATAATATCCCTGTCTTCTTTCTCTCATGATTTATTTGCTCACTTGATACCTGTTGCACGTTAAAGTGGATACTGCGAGAAGCATAGTTATACAGACACATTTTTATGTTTTAGAGTAATGAAATGGGATAGTAAATAATCAATGTATTTATTTCCTAGAGGTGTGAATTCTGCAGTAAAAACAGTGTATTTATTTATTTATTTTTATTAAGAAAGTGTCATAATAGTTTAACATTACACGTTACACACATTAACAAAACATATGAGGAATTGATATAAATTCTTAAACATATAATCTAAGGAAAAGAAAAGACAACATCATACCACATACACAACAGCACATAGATAATCATTGGTTAAAATGGACTAATATTTAAGCAATATGACCCGAGCGGCGGGGGCATTACCGACTCAGGTAATGCCCCGGGGGCCCATAGTTTAATGAAGGCCCCTGGGCATTACCTGAGTTGTAAATGCCCTTGCCGCGAGGGTCATATGGGTTTTAGTACCCCAGCCCACAAGATTGGATTGACCGGTGTACTGAAAGCATTTATTTCTGTCCCGAAAAAAAAAGACCAAGAAAATGGTTGCCGGGAAAACAGAGTCCATTTTCCCTTTCCATGACGGCCATCGGGAGCGGACGCACCGGGAACAGAAATGTTTCCAGTGCGTCCACTCCCGAAAAAAAAGGAGAAGAAGGTAAGTGTGTTTGGGAGGGCAGTAGGGAGCTAGGGGGGAAAAACATACCTGTGTAACCACTCCGAGTCGCCACACTGCTGGAGGCTGCCATCGTCCCCTGCCGGGGACAAAGGAGCAAGAAGGTAAGTGGGGTGGAGAGGACAGGGAGGAGGGAAGAAAGGGGAGGGAAAACAAAAAAAAAATCTTACCTGAGTCCCTGGGGCAGGAGAAGGCAGCCTCTCAGCCGCGGGGAGGCTTGGAACGGGGAAGGCCCTGCTTCCAGCTTCCTCATTGGCTGACGGGCTGCCCCCCCACCCCCCGCCTGGACAAGGAGGCTGGAATCCCAGATGAGAATCAAGGGATTCTTGGCCGGGTTACAACCCGGCAAGAGCCAATCAGAATGCTTGCTGCATTCTGCTTGACTCTCGCTGGGTACTAAAGCATGCATACATAGACCATTTCTAAATAAACCAGTATAACTTAATGCCTAAGCTAGAGTGTGCGTCTCAACCTTGCTCTTCCAAACTTCATCAGAGCAATGATCAATGAGACCTGAAAACCTGAGAGACAGCATACCCCAAAGTCATCTGTGTTGATGGAGGAGGATGTGTAAACACATTGATTAAGATAGAAGTTCCAAGTAAGCAGTTTATTAAGAATGATGCTTAAACCGTAAACTTATTCTCCATGTGTTCCTTTGAACATTAATCAAAACCTAAATGGGGAAGAGGTGAATGTTTAGGCACGACTGAATGTTCCTACCACAAATTAGATAGCAGGTTTATCCAGTTTAGCTGAGTCCACTTTCTGAGTAGCTGCCTAAAAAATTACATGGGTTTTGGACAACTCAAAGTCCAAAAGCAGGTGGCTGCCTTTAACAGTGGGCAGCTATGATCTAAATTGTATAGAATTGTCATCCCCACATCCTGGTGCAGATTCTTAAATGAATATAAGCCATATCAATGTTGATATGGTATCCTATGGGAATATATAGTTTCACTGCCCACACCCCTTTTGATGTAATTGCATTTTCAGTCTAGTTCCTACTGAGTCATTCAACTGTCCGAGTTGTGTTTACCATAGCCTAAGGCTGAGTTTCACCGAAAACTGATCATTTGGGTCCAGCCCTAGAAGCTCACTTTGTTCTCTTTGGGCAGGCTTGTCACCTTTGCAGGAGAACAAGACATACCCAAAGTGGTAAGGAGGGAAACCTTACTTCAAATTAAAGCCCTGCCTGGACAATGGAGTGGCCACACCAGCAAGGGGGCTACTAGAGACTCTTTGATATAAGGCAGTCAGGCGAGTGGGAAGAGTCAGAGTAGCTCAGAAGAGAAGGTACAGCCAGGAGGAGGGTTCCACCATCTTGGAATCTCTTAGGCTGCTCACACTTCCTGCCCCGCCTCACATCCTCCAGACAAACTGCTTTGGGAATTACATCACCAAGAAAAAGCTCTTATTGCAGCAGCACGATTGAATCCTTACAGAATGTTTCAAATGGACTGACCCACTGTGGAAAAATTGCCATATAAGTGGTTAAAACTCCCACCCCCTGAGTGGAATCATCTTTTGACACCAGAAGAAGAAAGTTCCTGCTGGAAATGTGTTGGTGTACAGTCTGCACATAGTCCTAGAGATGAAGATAAAGAACTTCATGGATGGTCCAAGACCTTCACCTTATCATTTGAAGTGACACGCTGTTTGGACACACCTGCCTGATGACTGAACACGGTAACAAGGACTCTGCCCATTGGTGGTGGCAGCCCCATGGAAGTGCTCTTTGGCTAGATGTCTGACTTGAAGGGCAGAATTAGGACTATCATAAGTCTGGAGACCCCGGAGCTGGTCCCCCAGCAAACAAGAAAATAAGGAAGAACTCTGGGATTTGCTCGTGCCTTAAATTGATTTCAAGTTGTCTCAACCACATTTGAGTCATTTTCCAGCAGCAGCAGGACCCCCTGAGCTACCTTTTTATCCCCCCACACTTTTGCATTTCCTGTCTGCATTTCAGCTGTCTTCAAGCCAAACGCTGCTGCAGGACAGCATTGCATTCCTTAACCGCCTAAAACCAACTCAACTACTTTGACCCAAGGACTCAACCATCACCTGCATTTTCTTCAAATTATTTGATTTGAGATGATCACCTCTGCTGGAACACGCTGCATTGCTGTGACCACATCAAACCATCTCATCTCTCTCAATACGGACTGAATCCATTCATAGATCTCATCTTGACTTTTTCGACACCGACTTGGAAATCGCTTTTGGAAAACGCTGAGAAGCCTGGCTTGATGTCCTCACCCCTAGCCTGAATTTATGGCACTAGTGACAATTTAAAAGACCACTCCATACCTTTTTGAAACATGTCCCTGATCTCGAGCATTGCTGCAGGAACTATTGTTTGTCGGCCCTGTCTTTAGACCCATAGTGCCCTTTTCATGTCAAGGTCATCATATTCTCATGCTTCCTTTGCAGAGGTAGGTTACAAGTGGATTTATTAGTGTGTTTGTATTTTTTGTTTAATTAAAGACTAGAACCTTGATTGGATATTTCCTTTATTTTAACGTCACAGTACTCTTGTTGTTTGGAGGCTTCTTTGCTGGCTCACATCCCTTTTGAAGAGTATTGCAGGCATTGGCCCGCGTTACTAAAAGAGGCAACGGAGGTATAACTGTGAGGTTGTGCCAGTTTCATCTTTATGAGTGAGATCTTTGCTGGTTTAGCACTGCTATGGGTCTACGTAGGGGTTTACAAACCACTACTCACCCCTTTACTCGTAGAGAAAAGTCATAATTTTGCCACACCAGAGCCCATGTCCACCCGAGCTAGACAAAACAGAGGTATTAGCATAATTGACCTAAAAACATTTGACCTAAAACATTTTATGACATGTTTCCGACCTTTTTTTAGTCAAATTTAATTAAATATATATATGGGGGGTGGGTAAGGTTATAGATTAGATTGAGGGGATAGTGCACATGGGGTTTGCGGGGTGTCTCCCCCCGCATTTTAGCCCGAAAAAGGTCAAATAAATTTGATCTAAATTTGATTAGGTCAAATGTTTCAGGTCAAATAGACCCAAACCAACAACAGATACTCTGCTTCTGGCATTGTCTATTCAAGGAACCTTTGCAGAGAAGGAGGAATGTAAAACATGTATTTTTATTTTAGTTAGCTTACCAGCATAAATGCCTTTCTGAATGTGTGGACTCACATCAAATATATTGACTGTGAGAAGGAAGAAGGCGCGAAGAAGGTACACAAATGAGAGTGGCATATATCCCCTTCAAAATCTTATCTGGAGCCCCAGCAACAATCCACTCCTATCATAGGTTTTCAGCGTTGACAACTAAAACTCTGTTGCCAAAGATTTAATGCAATCCCTACTATGTGACGTGGCACCCAGATGGCGCACCGACACTTCATGGTGCACTCTGTTCCCAGCAGTGCTTTGGGAATTAATAATACTTTGTTGCATGCAGAAAGGCTGAAATAGCATATCCAAGATTATTAAAGCAGGCTGATATATTTAGTTGACATTTGTATTGCTGTGGCACGTTGCAGCACCATTCTGTAAAACGTGAAGATGTTGCCACCAGACTGCGGCAGATTTGTATTCAACACCAAATGTTGCAAGCCAAAATGTCTATCAATGATCTCGCATTACAAATTCATAAATGATAAACGTCTCGGCAAAGACCTGTTCAAGCAACAACAAAACAAGATTTTTCCGACAGAAAGCATCTTACATTAAATATTATCATTGCTGATCTTTGCTCTGTTTGGGCACTTTGTCAAAACAGTTGCCAAACACTGCAGTCAATGGCATCTAGTTCCTTTCTCTCTTCTGCCGGGGGAAGTGATGTAATTGGAAATGGCTGATGAGGGTCAGACCATAAACGTGTTTCTGTGAGGAGCAAAACTCAGCATTGTACGAAATAGATATATGTTCAGGAGCTAAAGCAGTGTTTTCTGATAGGGCTTTTCGGAGCAAGAATGCATTTGAATAGTTATATTCTGAAGAGAAAATACTGTTTAATGAACTGCCTGTGACGCATGTGGTCAGTTTGCTGTACCTACATTGTCATGAGAGAGTATGCATACGTAATACGTATTTCATCTTCTCCGTGAGGCATCGCTTCATTGTGACTTCCCTATGCCACTTTAAAGGTGTACCCTACCCTGCGCAGGTATAGGGCCTAGCTACATACTCCACACAGTCATTGGCAGCCTGTGGCTCAGTGGACTAATGCATCCACTACAGGGACCTGTGTTGCACCTCATGGACACAGGTTTGAATCCTGGCAGCTCCACTCAGTCCTTCATCCTTCCAAGGTCGATAAAATGAGTACCATTAAGTTGGGTGACAATAAACATATGTTATTAGCACCAAGATGTCCCTTCAGGGGTGAACATGTGCTTTACAAATGCACCTGTTATGTTATATCAGGGCATCTGACCATTCTGCTACTGCAGAGCCTATACTCGAGCTCTCTGTCTCTCTCCATGGGGACTAAACCTCTTCCACACTCTAGATCAGCAGCACAGGAAGGGATGCACTGAAACCTGCAATTAAAATCATTGTTAAATAGGAGATGGGCTACAGCCTGAGTCATTACCTTACTCAACTCCAATAGGACATATACTTTTTTTATTTATAAAAATTGCTCCCCTGGTGTGAGTCCTTTCTGAGGGATCTGTCCCATCAGCCCACCCTCCCTTAGAGGTGTCAGAGGGAGACTCATAAGGTGGACAGAATGAAACAGACCCCTAGCCTCTACTTGGCAGCACCGAATGTGCAGGGGGCGGAGCAATAGATGGCCCCAGTGGGTGATCCTCACCCCCTAGGCAGCCTCTGGCAGGCCTTCTCTTCCCTTACCTGTCTCACACCGGGGTACACGCAACACTCCTTTCCCTTCTTCCTACCTTACACTCTTAGCGCTATATGCATTCCCCTACTTGACTATTAAAATGGTCTATAACAGCTACTACTGTACAACCTCTAACTATATATATATGCATAAATATAAATGTGCAAATAAAAAAGACATATGAAACCATGTTATGTTACATTGGGGTGGATGTTGCAGTCAGCCAACCCTTCTCTTTACATATAGATGCTGTCACTAGTGGCTGCGGGGAGATTGCCCCTGACTTCTCCTCCATGACGTTACTTCTGGGTCTCCCCTTCGACCGACCGAGTGGGGCCGCTTGATCTCCCTGTGCAGACAGCATAATGTTAACGATCTCAGATGGGGATGTAGGGGTGGTGGGGTCACTGCACTCACCACCGTTCCTGTGACTTTCAGATCATCTTGGGCAGCCCCATGCCCTAGAAGGCCGACTGTTACCACTACCACGATCTGCAGATATTTCTGATCTAGTTGGGTGACCCCATGTCCCGGGGGGGTTGAGAGGTTTCCCACTATCATCTCCACATCCTGGGGGCCCTTTTTAATGTTCTTGGTTGGCCACATGCCCTGTTGGGCCACCTGCAATCACTGCTGCACCCCACAGTGCTGATTTTCTTCTGGATGTGTTCCCATTGCTGTAGAGATGTAACAGTCATTCACTTCCACCCCTGTGGTGTGATGTGAGGTCTTGTGGTCTGCCCCCTCTCGTCATTAGGCCAGAGGGCGACAAGGGTCAGGCAGCTCAACTTCTCTTAGGCCACCAGGACTTCTCTTCACCTGGGCTGCACGAATGGCCTGTGACTTTCTCTTCACTTCTCGGCTCGATGTGTCTGTGCAGGCTTGAACACCACCTACCTTCTCTCATTCACCTGCTGGGGCGTACCAGGCATATACGGTCTTGATGGACTTATCAACTTGGCCCGCCACACCTGGCTGGGCATTGGGACAACAGGAAGCACACCACATTATCATTCTGAGCAGCTCCTCCTTCACACTTAGTCCGGGACATGTATGTTGGGCCCACACAGGCTGACCTCTTGTGAGTCCCCAGGCTCCTCTGGGCACACAGCCTGTGCCTGCAGTGTTGATGCCAGGACACCTGAAGACTTTGACGCCCAGTGTTTTCAATGCTTTTTCAACCCTGGAGGAGCACCTAAGGGCAGGGCCCTCCAGCAAGCCACTAATTCCTGATCCTCTCCTCTCTTCCTCTTCAGCGCCACGATGCCCATGGGCTTATGTGTGCATTAAAAATGTGAATGAATAAATAAATAAATAAATAAATAAATAAATAAAAGGGTTTTTTTGTTTATTAGTTCCCGGTGAGAGTCAAGCAGAATGCAACACGCATTCTGATTGGCTCTCGCCGGGTCCTTACCCGGCCGAGAATCCTTCGATTCTCGCTGGGATTCCAGCTGCCTTGTCCTCGGCGGGGGGCGTGGCAGCCCCTCAGCCAATGAGGAGGCTCGAAGCGGGGCCATCCCCGCTCCGAGCCTCCACACGGTTGTGAGGCTGCCTTTGCCCCCCCCGCCACGGGAACTCATGTAAGCTTTTTTTTTTTTTCTTCCCTTCCCTCCTCTCCCTCCACCCTGTCCTCCCCTAACTGCTTGCTCCTGCGTCCGCGGTGGGGGACGATAGCAGGCTCCAGCAGTGTGGAGACTCGGAGCGGGGCCATACCCACGCTCCGCGCCTCCACACGGCTGAAAGAATCCATCGTGCCCCGCTGGGGACGCAGGTACGTTTTTTTTTTTCTTCCCCTCCCTCCCAATCCCACTTACCTTCTGATTCTTTTTCTTTTTTCGGGAGCGGACGCACTTGGAACACTTGTGTTCCCAGCGCGTCCGCTCCCGATGGCCACCATGGAAATGGAAAACCAACTCAGTTTTCCCTTTGCATGGCGCCCATTTTCTTGGTTGTTTCTTTTTTTTTTTTTCGAAACGCTGCAGCGTTTTGGGACAGAAAAAAATGCTTTTAGTGCCCCGGTCAGGCACATAATGCGGGCCGGGGTACTAATAGCAATATGACCCTCGCGGCAGGGGCATTACCGACTCAGGTAATGCCCCAGGGCCTTTGTTGAGGCCCTGGCTTCACTCGGCCCTATAACTATGGGCCCCGGGGCATTACCTGAGTCGGTAATGCCCCCACCGCTCGGGTCATATTGCTTAAATGGTCAGCCTCAGAATGCTTACTATCCCCTGCTCAGCCCACTCCTTGTCCATTCCATCCAGCCCCATGGTGGGCTGGATGGTTGATTCCAGGTATGTCTTTTGTTAAAGTCCTCTACTACTAAGTAAAACACAAACCTTACATGGTACGTAAACACTAAATAAGGTATTTTACTTCTACACCCTAGTGTCTGCGTGTTTTAGTTCTACATTACTTTCTGGGGCACGTATGTAGCTCTGCCTGGCTGGGCAGCAACACATTGAATGCAAAACCCTCCTCCATGAATCACATCAATTCAGACCAATGTAAGGAACATAATTCACTCTATGCTCTATAGGATTCACCAAAAATAAAGTGGGCGCCAGCTTACAAGTGCACTCATCCTACTAGATATTTCTGCCACGTTCAATACTATCAGCCACAAGGTCCTTTTAAAAGGATTTGTGAGTTAAATGAAACCGCATCATGCCAACCACTTCATTTCACACTGACAATACCAAAAGAACATACATGGCCCACTTCTGTTAATGTTCCTGCAAACTCATATGTCGAGTACCTCAGGGATCTGGCCTCTTCTTATTGCAATTAACCAATCCCTCTCCTGAAACTTTTCAATAACTGAGACATCACATGTTTCAGCTATGCTGATGGTACCGCTACCATATGCAAGCACACACCTAACTCTTCTTCAAATGCACTACATATTGTTACATTCCTTGTGCATGTTAACTCCTGGATGATCCACAGGCATGGAGAAATGGGATCTTGCCCTTGGCTTTAGACAATGACCCCATATTCTTGATAGGCAATGACCTCAAACTTTATTCACAGGTTAAAACTGTGATAAGGATCATCTTCCTTCAAATTAAATGATCAGCATGCCATCACGCATACAACTATGGCAATGATGGCACAAGCACTCTGAAGACTTCACCATGCCCGCAGTGTCAACATGGGACATTCAGAATACCTACAAAGAGCACAAAACGCCCACACAGACTTCTTCTGAGATTCCAAAAACCCAATCACCCCCAATCACCCACTGCCATAGAGACAACACAGTGTTGGATCTGGTAGTGAAGGAACTAGGACAAACAATAATATCCAGTTCCCACTCACAACAGGTACAGGGATAATACCAAATCATCTTTTTAGACAAGAAGGCATATGGTCATGTTGCCAGGTGTTAGCCTTCAAGCAACTGAACACATGAATCGTCACACACAAATTCAAGACAGAGACATTACTGGCAAGGCTATCTTGCCAATGGCAATCCAAGGATAATGCTTGAACTGATCGACCTGCAAGATTTGTACCATCATGCCACACTACACCTGTAGCACTGGAAATGTCTCTAATTCATCATGTTCGGCCAATACAGAGTTCTCACGTTTGACCGCGAGAATATTCTCAATGTGATGGCCTTAATGGGGAAAATAACCCAATAGAGGGACTTTAATTGGAACCCTATTTGAAGGATTGGCTGCTGAATACATACAACCTACATGGCAAAAGTATTGAGTATCCTCAAATCCCCAACTTGTTTTATGAACCGAAAATTATACAAACGGATTCCATAGCAAGCCACCATGTTTATAGGGGTCCCTGTGCAGGTCTGATTTAGTGAAGATTACCCTACTTCAGGCCGCAACATTCAAACTGAGGGGGTAAATGTTACTCCATCACCAACAGGCACCCACTCAGCAATGTTTGCTTGTTCAGTGACATATGTTTCTCTTCCCATCAGTGAGATGTCTCCTAAAACCTTTGTTACTCATGTTAATATACAGTTAGAACTCAAGCACAAAGAAGTAAGTGGATTGAATCCCAGTGCCTGAGGAATTGAAGGGAAACCTGCAGTTGCGGTTCAGACCAAGGCAAGTTGGAGCAATTGATGGAACGTGATCTTCTATCTCCAATTATTCTGACAACTCAATGCATAAACAAGGGGTGCAGGGTGGCCCTTCTAAGTCACACAGCAGTCAAGCAGAAAGACCCTTATAGTCAGGCATTTAAATTCAATACAAGCGTTATGGGTCTTTTTTTTTATCTGGGAGCGGGGGGAGGATGGTGGTAACCTAACTCCTGTACTACCCCCACCATTAAAAAGCACAAAATAACCCAGAGCATGAACACATGCCTTAGGGCAGGTGTAACCCCTTCATGTCTTTATTTTGCAATTTTCTTTATTCTCCGGGTTCTTAGAAAATGAGCCCAAATCATGTTTTACTATTCCTGCTGGCTCATAATTAAGTGCTAAAGACGCATGGCAGTTTTGAAAATAGATTTCATCTTTGCCATTCAAAGTGTTTATGCCCCCATAGGCTTTCTCAGGCTTATTTGTTTCTATGTTGATGACTATTGTTGTCAAGTAATGTGAAGTTGTCTGTTATTTCAGTGCCTCGAAGCAGTTCTCTTCAACTCGGCACTTTTTGTTTAGAATATCAAAATAAAATAAAATGAAATCTGGGTCACGAGCATCACCACATAGCAAACTGGCCCGGGATGCTGCATTTTGTTTTGCTCAGAGACAAATACAACTATTTTTGAAAACGGATTTCAAATTCACTGTGATGTTTACTCCACAAAGTGCTCGACTCGTTATCAGCTCATTATGTCGTCAGTGAAATCCTCAAAGGTGTGTCTGATGGGGTCTCGGCAGACCTTCACTGAAAGCTTATTACCTAACAGACAGCGGCGAGCAGAATGTTTCTTTGAGATGTCCATCCTCACAATCTTTCAAACGGAAGGTACATCTTAGATGCCGTTTTAACATTGTCCTAATGGAAGTGGAAAGTCATTTAAATGAAGGTTAATTATGTGGCTGGTTTTGGTGTTTTCTGTTTAGTCCATAAACCCCATAGATCTGATTTGTCTTGTTTTCATTTTATAGAAAATACTGAGAAGCAATTTACAGTGGTGCAACTCCTTTGAATTGTAAGACAGTAAGGGTCCAATTCATAGAATGTTTTGCACAGCACAAAGGCACTTTGCACGGCGCAAAACTTAAGTTGCTGATTCACAGATCGAACTTTGCGCAGGTTCATACCAATTAGCACTGTGCTGAGCTCTTTGTGTGACACACTGCGGAAAGTGAGGAAAGGGTCAGTGCAAAGAATAAACTAGGGGATGGAACATGCATATTCCCCATTTCTTGTGCAAAATGAGGAAGATCAAGGAATAAATGGGCCTGTTGAAGGGCATGCTTTGAAAACAACAAACATGCCCAGTCAAGCGAGAACCACCTCAGGTTCCTGCACTGCGGGACTGTCTCTGTATCCCTACAGCCCCCCTTCCCAGCACTTATCTGCACTTACCTTGCACTTGCCACCAGCTGGCCCTATTATTTATTTGTTACTCTACTTCCCTGTACTGCACTTTCCCCCCTCCCTTTCCCCTTGCACTTTTCCCTTCCCTCCACCCATGCACTTGCGCAATCTGAATGACACTTGGCATAGTAGGGTCATTGTCTGTCTTCCCTTTGTTCCGCTCTGCCTGCCTCATCGCGCCTTGAAACACTTGTGTATAGGCGCGTTACAAATGCCATATCATATCATATTATAACCTAACCCAATTCAGCGATTACAAAGCATAAATCCCCTGAGACCAAAGGCGATTGCAAACCCTGTGATCCTACCGTCACGTGACACACAACGCAACATACAAAGAGCAGACCACGAATAAAAGCATGCAATGCACACCATTGCAAAATAGGACTTCTATAATGAACCCCGCTGTAGTGGCACTGATTGTTCAAGCAAGAAGGAGGAGGAGGAGGAGGAGGATGGTCAGGGCCAGGATTTTCCATCCATGCACATCAGTATTTTTGAAGCCAGAGGAGGAGTTGTATGCAAGGTACAGATTCGCTCCCCATGTCATCCTAGACCTGGTCAGGGAATGGGAGAATGACCTTGCATCACCCACCATCTGTGCCAATGCACTCACACCCCTGGAAAGGGTGCTGACAGCCCTTAATTCTTTGGCTATGGTCTCATTCCAGCACACCTCTTAAATCATTGGGGCATATTGCAGCCTACGCAATACCTGTGCCTACACCAGGTATTGTGCTGCATAACATCACATGTGTGTGGTACTGCATACCATAGGCAAGGTAGAGAGTATGCCATATGTTTTTTGCCATTGCACACTTCCCACAGGTACTGGTAGCTATTGACTGTACCCAGGTTGCACTAGAGCCCCCCTCTCCCGACAGAGTAAGCACAAGCATTGACATTTTATCAATGCACAGGTCATCTGCGATGCAAAGGGAGTCATCATGCATATGAATGCCAATTTCACCAGAAGCATGCATGATAGCTTCATTTTCTGTCATTCTCCACTATACCAGGCCCTGGCATCGGAAACCTCTGGGAACACCTGGCTCCTCAGTGACACTGAGGCAAGCAGTCACTCAAACACATGCAAGCAGTCACATGATACACTGAACAACATGCCATGACAATCTATGCTAACACTGACTAGTTACATCTTTGCAGTTGGCAGTACCTATCTGCGCTCACCATTTCTGCTCCCACCATTCAGGAATCCTGCTACCCCAGATGAGGTAAGGTATAACACAGTACACATAGCCATTCTGGCCATAGTGGAGCACACTTTCAGGGTGCTTAAGTCACACTTCATCTCCCTTGACCACTCTGGTGGTGTATGGCTATATGCCCCGTCAGTATTATGCCACATCATCATGGCATGTTGTGTCCTGCACAATGTTGGCACAAGCCATAGCAAACCAGTAGAGCTGCAGGAAGGACATCACCCTCAGCCGTGGGCACCACCAAACCCCTTGGCATGCCAAAAGGGCACAGGGACAGGAAGCATGCAATCAGGCTGTGCAAATATACTTCACTTGAATAGCACCCCCTGTGGAGCACACAGAGTGAAGCTACTTCCCCAATGCCCTTCTATTATGAATTAGGGCTAAGCCACCTTACCCATATAAACACCCTGAGAATGTCTGAGAGAGGCAAGCTGTGTTTGTCCATATACATCAAATCAAGTGCACAAACCACTGACACACTCACAGCAAGTGGAAACAACAGTATCCTTGTCACTGACACAAAAACATGCAACACAATCAATACATCCTGTTACCAGTTTCTATTGCTCCCCATCAATAATTGTGCACTCAGACACCCAAGAAGACACAGGAGACCAGAAGTAGAAAAGCACGGCATATAATGTAAGCAGTAATTAATGCATGGAAGGACTGATCTGCCCCCCCTAGGTGTGTCTCATTCTAATATTCAGGCGGAGTGGTTACTCCATTCACTGCCAATAATCCAGCTCATAAAACACATCTCCACATAAATAGCCATACAGAAAGAGAAAAGTACAAGTTGTGTTCATGAAAATAGTCCTTGTCACGAGGCAGCTTTTCCCCTTGAGAGCCTGTCCAGCTTTCCTTAGTCATGTAGCAATGTACTTCTCTGGAGGTGCCGAAACCAGCCAAGACTGCTTGAGGTGTGGTGTGCATTGCTTAGAGAATGGGTGAAAGAGAGAGAGAGAGACCCAGGAGAGAAAGAGAGAAGGATGCATGGGAAGAGAGGCTGGGAGGTCCACTGATGGAAAAATAGAGCAGGTTGGGATGAAGGATGACAAAAGGGGGAGAGGGTAAAGGGCAGACAAGTAAAACAAGTGTACCTGATAAAGGGGCATCCGCTGTCTCTCTCTACTCCCAACCCACATGTTCAGCACACCATGGCCGGCAACCCAGCTCCCCACGTATATATAAGGCTGTGACAACCCCACTCTAGAGTCTGCCCTCCAAGCTCCAGCCCCCTGATGGACACAATACAGGGCTCGAAATTAAGATTGGATAAGCAGAAGATAAAAGCAGCCCTTGGGAATCCAGCATTAACCATAGACCAGGACTATCAATTGGGAACGAGGAGCTAGTATATAGCATTCCACAAATCTAACATCCACATAAGATGGAAACAAATAATGTTGTTCAATTTCCTTATGACCCCTGGTGCTTTCAATGTCATACAAATAAAGTGTATAGGGTGTCCCAAAAGTACAGAGTTTAATTTACTTAGGTGTGTTTGTTCAGCATCAGTTGCCTGTGAGTCAAAACAAGCATGTGGCAGTTGTTGGTGTCAAGCTAACCAGGCTCTACTAGGCTAAAAGCAGGAGCTAACTTGCTCCCACCTCCCCTCAATTCTGAACCCTGCAATAGTTCATGGACAGATTGACAAGTCCTCTCTACCCAGCTGTCACTTTCTCCTCATTCAGAGCCCACCCCCAGTATGTCATAGGGTATACTGCAAAAACATATAGGGACAACAGAAATTGTGCCCAGGGGAGGAGGGGAGGACGTTTCTGGGGCATGCACCCACAATTTACAGTCACATACAGTTCGGTCACATACAGAAGATGAAAATCACATACAGAAAAACAACAGTAAATGACAATTGACATATATGTGAGACCAGGTAAGGGCTGTCAGGGGTTCACATGTGCCAAGCAATCCAAACCTACACGGTCCAAGTGCATTACATTGGACCTGTGGAGTGCAGGGATGCATACGGGCAGTCTGCATTGGTGTGTTTGCACATCAGCACTGTTACTCCTTTTGTCCAGGCACCAGTGACAAGCTGTTTGGACACACCTGCCTGATAACTGAACACGGTAACAAGGACTCTGCCCACTGGTGGTGCAGCCCCATTGAAGTGCTCTTTGGCTAGACGTGTGACTTGAAGGGCAGAATTAGGACTATCACAAGTCTGGAGACCCCGGAGCTGGTCCCCCAGCAAACAAGAAAATAAGGAAGAACTCTGGGCTTTGCTCGTGCCTCAAACTGATTTCAAGTTGTCTCAACCACATTTGAGTCATTTTCCAGCAGCAGCAGGACCCCGTGAGCTACCTTTTTATCCCCCCACACTTTTGCATTTCCTATCTGCATTTCAGCTGTCTTCAAGCCAAACACTGCTGCAGGACCACATTGCATTCCTTAACCGCCTAAAACCAACTCAACTACTTTGACCCAAGGATTCAACCATCACCTGCATTTTCTTCAAATTATTTGATTTGAGATGATCACCTCTGCTGGAACACGCTGCATTGCTGTGACCGCATCAAACCAACTCATCTCTCTCAATACGGACTGAATCCATTCATAGATCTCATCTTGACTTTTTCGACACCGACTTGGAAATCGCTTTTGGAAAACGCTGAGAAGCCTGGCTTGATGTCCTCACCCCTAGCCTCAATTTATGGCACTAGTGACAATTTAAAAGACCACTCCATACCTTTTTGAAAAAATGTCCTTGATCTCGAGCATTGCTGCAGGAACTATTGTCTGTCGGCCCCTGTCTTTAGACCCATAGTGCCCTTTTCATGTCAAGGTCATCATATTCTCATGCTTCCTTTGCAGAGGTAGGTTACAAGTGGATTTATTAGTGTGTTTGTATTTTTTGTTTAATTAAAGTCTAGAACCTTGATTGGATATTTCCTTTATTTTAACGTCACAGTACTCTTGTTGTTTGGAGGCTTCTTTGCTGGCTCACATCCCTTTTGAAGAGTATTGCAGGCATTGGCCCGCGTTACTAAAAGAGGCAACAGAGGTATAACTGTGAGGTTGTGCCAGTTTCATCTTTATGAGTGAGATCTTTGCTGGTTTAGCAGTGCTATGGGTCTACATAGGGGTTTACAAACCACTACTCAACCCTTTACTCTTAGAGAAAAGTCATCATTTTGCCACACCAGAGCCCATGTCCACCCGAGCTAGACAAAACAGAGGTATTAGCATAACTGACCTAAAAACATTTGACCTAAAACATTTTATGACATTTTTTCGACCTTTTTTTAGTCAAATTTAATTAAATATATATATGGGGGTGGCTAAGGGTATAGATTAGGTTGATGGGATAGTGCACATGGGGTTTGCGGGGTGTCTCCCCCCGCATTTTAGACCGAAAAAGGTCAAATAAATGTGATCTAAATTTGATTAGGTCAAATGTTTGAGGTCAAATAGACCCAAACCAACAACAGATACTCTGCTTCTGGCATTCACTATTCAAGGAACCTTTGCAGAGAAGGAGCAATGCAAAACATGTATTTTTCTTTTAGCTAGTTTACCAGCATAAATCGCTTTCTGAATGTGTGGACTCACATCAAATGTATTGACTGTGAGAAGTAAGAAGGTGCGAAGAAGGTACACAAATGAGAGTGGCATATATCCCCTTCGAAATCTTATCTGGAGCCCCAGCAACAATCCACTCCTATCATAGGTTTTCAGCGCTGACAACTGAAACTCTGTTGCCAAAGATTTAATGCAATCCCTACTATGTGACGTGGCACCCAGATGGCGCACCGACACTTCATGGTGCACTCTGTTTCCAGCAGTGCTTTGGGAATTAATAATACTTTGTTGCATGCAGAAAGACTGGAATAGCACATCCAAGATTATAAAACCAGGCCGATATATTTAGTTAACATTTGTATTGCTGTGACTCGTGGCAGCACCATTCTGTAAAACGTGAAAGACGCTTAGATGTTGCCACCAGACTGCGGCAGATTTGTTTACAACACCAAATGTTGCAAGCCAAAATGTCTATCACTGATTCTTGCATTACAAATTCATAAATGATAAACGTCTCGGCAAAGACCTGTTCAAGCAACAACAAAACAAGATTTTTCCGACAGAAAGCATCTTACATTAAATATTATCATTGCTGATCTTTGCTCTGTTTGGGCACTTTGTCAAAACAGTTGCCAAACACTGCAGTCAATGGCATCTAGTTCCTTTCTCTCTTCTGCCGGGGGAAGTGATGTAATTGGAAATGGCTGGTGAGGGCCAGACCATAAACGTGTTTCTGTGAGGAGCATAACTCAGCATTGTATGAAATAGATATATGTTGAGGAGCTAAAGCAGTGTTTTCTGATAGGCCTTTCCGGAGCGAGAATGAATTTGAACCGATATATTCTGAAGAGAAAATACTGTTTAATGAACTGTGCGTGTGACGCATGTGGTCAGTTTGCTGTACCTACATTGTCATGAGAGAGTATGCATACGTAATAAGTATTTCATCTTCTCCGTGAGGCATCACTTCATTGTGACTTCTCTATGCCACTTTAAAGGTGTACCCTGCCTGCGCAGGTATAGGGCCTAGCTACATAATCCAAATAGTCATTGGCAGCCTGTGGCTCAGTGGACTAATGCATCCACTACAGGGACCTGTGTTGGACCTCATGGACATAGGTTTGAATCCTGGCAGTTCCACTCAGTCCTTCATCCTTCTGAGGTCGATAAAATGGGTACTATTAAGTTGGGTAACAATAAACATCTGTTATTAGCACCAAGATGTCCCTTCAGGGGTGAGCATGTGCTTTACAAATGCACCTGTTTGGTTATATCAGGGCATCTGACCATTCTGCTACTGCAGAGCCTATACTCGAGCTCTCTGTCTCTCTCCATGGGGACTAAACCTCTTCCACACTCTAGATCAGCAGCACAGGAAGGGATGCACTGAAACCTGCAATTAAAATCATTGTTAAATAGGAGATGGGCTACAGCCCGAGTCTTTACCCTACTCAACTCCAATAGGACATATACTTTTTTTATTTATGAAAATTGCTCCCCTGGTGTGAGTCCTTTCTGAGGGATCTGTCCCATCAGCCCACCCTCCCTTAGAGGTGTCAGAGGGAGACTCATAAGGTGGACAGAATGAAACAGACCCCTAGCCTCTACCTGGCAGCACCGAATGTGCAGGGGGCGGAGCAATAGATGGCCCCAGTGGGTGATCCCCACCCCCTAGGCAGCCTCTGGCAGGCCTTCTCTTCCCTTACCTGTTTCACACCAGGGTACACGCACCACTTCTTTCCCTTCTTCCTACCTTACACACTTAGGGCTATATGCATTCCCCTACTTGACTATTAAAATGGTCTATGACTAATACATCTATAACAGCTACTACTGTACAACTTCTAACTATATACATACGCATAAATATAAATGTACATATAAAAAACACATATGAAACCATGTTTTGTTACATTGGGGTGGCTGATGCAGTCAGCCAACCCTTCTCTTTACCTATAGATGCTGTCTATAGTGTTTGGGGGGAGCCTGCCCCTTGTGTGTACTCCATGATGTTACTTCTGAGTCTCCCCGTCGACCAAGTGGGGCCGCTTGATCTCCCTGTGCATCATGCATAATGTTAATGATCTCAGATAGGGGCGGGGGGGGGGGGCACCACACTCATCACCGTTCCTGTGAGACTTTCAGATCATCTTGGGCAGCCCCATGCCCTAGAAGGCCGACTGTTACCACCACCACAACCTGCAGACTTTTCTGATCTGGTTGCGTAACCCCATGCCCTGGGGGGGAGGGGTTTCCCACTATCATCTCCACATCCTGAAGCCCTTTTTAATCTTCTTGGTTGGTCACATGCCCTGGTGGGCCACCTGCAATCACTGCTGCACCCCACAGTGCTGATTTTTTTCTGGATGTGTTCCCATTGCTGTGGAGATGTAACGGTCATTCACTTCCGCCCCTGCAGTCTGATGTGAGGTCTTGTGGCCTGCTCCCTCTCATCATTAGGCCAGAGTGCGACAAGTGTCAGGCAGCTCAACTTCTCCTAGGCCGCCAGGACTTCTCTTCACCTGGGCTGCACGGATGGCCTGTGACTTTCTCTTCACTTCTCCACTCGATGTGTCTGTGCAGGTTTGAACACCACCTGCCTTCTCTCCTTCACCTCCTGGGGCATACCATGCATAGATGGTCTTGGTGGACTTATCAACTAGGCCCGCCACACCTGGCCAGGCATTGGGCCAACAGGAAGCCCGCCATATTACCATTTTGGGCAGCTCCTCCTTTACACGTAGTCCGGGACTTGTATGTTGGGCCCACCCAGGCTGACCCCTGGTTAGTCCCCAGGCTCCTCCGAGCACACAGCCTCTGCCTGCAGTATTGATGTCAGGACAGCTGTACACTTGAAGCACAGTGTTTTCAATGCTTTTTCAACCGTGGAGGAGCACCCAAGGCCAGGACCCTCTAGCAAGCCACTAATTCCTGATCCTCTCCGCTTCTTTCTCTCAAAGATTTTTTTTGTTGTTTAATGGTCAGTCTCAGAATACTTACTATCGCCTGCCCAGCCCACATCTTGTCCATTCCATCCAGCCCCATGGTGGGCTGAATGTTTGATTCCAGGTAAGTCTTGTGTTAAAGTCCTCTACTACTAAGTAGAACACAAACATTACATAATACGTACACACTAAAAAAGGTATTTTACTTCTACACCCAAGTGTCTGTGTGTTTTAATTCTATATTACCTTCTGGGGCACGTATGTAGCTCTGCCTGGCTGGGCAGGAACATATTGAGCCTCATTACGACCCAGGCGGTAAGTTACCGCCTGGGCCGTGACTTTACCACCATGGCGTAAACTATGTTTACGCCATGGTGGTTGGCGGACTTACCGCCCCATTCCGACCTTGGCGGGGCGGTAAGTCCCCAATCCCCATTTACCCTTCCCCATTCCCATTTTTGCCCCATAGGGCATAATGGGAGTGGGGAAGGCGTTAATTACGCCACCGTAAATTACGGTGGCGTAATTAACTCCATGGTCCCTTAGCGCCATGGATTTTAACACCTGCTAAAAGCAGGTGTTAAGTCCGCCATGGCGCTAAGGGACCTCGTACTCAGGCGGTAAGGGTCGGCGCTGTTTACGCCGCCGTAAAACCCTTACCGCCTGGGTCGTAATGAGGCCCAAATTGAATGCAAAACCCTCCTCCATGAATTACATCATTTCAGACCAATGTAAGGAACAAAATTCACACTATGCTCTATAGGATGCACCAAACATAAAGTGGGCGCCAGCTTACAAGTGCACTCATCCTACTAGATATTTCTGCCACATTCAATACTATCAGCCACAAGGTCCTTTTAAAAGGATTTGTGAGTTAAATGAAACCGCTTCATGCCGACCACTTCATTTCACACTGACAATACCAAAAGAACACACATGGCCCACTTCTGTTAATGTTCCTGCAAACTCATATGTGGAGTACCCCAGGGATCTGGCCTCTTCTTATTGCAATTAAACAATCCCTCTCCTGAAACTTTTCAATAACTGAGGCATCACATGTTTCAGCTATGCTGATGATACCGCTACCATCTACAATCACACACCTAACTCTTCTTCAAATGTACTAGATATTGCCACATATCTTGTGCATGTTACCTCCTGAATGATCCGCAGGCTTTGAGAAATGGGATCTTGCCCTTGGCTTTAGACAATGACCCCATATTCTTGATAGGCAATGACCTCAAACTTTATTCACAGGTTAAAACTGTGATAAGGATCATCTTCCTTCAAATCTAAATGATCATCATGCCATCATGCAAAAAGTATGGCAATGATGGCACAAGCACTCTGAAGACTTCACCATGCCCGCAGTGTCATCAAGGGACATTCAGAATACCTACAAAGAGCACAAAACGCAACCGACAGACTTCTTCTGAGATTCCAAAAACCCAATCACCCCCAATCACCCACTGCCATAGAGACAACACAGTGTTAAATACGGTAGTGAAGGAACTAGGACAAACAATAATATAAAGTTCCCACTCACAACAGGTACAGGGATAATACCAAATCATCTTTTTAGACAAGAAGGCATATGGTCATGTTGCCAGGTGTTAGCCTTCAAGCAACTGAACACATGAATCGTCACACACAAATTCAAGACAGAGACATTACTGGCAAGGCTATCTTGCCAATGGCAATCCAAGGATAATGCTTGAACTGATCGACCTGCAAGATTTGTACCATCATGCCACACTACACCTGTAGCACTGGAAATGTCTCTAATTCATCATGTTCGGCCAATACAGAGTTCTCACATTTGACCGCAAGAATATTCTCAATGTGATGGCCTTAATGGGGAAGATAACCCAGAAGAGGGGCTTTAATTGGAACCCTATTTGAAGGATTGGCTGCTGAATACATAAAACCTACATGGCAAAAGTATTGAGTATTCCCAAATCCCCAACTTGTCTTATGAAGCGAAAGTATACAAATGGATTCCATTTCAAACCATCATGTTTATAGGGGGCCGTATGCATGTCTGATAAAGGGAAAATTATCCTACTTTAGGCCATAACATTCAAACTGAGGGGCTAAATGTTACTCCATCACCAAAAGGCATTCACTCAGCAATGTTTGTGTGTGCAGTGACATATGACAGTGTTTCTCATCCCATCAGTGAGATCTCTCCTAAAATCTTTGTCAATCATGTCAATATACAATCAGAACTCAAGCACAAAGAAGTAAGTGGATTGAATCCCAGTGCCTGAGGAATTGAAGGGGAACCTGCAGTTGCAGTCCAGATCAGGTAAGTTGGAGCAATTGATGGAACGTGATCTTCGATCTCCAGCTATTCTGCCAACTAAATGCAAAAAGAAGGGCTGCAGGGTGGCCCTTCTAAGTCACACAGCACAAGGATTGGGGACAGCAGTCAAGCAGAAAGAGCCGTAAAGTCAGGCATTTAAATCCAATACAAAAAGCATTATGTTTTGTTATTTTTTTTAGCTGGGGAGGAAAAGGAAGGTGGTAACCTAACTCTTGTACTACCCCCACCATTAAAAAGCACAAAATACCCAAGAGCATGAACACATGTGTTAGGGCACGTGAAACTCCTTCAAGCCTGTATTTTGAAATTTTCTTTTGTCTCCGGGGTCTTAGAAAATGATCCCAAATCAGTTTTTACGATTCCCGCTGGCTCATAATTAAGGCATAAGTGCTAAAGACGCATGGCAGTTTTGAAAACAGATTTCCTCTTTGACATTCAAAGTGTTTATGCCTCCATAGGCTTTCTCATGCTTATTTGTTTCTATGTTGATGACTAATGTTGTCAAGTAATGTGAAGCTGTCTGTTATTTCAGGGCCTCGAAGCAGTTCTCTTCAACTCTGCGCTTTTTGTTTTAGAATATCAAAATAAAATACAATGAAATCTGTGTCACGAGCATCACCGCATAGTGAACTGGCCCGAGATGCTGCATTGCTTCATTTTGTTTTGCTCAGAGACAAATACAACTATTTTTGAAAACGGATTTCAAATTCACTGTGATGTTTACTCCACACAGTGCTCGACTCGTTATCAGCTCATTATGTAGTCACTGAAATCCTCAAAGGTGTGTCTGATGGGGTCTCGGCAGACCTTCACTGAAAGCTTATTACCTAACAGACAGCGGCGAGCAGAATGCTTCTTTGAGATGTCCATCCTCACAATCTTTCAAACAGAAGGTACATCTTAGATGCCGTTTTAACATTGTCCTAATGGAAGTGGAAAGGCATTTAAATGAAGGTTAATTATGTGGCTGGTTTTGGTGTTTTCTGTTTAGTCCTTAACCCCCTTAATAGATCTTTATAGATCTTAATAGATCTGATTTGTCTTGTTTTCATTTTATAGAACATACTGAGAAGCAATTTACAGTGGTGCAACTCCTTTGAATTGTAAAACAGTAAGGGTCCAATTCATAGAATGTTTTGCACAGCACAAAGGCACTTTGCACGACGCAAAACTTAAGTTGCCGATTCACAGATCGAACTTTGCGCAGGTTCATACCAATTAGCACTGTGCTGAGCTCTTTGTGTGACACACTGCGGAAAGTGAGGAAAGGGTCAGTGCAAACAATAAACTAGAGGGTGGAACATGCATATCCCCCATTTCTTGTGCAAAATGAGGAAGAGCAAGGAATAACATGGGGCTGTTGAAGGCCATGCTTTGAAAACAACAAACATGCCCAGTCAAGTGCAAACCTAACCCAATTCAGCGATTACAAAGCATAACTCCCCTGAGACCAAAGGCAATTGCAAACCCTGTGATCTTACCGTCACGTGACACAACATACAAAGAGCAGACCACGAATAAAAGCATGCAATGCACACCATTGCAAAATAGGACTTCTATAATGAACCCCACAGTAGTGGCAGTGATTGTTCAAGCAAGAAGGAGGAGGAGATGGTCAGGGCCAGGATTTTCCATCCGTGCACATCAGTATTTGGGAAGCCAGATGAGGAGTTGTATGCAAGGTACAGATTCGCTCCTCATGTCATCCTAGACCTGGTCACGGAATGGGAGAATGACCTTGCATCACCCACCATCTGTGCCCATGCACTCACACCCCTGGAAAGGATGCTGAAGGCACTAAATTCTTTGGCTATGGTCTCATTCCAGCACACCTCTTAAATCATTGGGCATATCGCAGCCTACGCAATACCTGTGCCTACACCAGGTATTACGCTGCATAACATCACATGTGTGTGGCACTGCATACCACAGGCAAGTTAGAGAGTATGCCAGATATTTTTTTTGCCATTGCACACTTCCCACGGGTACTGGTAGCTATTGACTGTCGCCAGGTTGCACTAGAGCCCCCCTCTCCCGACGGAGTAAGCACAAGCATTGACATTCTATCAATGCACAGGTCATCTGCGATGCAAAGGGAGTCATCATGCATATGAATGCCAATTTCACCAGAAGCATGCTTGATAGCTTCATTTTCTGTCATTCTTCACTATACCAGGCCCTGGCATCGGAAACCTCTGGGAACACCTGGCTCCTCAGTGAGTATCAACCATCACACAAACCACTGACATACTAACAGCAAGTGGAAACAACAGTATCCTTGTCACTGACACAAAAGCATGCAACACAATCACTACATCCTGTTACCAGTTTCTATTGCTCCCCATCAATAATTGTGCACTCAGACACCTAAGAAGACACAGGAGACCAGAAGTAGAAAAGCATGGCATATAATGTAAGCAGTAATTCATGCCTGGAAGGAGTGCTCTGCCCACCCTAGGTGTGTCTCATTCTAATATTCAGGCGGAGTGATTACTCCATTCACTGCCAATAATCCAGCTCATAAAACACATCTCCACATAAATAGCCATACAGAAAGAGAAAAGTACAACTTGTGTTCATGAAAAATGTCCTTGTCACATGGCAGCTTTTCCCCTTGAGAGCCTGTCCAGCTTTTCTTAGTCATGTAGCAATGTACTTCTCTGGAGGTGCTGAAACCAGCCTACACTGCTTGAGGTGTGGTGTGCATGGCTTAGAGAATGGGTGAGAGAGAGAAAGAGAGACCCAGGAGAGAAAGAGAGAAGGAGACGGATGCATGGGAAGAGAGGTTGGGAGGCCCACTGATGGAAAAATAGAGCAGGTTGGGATGAAGGATGACAAAAGGGGGAGAGGGTAAAGGGCAGACAAGTAAAACAAGATGTATCTGATAAAGGGGCATCCGCTGTCTCTATCTACTCCCAACCCACATGTTCAGCATACCATGGCAGGTGTTATATTGACGGTCCTCATTAATGATGGATCAGATATTGTATTATGATGTTTTAGATTGTTGGATGTTTTATTGAAGAAAAATTGTTTTACCATTGTTTGTATTATGAATGATTTTTTGATGGGCTTGTGTATGTATGTGGTATGGTTGTAGTGTGGTTGGATGTGTTTTATGGATAAGAATGTTGTATCAGATCAATCCGACAATGAATTGGAGGGATTGATCCACATGAATTATTGTTGATATTATTATTGATACCAATGTTATTGTATGTTTTTTATTAAAATATGACTTTTTCTAGAGATTCATTTAATAAATGTTAATAAATAATAAATACTAAATTATTTGAGTGTCTAGAGGGCTCAATTTAATTGTTTCTCCTCATAGAATGCTCATATGATGAGAGATGTAGATGCTGTATGGCTGTTGGGAGCATTCCATATTTAGCATGAGTATGTAGGTTTTGTTACTACACCAACAACAGCCACCTGAACACTTTATTACTCTGACCTTTGATGTTATTTTTGTGCATGTTCTATCCAGGCCAGGTCACAGTAGTTGGATATTCCTGGTATCCCCTGTTACTCTTGTTCTTCGGCATCCCAGCTCCCCACGTATATATAAGGCTGTGACAACCCCCCTCTAGAGTCTGCCCTCCAAGCTCCAGCCCCCTGATGGACACAATACAGGGCTTGAAATTAAGATTGGATAAGCAGAAGATAAAAGCAGCCCTTGGGTATCCAGCATTAACCGTAGACCAGGACTATCAATGGGGAACGAGGAGCTAGTATATAGCATTCCACAAATCTAACATCCACATAAGATGGAAACAAATAATGCTGTTCAATTTCCTTTTGACCCCTTGTGCTTTCAATGTCATACAGATTTTTTTAAAGTATATAGGTTGTCCCAAAAACACAGAGTTTAATTTACTTAGGTGTTTTTGTTTAGCATCAGTTGACCTGTGAGTCAAAACGAGCATGTGGCAGCTGTTGGTTTCAAGCTAACCAGGCTCTACTAGGCCAGAATCAGGACCTAATTGCTCCCACCTCCCCTCAATTCTGAGCCCTACAATAGTTCAGGAACAGATTGACAAGTCCTCTCTACCCAGCTGTCACTTTCTCCTCATTCAGAGCACACCCCCAGCATGAGTGGACCCTATGAGTCATAGGGTATACCGCAAAGACATATAGGGACACAAAAGTTGTGGCCAGGGGAGGAGGGGAGGACATTTCTGGGGCATGCACCCACAATATACAGTCACATACAGTTCGGTCACATACAGAAGATGAAAATCACATACAGAAAAACAACAGTAAATGGCAATTGACATGTATGTGAGACACAGGTAAGGGCTGTCAGGGGTTCACATGTGCCAAGCAATCCAAACCTACATGGTCCAAGTGCATTACATTGGACCTGTGGAGTGCAGTGAGGGGCAGGCTGCATTGCTGTGTTTGCACATCAGCACTGTTACCTCTTTGGCCAGGCACCATGCTACCCTAAAAAAGCAGGACTCACTGGAAAGCACCACAAGCATTAAACTTACTGCAACAGTGTCATGGGCCGGCATGGTGCCCCTAGCAGGTCAAGCCGTGCTGGGATGTTAGATGCGCCATGGACCTTGAGTGGCTTGGGGAAGAGAAGAGCCAGGTTTCGAGTGTCTTCATGTAGGAATGGTGGTCCTCGATGTGGCAGATGCTGCTTGGGAGTTCCAGAGTGTGGGAGCTTGGATGGAGAATGAGGATCCTCCTGTTCTATTGCAACTGAAGGAAGGGGTCACAAGGAGGAGTGCATAATCTAATCTAAGGTTCCTGTAGGGTTGGTAGCCTGTGAGTCAGTCTTGCAGGACTTCAGGGCCTGTCTTCTGTAGGGCACAGTTGGTGATGCACATGGCCTTGAATATGGCATGCCGGCCAATGGGTAGCCAAAGGAGCACCTGAAGGCAGGAGTGATGTGTACACAGTGGGCAAGGGAAAGGATGAGCTGAAGAGTTTTCGATATTTTGGAGCTCATTGAGGTGATAGGCAGGTGCACACAGATAAAGTGAATTTGCATAGTCTAGGCAAGAGAGGAACATTGCCAACAGTGCTGCAACTCAGTGAGTGCATGAGAGGCAGTGGAATAACCACCTAAGGATGCAGAGATGAAGATGATAGGATGTACACACAGTATTGATTTAGTGAGAGATTGTTCTGAAAGTATCCATGGTGTTTCCCACGTTCTTTACTGAGCTGGATGCCATGGATGGGTTGTCAAGGGAGGACGGACATGGGCTGGATTGGGGGAAAAGTACCATTTCACTGCAGATCAGGATCGCAGTTACCAGGATTTAGGTGGATGTGGTCAGCTGTCATGCAGTGGCCTATTTCTGTGAGGCATGGGGCAAGGTCAGGGTGTGGAGAAGCTGGGGCCTTGGGGATCCTGAGGATGATCTGGGTGTCATATGCGTAGATGTAGCAGGTCAGGTCATGTGAGCAGAGAAACATGGGGAGGGGGCTCAAGTAGAGGTTAAATAATAGAGGGGATAAGGAGGCTCCTTGTTGGACCCTGTTGGGGACAGAGCGAGGTGAGAAAAGAAGGGTGGTAGGAGGGTGATTTTTGAATGGTCAGCAAGGTAAGAGGTGGCCATCTTAATGCAGAGTCCCTGATGCCTAGAGAGTGGTGTGTGTCAGTGATAATGCCGTGGTTGCTAGTATCAAAGGCTGCCAATGTGTCAAGGAGGATTAGTGCAGCATATCCTTCTGAGTCTGCTGTACTTCAACCAGTAATTCAAAGCACATTCTTGACTGATCGAGGAGACACGCACACACACAGACATGTAGGACACATCACGACTTCATAGACAGTGACCATCACCCAAACATCACCAAATCGCAACATCCATGCAAACCCTTTGTGTTCCACTGCATGCCAGTATTGGGGTGCAAGTGCCACCAGCCATGACCATGATTAACAGCACACAACCGTAGCTTCTGGTAGAGCTGTTCTGCTGTGATTCCTTCACCACAGCCACCTAAAGCTGTTGCCCCACATTGGGTCATGGATGGCCAGTGTCTAGCAGAGGGTATGGGGACTGGCATGGAAAAAGGGTGATGGGTGGACCTCTCAGGAAGTGCAGGTACTGAATGAGGCAAAATACCTGTAACAACATAGGACATTGGGTTGGAACAGCTAAATTAGTCATTCATGCAGACTACACATATGAGAATGAAAGAAGATTGTAAACTGCACCTTTATGTGGGCAGCTGTAGCAGGTCACAAAACCATGGCAGTTGACTCCACTGCATATGGCCGCATGTCCAGCCCTCCAATGCAAAAAGGCCTTGAGAGAGCAATGGCCCATTACTTCAGGTAACCCACAAAAATAAGGAAAAAAAGTACATCTTGGACAGGGGTAAAAATGAAATAAAGTCCACCCTGGACAGAGACAGGAAAAAATTATAGTAGTCCATTTGGATGGGGTCAAAATAAAAACCAATAATACGCCCACCCGGGGAGGGAGTGAACCAAAGGAAAAGAAACACAGATAATCATATAACCTCTATTGGGCTTATGGACATAAGGGCACAGGAAGGGGAGGTGGCTTGGATCAACTGGGACTGCCAACATGTGGTGGTTCCTCAGGTGGTGGCGCCCTCTGCCCAGGGACTGCCAAAGCCTGGTCTTTATTGGCTAGAATACTCATGTGCGCTCACTCATGATGCATCCAACTGAAGGGAAAGCATCTGTCTCAAGGTGATCATCTCTTGGCAGTGGAGCGACCTTGTGGTCAACAGCTTGTAATGCAGAAAATTCACCATAGTCTCTGTATCACAGCAATGGGATGTTCTATATGCCAATATCTCCAGCTGCAGGCTTCTTTTCTGGGTGACTGCATCTCTATGTTGGGATTCTAGCAGAGATGACATATCAGCCTGCTGGCTTTCAATGTAGGCCTCCACATCCAGTCTGTGGGAGAGCCTTGTGGACTGCATCTCTGCATGGTGTCAATCACCGCTGCTAATGGTCAGAGAGGCCATATGCTGTACATCCCATGCAGCTAATGAGGAGATATTGTTCTCAGCCAGACAATGGAGGTCCCTGGCCATCTCCTGCTGGACACCGCCAGATCAGGTGGTTACACCCATTATTTGCTGCTCCAAATCTGACTCCGGCATGAACATGATCACCACATGAGCGGGCCTACGAAGGCGGCATGCTAATGTACCGTTCTGTCGCAGTGGTACTCCTGTCATTGGCTGCAGGTCTGGAACCCTCTGTTGGACATCAGCCACTTCTGCTAATTCCGGGTAAAGGAATTCCCATTGACTGGAGCTTGTCTTCTGGGTCACCTCCCCGTACTCAGCAGCCCCATCTAGACTACCCATGGAGAACCCTCCATGTCCCTAAGTGAGTCCTCCACATCTGATTCAGCAGCTTCATCTAAAGAGTTTAAAGAGCATAAAGAAGAGTCTGCAGTCCTACAGACCACTGCCTGCAACACGTAGGGATTCCCAAGTGGCACAACAAACCGGCATGGACTGGTGGTCAATTGTGCTTCCCCATCCTCTTCCTCCTCCACCTCCCTATCTACTGTATCATCACCTGCACATAGACAGACAGCAGCATTCAGTGGTATGAATACCTGGCAGAACGTGCATATGTGCATTGCAATACAAACAGACACAAAGGGGCTGATTCATGGAATAATTTGCACCGAAAAACGGGATTTGTGTGCCATTCTGCCCGCAAATCCCTGTTTAACAAATGGGGATTTGAGGGCAGAATGGCGCACAAATCCCTGTTTTTCGGCGCAAATAATTCCATGAATTAGCCCCACAATGTCCAGCCACACATTGTAACTGAGCACGATGTGTGAAAGGCACATATGAATGGTATTCGCTGACCTGGGTAATCATGCCAGGCCATATTAGGCTGTGCTACTTGGCATGGTTGGAGGATCAGGAGTGAGTTGGAATAAAAGCCATTACCAGAAAGTGGTTCACCTAAAAGTGGGAAAGCAGAAGTGGCGGGAGAGCTGCTTTCCTAAAAGGACGTATTCAGGAAGAGAGAAGCATAACCAGCATTGCATGTGGCAATTACAAGTGAAGAATAAACAGCACCAATGTGTTTCATGTGTTCCCTTTAGCAGTAGTCAACGCTGATGTTCCGGAAAGTCAAAAGACTTTGTTGAAGTAAATCATATCATAGAAGTACTTGTAGTAGTAGTAGAAGTTTTAATCAGTCCTGGCTTGCAAGTACACCAGCACAGGCACTATGTAGTGGTAGGCCTGGCTGGTGAGTGGCCCAGGTAGAAGTTATTGAAGTACTATACTGTGGTTGAATTCTGTGAAGAAGAAGCAGAAATGGCAGTACCACTAAAAGACATTGTGAATTGGTGTGGAGTCATCCTGATAAAAACATAACTTTTGTAGATACAGATGAGCTGTGGAAATATCCTTATTATTTAAAATATTTTTGTGTCAGACTTTTTATCACCAGTGGACAGATAATGACTGGTTGAATTTTTGGAACTGTTGCTTCAAGTCTGAGTAAGAGACTTTCTTGGAACAAGAGGAATATTATTATTTGAACTTCGTTGTAAGCTGGGAAAAGACCAATTCTGAACTGTGGAGTGAAAATCCTGTTGAATCTGGGGAAGGGGATTTCACACAGGTTATAAGGAGAAACAGTTAGCAAATGTATACTGAATATAACTGTTGATTTAGATTTGAATTGCTATCCATTACATTGTTAAGAGGTAGTGTGAAAAATTGTGAAGCACAGATTCGTTTTGTTAGAGTGTTTCCTTTAGCTACTTTCACAAGCAGGACATCTTGACTGGGGTAGGGAAAGAGAACCGTTTGTCAAACCATATAAGCTAATAAAATGGCATTTTATGAAACACCTCTACACAGCTGTCCGCCTCACATTTCTGACCCACACAACACCCAGGCTCCGCACATCCCCAAGACAGACAATGGCCGTGCCCCACGCAATGTGCCAACAGAGCTTTGCCTGCTGGGGATGCTCACCTGATCGGCCAAGTTAATTTGTGGACCAGCAGGATGCCTGGACATCAAATGACCTTCGATGACTTGAACCACAATGTCAGGGCAGCCTCTCTGTTTGGATCTCTGCTTTCCACAGGTTGATTTTGTGCACTTGGTTCATCTTGGGTAGGGCTGCTTAGCCGTTGAGACAGGCGTTTACATGCCACCTGCATTGGTACAGTGTTGACTCAAGGGCATGACCCCTCAAGGAGTGCCCCCTTACATTGGTGTCTCTCCCCTCGAAGCAGTGCAAATGCAGAGTAGGCCAGCTGTTCCACAGTGGTCATGTGACGGTACAAGGATGCTGGGCTGACCACAGGAACTAGGCAACACACAGTGGCTATGAGCTCCATGCCCATGCACTTCTTAAGCAATCTCGTTTTACAATTGCAGTCCAGGGCGATGACAGTTCCACCAGTGGTAGCCCACCCTTCCCCACACCAGTGGTGTGGGCCTGTGTAGCAGCTGCCCCCTTCTCACAAAATAAGTGCCTGGACCCAAACTCTTCCTCCCACCCATCCAGCTGGGCTGTTGGTGCATGTGTGACCCACAGGGCCCCCACCCTGCAGCATTGAGCCATCCACTGACACTGAGGTCACACGGACTGGCCCAAAGGTGTGAAGCTCATCCCAGGCAGCCACCTGGGTTCCTGTCGCCTGGCTTTGTGCTCAAATCAGAGGTGGCAGACTGCTACATTGTCATGTTACTTGAGTGGATCATCATTACATGACTGTCTGTCAGTCACATTGAGTAAATTGAGGAGTCCACAGTGCTATTTTTCATTCAACAGCCGACACAGGTCATGTGGTGTAAAGTGCCCATCTTCCCAGCACTGCTCAGGGGTCACAAGTCATTTTGATGGGGTTCAACCCATAGACAGTATTGTGCCACTACAGACCCCAGCACAGTGTTGGTGAATGAAGGCCAGCCCCTGGACGATGGCCGTATGGCTAGCACTGCCTCATGGCCACATGTCCACCTGTTCATTCGACCAGTTCCTTTGGCCAGACCCAACTGCTCATGCGGCCTGGCCAGATGGCCTGAGTCACAAACGGGCCCAGCCATGCCCCACATTTGTCTGCAGCCAGACTCCATGGACCCCACATTGTACATGCATTGTAGTCTGTGGTAAGTGTCTCCCTGTGTGACGGACATATGGAATGGGAGCTTGAGGGGCTTCTCTGTGCTGGTACTGGGACACCTGTGCAGGAGTGACTCCTTGTGGCCATCCGGTTAGTAGCCTTTCCCACGCTACATGTCCATGCAAACAGACAAGGTGATAATGCAAGACAATTCTATGGTGTTAGCGAGACATGTGCCCAGGTGCACCTCCCATGGCCCTGGCTGCGGTCACATTTGCGTCACTTTGACGTTGTGTCATTTCATGATTTCTTGCAATGTGTTTGCTGCCACACGTCAATGTGCTTGGTTGACATCAGTGGTCGAAGTGGGCGGGAGCGGTTGGGAGCGGTGCTCCTATACTATTTAAAATTACGCTTTACCGTTCCTATACTTTTTATTTTTTTAAATAAACCATTCTGGAATAGTTTTGTTTGAAAATAAAAGTGTAGGAAGCAGTTGAAGCTTGCACTGCACTGAATATTAATTTAAACAGCAGGTGCATTTGTTTGGGGGTTTGTATTGTGCGTGGGAGGGGGTGTTGCGATGGGGTTTGTAGGGAGCAGGGCAGGCCAGCAGGGAACATTGTTCCACTGCTTCTTTTCATACACTTCGACCACTGGTTAACATGTGCATGTGCCATGACTGTGACCTATTGTTGTCCATACCCTTGTGTGTCAGTATTCATGCTGATTGCATTGGCATGTGTCAGTGTGTCAGTTGCTGGTTGACTTGCGCTATATACATGGTACTGTCAATTTTGTGTATCAAAGGTGACTGATGTCTGTTTTCTTTGTGCCCCTTTCCACAGTTTCTGCTGCTGGTGAAGAGAGTGAAGTAGTGCTGTGGAACAGGGAAGCAGGAATAGGGCCACTAGACCAAGGCGCACACCCCAGCCCCTCATAGTTCACACCTCCTCTCCTGAGAATGATGTGGGATGCGGTAGCACCAGTACTGTCAGGTGAGGCTGCTGAAGGAAGGTTGAGGTGGAAGAAGTGGCCATTACAGCCCAGCCCATGGGGTCAGGTGGGGGCATCTACGAGGGTGTTCAGGCTGCACCCCTGACCCAGAGACATGATTATGTGCAGTCCACCATGAATGGTTCGACACAACCTACTGTCCCTGGGCCATCTGCTGCAGCAGTGAACTCCTTCCACGATGCTTCCACCCAGATCGATACCCACTAGCGGCTGATGAGGCCATCTGAGTTGTGGTGCAGCTCCTGCTGCCAGGTATCGCCAGGCAGACAGCAACTATTAGTGATGCGTTCATGTCTCTCACATGGATCTTGTGCAGCATAACAAGCAGGTGGCCTTCTCCCAGACCCGTTTGGCACATGCACTGCGCTCTGGTCATCTCTCTGGTCTGGCCACTCCAATGGCCCCTTCCTCCGCTTCCTCCTCTTTGATCCAGACGACCTCCAGTCCAGCATCTGTTCCACCTACCACCACGGCCCCATGTGCAACAGGCCCAACACCAATGCCCTGTCTGGTTGTGCCATAATCCCTGCCTGAGATGGAAGTCCCTACACCAGTACATGAGCTGATCACTGAGCCGGCCCACATGCACGCACAGGGACATGCAATGGAGGAACAGCAGGCACTTGAGGACAGTGCACTTGCCATATTCCCCGAACGGCAGTCATCTGGTAGAGGGCATACTTGTAGAGCTTGCATTCTGCCCAGCAATAGCCAATGTTGACCATGAGGAAATAGTTGGTGCATGGCTATACCAGCCAGATGAGGCAAGAAGGCACCCAGTTGGCCAATGTGAGGCAGGAGGCACACAGAGGACACCTGCAGGCCACAGAGACTGTCTATCATCAGTATCAGAGGCAGCTGGTTGTGGAGAGGCAGCAGGCTAGGGAGGGAGCGGTGATGGTGGCCAGCGCCTAGGTGGTGCAGTGGCAGGAAAGGTGGCAGGCTACCATCTTGCAAGACATTTGTAGGGCAGCACAGGAGACTGAGAGTCAGATGTTGGCCACCCTGCAAGCCTTCCAGGAGGATGTGCACTGTGAGTCAGCCCTGATGAAGGCCTAGTCGAACATTGAGGATGAGTAGCCCGCTGCCATTGTATATAGTTCCATATCATAAGGTTTCATTTTGAACTTTTTTACCTGTGTATCCATGGACATGTTTTACCCTTCTCATCATTTTGGTGTAAATAGTGTATTGTCAATACAACTTTTCACTATGTTCATTGCACGTTTCTTACAGTCTCTTTTTGTGCAGATTTACTTTTTCAATGTTCTGCCAGTTCATGTGTTCTATGACAGTCATGTGAATTTGGGACTCAGTGTATGTGTCCTGTTTTTACTGTGATGTTTGCTGGGGGACATGTGTGCATGTTACTTGTGTGTGGTAGTTTTAGCATCCATGCTCAATGACCATGGATGGGATCTGTAGATGGGGGGGGGGTGCAGTGCATTGTATTCACATTGTTTGCAGCTTTGTCCTGCACATCTGTTGCTTGCCTACATGCGTGCTTTGCAATACAGGCATGTTGTTGAATTGTGTACATGGTTTGGATGTGTGTGTGTGAGAGTTGTATGATGTAGTTGAGACTGAACTCCATTGCTTTATTATGTGTTCATGTGTGTTTGGTGATGGTGTTTGACATGGTTGTATTCTTTGGATTGACTTGCACATGTGCACATGTGTTCACATGTAGGATTTGGGCCAATCAGACAACTCGAGGGGGCAATGGCTGATTATCTTATTCCATTCATTGTGTCGGGGTACTGCGGGTGTGCTGTTGTTGAGTTATTCTTGTAGGTGTGAAGATTTTTTTGGTGTGTGATTTAATGGTGTGCATACAGAGATGGTTATTGTGATGTGTAAGGTGTATGCATTTATTTATTTATTGGACATGGGTATGGCACCTATACGCATGTGTTTCCAGGAGCCACAAGACAAGAAGGGGGGGTGGGGTGGAATATCATAAGAAAACAACAAGAACAAAGAAACAGTTATATTGGTCTTGTGACAATCCTACCGTGCAAGTGCAGAACAAGGTGATAAGTGCAAGAGGATGTGGTGGATAAAGTGAGAAGTGCAAGAGTGGGGATACCGCCAACCTCCTGATGAAGCCCCTTCTTGCCTTAAACCAGTTACTTACTTTGAAACACTCCTTGTTATTCATTGCAGCTATAACTGCTAATTCTGGCACTATAGCCATGCTGTCTTGTTTATTTGTTGTTAAAACGTGGCTTCTAAGCGTACTTAAAATTATCGGTACTTGCAATCTGGCTAGATTTGGATTGATAGCCCTCCTTGTTACTTCGGTTATCCCTATAATGCAGTAAGTGTTCCTCCTCGTGCGTATTACAAATGCATTTATGTACCGTTCTTCTCGATTGTAGGTATATAAACATCAAACAAGGTATGTCTTATAAATTACACGGCCATTGTTCTTCATAATTACTTTATTTTCCTCTTATTGAAATACCACTGAATATAGGAGTTTGAACCATGATATGTTTTCAATAAAAATTCGCTCAATACAAATACAAGTTAAAAGAAAAACAGTATAAAAAACCTGGACAATTCATGCATAACTTTTCAGTTTCCTATTAGATACTGCCTACATTATTTTCCTTCCGAAAGATAAATGTATTTGTAGGTTCATAAAACAAGAGGATAATAACATCAAAGTTTGAAACACAATATACTTAGTGAATCATTGGCTAATGATGGTACAGTATTACATCATTAATTACAAATAGACACACGCATATACCATAATGATTGTATATTTCTCTTGCACAATCTACCAGCCGATGCCATTCTGATTTCTTGAATAGTTAATTGGTTGAATCCAAAGATGGTGCAGAAATAGCTATCCAAAAAACATTTCTAGATGCACCAAAACCAGACAATGTGAGGGCCAGGATTGGTAAAGAAAACTCCTGTAACCTGCGGACATGTATGGCATGTTCTTAACACTACCTTCACAGTGCTCAGAATGTGACATGCACGTTCTGACAACAATCAAGCAATAAGCCACAAGCTGGAGGAGTGGCATTACTGTGTCTGGTAATGCCCCAGGGCCCATAGTTATGACTGAAGTGAAGGTCTTAACACAGGCCCCTGGGCATTACTTGAAGTAGTAATGCCCACCCAGTGACAGGCTTATTGCAATTAGTACTCTGGCCCGTGAGCCCGGGTACTAATAGCATCTATTTCAGTTGCACGATTCTCTGGCATTTAGCAACCCAAAAAAATAAAATAAAATGGCCACCATGCAACAGGATAAAAAGCCTGTTCTCCCTGTCCATGTCAGCCATGTAAAAGAGTAAAAGAAAAAAGGTAAACAAAGAAAATTGCCACCATGGAACGGAAGAACGGACTACATGTAGTCCCTTCTGCTTTTCCTTTGCGCCATTAAAAAGATAGAAAAAAAAGAAAACAGATGAAATGGCCACCATGGGACGGGGTGACGGGGTGAAGAGACTACACATAGTCCCTCCTCCTTTTGCATGGCGGCCACAGGGAAGGAACACCGAGAGACGCAGCAGCAACCAATGCCTAGTCGGGCTGGTAAAGGACCTGGCGAGGGCCAATCAGATCATTTGTAATAATCTGATTGTCGCTCATTTCACTTAGCACTGTAGGAAAATGCATGCAACTGTAAAGGTGTTCAACATAGTTACAACACTGTCACAGTTAGCCTTCATATGTCTTTGCAAAAACTAACGTATTGTCGGTACCACATATGCGCAAATTAGTAATCTGTAGTTCACAATGCTGTAGAGAGACGGGGGCAAGAGAGGGGGGGGGTGGATGTGGTTAGGAATGGCATAGGCCCAACCTAATCTCTAATATTTTGTCTCTGCTATTTACAACAACCTATGAACAGTTTATAAGCAAATCACAGCCCTATAGATTGCGACATGGGCCACTCTGCCCTGGTATTCTTCAATGATGGGGCCAAACGTGGTTTATGAAAAGAAGGATTATATAGGATTGTATTATTGTTCTGCATCCATGGTAGCCGCTCATGAAATGAAATATGTATTGAGTGGCTCATTTTCTAATACTGCATCGCCCGACAGCCATGCTAAGCTCTTGTTATTTTAACCAAAAAGCATGACCATATTCTTGGACTTATTTAGGTTAATGTCATTTACATCACTGTGATGTTCAAGTGCAGCCAATGTGATCTGCAACCCAATTGGAAATTGATCTAGAATGACTTGGTCATCTGCATGTGATGAAGCCTGAATGGCAGCAGACCGTAGCGTGGGTGAGTGGAATTTCACTTGCCTCATTACCTTGAGCATGCCAAACACAAATAAATTAAAATTAATTGGGGCCATAGAACACCTGTGCTCGAGACATCCTGTTATCAGGAGTTCATTTCATACAGTCCTCCTTATAAAACATGACTTAAGCAACCTTAACAGTCCTACGTGAATCTCCCAACTGGCAAAGTTTCCTTGTTCACTTTTGCTAAAAGGCAAGGCAAAAGCAACACATTTCACATTGAGAGGTCCTCCTGCCTGCTCGTAAGCACAAAAGTGATGGGTGGAAGGTTTCGAATAAATCTGTACCACTAGCGTTGCTCTGGGCAACCTTCCACACCACCGTTTTTTAGCCCGTCTGCGCCATTGCAAAAAGGGTCCAGCCATATGCAAATCAGTCAGATACTGCCACCAATGGTAGCAGCCCAGCCCAAACTGCTAGGCCAGGTCCCCTCTGCACGGAAACATAAGTAACCCCAGACATGTTTCGGCCTTGTTGGGCCTCCTCAGTGAGGTGCAGCTTGGTTCCCTATGGTGCAGCGAGCACAGCCCTCAAAGCTAATAGTATCAGGGCAATGGAACATGCAGGACTGACTGTCCCTTTCACAAAACAGATTGCAGATGGGGAACGATTTTACTTTACTCAGTCAACTAGCTGACATCTCTAAGAAGACATTTGGTTTCAAAACCCATTCAGAAGTGCCATTATCCTATAACAATTAGGCCTGGATTTTGGATCTTATTTATTGAAAGTGAACAATGCCCTGCCTTTCAATGAAGTCAACACAGTGTCAGTCCCTTTCACTGCCTCAAGCACTCAATGAAATATTGTTGCCCAACAGTGAATACAGTGTTTCAATTCAAATTGGAGATCCCACCTGGTCTGGCGACCCTATACGCTTTTAAGGAGCAATGAGATTCTTCACTTCTTCATCTTCTGATCGTAATGACTTTACTTCCTGCAACTTACACGTAGCCCTTTTAGTACACACCTGGTCATAATTACAAATGATCTACTTAATCTACACAGGCTTCAGAATTTTCAATTCTCCAAGTTCTCTTCCTGGATCTTTTGTGTCTGGGACTATTTCCCCAAAGCCCCAGACATCCCTTCTCTGAAGTTCATCATTTATTAATTCTTAGTCTGTTAAAGATCCTCTATTTTAAGCAGTAGTTATCAAGGTTGTACATATTTTTTTTTGTTTGCTTTATCCCTGCCATGCCTACAAGCTTAACAAACGTATCAAGCTATGACAGCTGAAAATCCCTTCCAAGGAGTTGCCATTGCCTAAAGAAAGCGACCATTCACAAAGCTATGTTAGCATGTGGCGTGAGTTTTTGCAACTCATTCTTTGTGGCCACTATACCTAGCATCTATTCCCTAACCACATCACAAATGCACACACAATATTCCTCTTCTGCACCATTGCACAACTCTTACATGAGGAGTCACATACATTGTTTATGTTTTTCCTGCACCCTCTGTTGTTCGTGCAATCATTGCCAGCCTCTTCAGAGACTAGCAACCCTCTTCCTCTTCCTCTAACCCGCATAAATGAGTATTTCTCAGTGTTATCAATCACATTAATTTCTGATCTAAAGATCTCAGCACAAAAAGTTATTGTTTTCAAAACAATGTGTATTGAGCACACAAGTAATACACAGCCGACATTGGCTGAATGACTTTCATGCCCAAAATAATCCAGCAATAAAAAGACAATACCGTCAACAAAAAAATCTGTAAGAACAGATTCAGCAATTGCAAACCAACAATAATTACACATAACATTGTTTAATATGGGTGTATTGTTAAAGTTATGAGTACACAAAGCAAGTATCAAATGAAGGTTGCATAGTAGGATCTTGGGCAAATGTCGGTGCAGAGTAGTGTTTTAAAAACACAAAGAAACCATCACAAGGACACAACCAAGTGTAAACACACTCGATGTAGTGGAAAAACACCTGATAATGAAAACACAGGGGTGGTCAGGAATGGGGAAACCTGTCACAATTATTTGAGTAGTATTAAAGGTGGACCAAATATCTCCATAGGTCCCCAGTGCATCTTTCTTCACGTGTGAGATATTTTTCTCTTGCTGACAGCATTCAGACCCTCAATACACACATCACATGAATAAAGTTTGTTTGATTGTCAGTGCAGCAGAGAACACACCCACGAATTACATAATCAGGCATCTGGACAGCACACCTCATATAAGTCAGTCAGTCAATATTTTTATTCAGAATTCACAAATTCCATAAAACAAAGAAATATACATCCTTATTATCATATACAAAAGCAGGCAGGTTACAAAAGTTATTACAACAAACTTAAAACCGATCTCTGCTAAAATCATCTAATACAATTCGGTAGTTCAGTAGATTTAGATCAAATTCTCCACGGCTGGTGCAAATAAGTATGGCACAGGCTATAACATGCGTGTCAGATTTTAATGCAAAAAAACCTGCATCTCTTAAAACTAGTGTTATTCGTATAATATGTGGGTATGCCGGACAGTCCAGAGCATGTTGCCAACACTGCGCCTAACTGAACACAGTTAAAACATGCTCCGTAATCAAGGAACTGTCTGCCATATGGTTACTCCATATCAGATATTACCCTTTTTTGTTAGAAGTAATAATCATGTGATTACGATTGGAAATTATGGACAATTCCATTGATTCCCTTTGATCATGAGTGAGGAATTGTGTGCGTAAAAAATTCTCAGCATATAAATATAGATAGTAAGTATTGAGTGGAATAAAATGAGCCACCATTGATTGTTTGAGTGAGCTCTTAACATATTTGAGCCACGGTATGGCTGGAGCTCCTTTGTTAGACATCTTGGTGAATATGAACTGCGTCAATTCTGCTTAAGGATTTGACCAAAAACATAACCAATGTGCCAATGGATCGTCTTCTGAGAAGTCCAATCCCAATTCCCTTCTGGACCCCTAAATTCATTGAGAACTTGGGGAATCTTAGTATTTTTTTCAAGAAGCCATTTTCTATCATTTGTAATTCAAAAAAGGTTTGCATACCCCCACAGGCAAGCAACATAATTTGCAGTGGCTTTAACCTTTACTATTTAGAATGCCCAAGTAATCAAACTCATTTACCTTTGGTACACCAATGTTATTGCTGATCATTCTTGCAGTTTTAACCGTCTTCTTGCTCCAAGAGCAGTCCAATATTGCCGACTTGGTTATGTTTGCATGGTGGTGTAGCTCGTTCAGCAAATCAGTCTATGTATTAATTATTCACTTTGTGCTTTTGGAGTGTGAGCTAGTAGTGCAGTATCATCAGCATATGCTAACTCCGGAAAATACAACAGATCTATTTTTGGCTGCATTGCAACCCAAAATACCTTGTGCAGGCCAATAAGGTAGATCAAAAATAGCAGAGGTGCCAAGACACAGCCTTGGCACACCACAGATGTAATGTGAAAACAAGATGTGCAATGACCTGTACTTCCACTCCCAACATCAGCCTGATTATCATGATGAATATTCCTAAGAATGTCTAAAATGACAGTTGATTTAATTTGTTCCTATTAACTTTGTTGAATGTGGTGCTCAGGTGCATGAAAGCCAGATATGCAGGTTTTTGTTTGATAACTAACAAATGTGCAATGGGTAGATACAGATTCATAGTTTTTTCTGTAGTTCTGTAGTTTCCATCCCCCGCCAAAATCCCAGCTGAGTATTTGAAAGAATGTTGCTTCCGTCTGCCCACCCCGTCCCCAATTTTGTCAGCAGACAGCGACAAGATATCTTGAAACTCGTGTCTAACATTGAAATAGTTCTATAAGATTTTGATGAGCTCCTGTTGCTCTTTTTGAATATCGGGACAATAAGTACTTTTCGCCAGGAATCTGGAATTCTTCCTGCAGCCAGTATGGCATTAATTACCAAGGTTAGTAGCCCAGATCCCAGACTTCACTGAGATCTTGAAACAGATCAGCTGGCACGGTTGTGTGAATGTAGTTGGATAGTCTCTGTTACCTCCTTTAGGGAGAAAACCGAAGGAACAACAATTTTGGAGCAGTTCTTTTTAGTACTACTATGTCCTCTATTTGACACATATGGGACTACTTCATGCATGCTGTCTGACTATTTATAAAGAGTTACAAAATAATAAATTCATTCATGATCTATAACAGATACTTCTAAGCCAGTGCTCAGACGATTATGCTGTGGGCCATTGGCCCCAATGTCCCAACATTTCTTGGAATTTTCCTCGATCAAAGCTTCTTCCAAGTGTCGCCACGCCTTATTTTCCAGCTCTACTTTCCTGTTGGCACCATATAAGAGCTCATCCCAATTCAGGACACTCTTCCAGAAGTTTGCCACCTATTCATACCCCACAAAAATTTGAAAACATGTACCCACCTCATTCTGGCAAGATCAACATACATTAGAGGCACAAAATGTTCACCTCAATAATCTAACAGGAACCAATCAAATTGAGCAATATTTTTGTGGGGGCCAGTCAACCTTTATACTGTTTGAGCTCAAACACATTTCACACCTGCCCACAACATCAACACAGGTCCCCAATGTCAAGTGCCAGCTCTAAAAAACGGTATTGATGGATTCATCATCTGCAAGTCATCCTGACCAGTAGCTTCCATAAGGCTAGAGGCAGACAGACAACCAGTCTTGGAAAGAATACATAGAGCAGCAGCTCCCTGAAAATGTACATTCATCAGCATGATCAGCCTTTCAGACAGGCCCAATAGTGAAGAAAACCTACAGATTTCTGGCTGCTCTCATTTGCATTTAAATGTAAGGGTCTCACAAGACAGTGAGGAGACATCACTCACTTTATATAATCCAGTCTTGCCCTATCATATCCAGTTCATTCTTTTCCATATCTCAAAAGCTGGATTTCCCAGAACTTCCCCACATAGAACATTTTCTGCCATATCCGGAACCGCTCACTTATATTCTGCAATAGTAAGGGCCACTGAGGGAAGCGAAATACATTTGTCTCAATACAGACGTGCCTTTAACCTAGTGACGGTACCATTGCTTCCTTAATATTGACATATCCAGGTATAGTGTTCCCCCTCTTTTAACAACACTATGTAGGCAACTAAGAGAGAATGCAAAAAAGGATACTTTCTAACTTTTGGAAACTTCAGGATAACAGAAAACCACATCCTTGAAACACCTTGAGAGGAAGCGGATTGAGATTACCATTTTTGTGTCCCTTTCCCTATGAAATTCTTTTAAATCTTTTAAAATGACGTATGCACCTTGTGCTGTAGAGTACGGGTAACACGCTAAAGCCATGTATAACTCTTGGCAGATGGGTCATATTGATAATATTGATTTTACCCCATAAAGTAAGGGAGAGTTTACATGAATGCTTGCCATTTAATTTACACTTATCCGGGCCTATATTAATATTATCCTTCAGGAAAACTTAACATCTCTAGTAATTCAAATAACTAGGCATGTCACTCTCCTTTCTGCCAATGTACTGCTCAGATAGAAAAAACGCTCTATGACAAGAAATAGAAACCGTGTAGGCCTCTGTGCTGTTCATGTTGATGATCTCTTTCTAAGGGTATAGCAACATTAATGAAATGTGGAGACATAATCAGAAAAATTCCTTGGAACTACTTTTTAAGAACAACTATTAATTCAGCACAGTACATAAGGTATATCAAATAGAGAGGCATGTTTGGCAAGATATCTGAACTAATGAGACATAGTGACATGAGTACTACTGGTAAATAACTTACTCACTAGAGGAGATCACCACATACCGTATTCGTAATTAACCTAATGGCATGCCCATGTGACTTAGTATCAGTTTTTGTGTATGTGCTATGGGTGAGCACCAGGACTAACCTGACAGAACATTATCAAATATAGTATAACTATGCCTATAGGCTATTTTGATCCCATATCTGATATTTAAACCTAACTCTCTCACCTGTTGAATTTTTTCGGGAGATCTTGTTCTTGGTTGATATTGCTCCAATACTGCAATCAGTCAGAATCGGAGTTTAACATGCACATGGTTATTGGCCCAGCCTTGTGAAAGACCTATAGTAGGGGTAAAATATGTGTTGGCACAAGGGCTGCACAAGGGCAATTTATTGAAAACTAAAGCATCTTATTCCTGCACATTTGATGGCTATTGTTTGAATGCTATATGCATTAAATGTGTGTATATGAGATACTAGACACAAGGACAACTATTTAAAGGTCAAAGCAAAGTCATTGTGATTATGACACCTTGTTAATGTGTTGTAAACTCATGCAATATATTGGTCCTCTGAAACCGTATTTTTGCAACTGACACCAACTCATGAATTAAATTGAGTGCTATTCAGCTCTTACACTTATCTGGTCGTATTAGGCTTTTCTTTATGTGGTAATACCTAGGCTGTTGATACTACCTGCTTTTGTGCATGGAGCATGGTGTAATGTGTAAAACTCTTTCTAAACATGTTAGAATATATATTAGGACCACCTTGCAGGTAATAAGAAATAACCGATAAGTGAAGCAGAGTTCCTGGTACATATGTAATAATTGGTGAGCTATCGACAGACACTCTGCCATTCAACAGCTTCATGCTATATGACACAAATAAGGGGAGACTGTATGCTGATTGCTTGAGTTTGAAAACAGGATCAGTAATATCCCAGATCTCATTTAACAAGTATTTCACCATATCATGTGTTGAGGTGCATATGCTTCTTGCATTCAGATCACCAGTCAGCATAATTTGCTCCTCCGGAATCAAGTTAGTAATATACTGTAGAAAAATAAAGAGTCTAGCTTACCCCAAACCATCTTCAAAGCAAATGGAGCTGTGGGAGGATATACATTAATCACCCAACTATTTGAACTATAACTATTTATTGTTTCAAGGCACAATTAGTCTACAAAAATATATGCACTGACATTGTGTGTGGAGACCATCATGATCTTCAACAACAAGGGAATTCCAATTGCTAATCTCCTTTTAGGTCTAACCAATGGTTTTGGAACCTGTGTAGAGATCACAGGGAATACCACTCACTCAGTCAAGATCTTCTAATGCCCAAATCTCCTTGATACAAATAAATCACAAGAGGATACAGAATCGAAAAAGTCAATTTGGCTAAAGTGGCTAAAGATGATTGCAACATTCCATGAGATAACAGAGAGGAGTGGGGGACTAATTTCATTGGAGATTCCGCTGGCAATCAAGACCATCGTTGTCACTGCCTCCATTAATTTCCTCTACTTTAGGAATTAACTCAATTTTATTTCCACACAGTGTGGACCTCAACTGCATAAGCACCACGGAACTCCAAATAAACAGTAAACATATCAAAAAAGAGGGAACCCATACATTCACATTCTAACTCAATTCCCACAGATGCCAGAGGAACATTTAAATAGTGATCACACTATGATCAATAAGCTAATAACTATGTTTGGCAATTTATATATAGAAGACATGCAGTATTTGACCTGTGCAGTGGAAAGGATGGCTTGTTACACAATGACTTACTAAATCTGAGACTCATTTTATTGATTGTACAATGGGTGATAGATCATTCTATCCTACAGCAGACTGCATACCAGCAGGGCCAGAGGAATTATCTAATACATTGTCTTTCACCTTATCAGATATTTTGTTTGTCGCTGTGCAGATTTTGATACAGATCAGAAGCCGTCGAGGACCATTGGTATAATTGATCATTTATTCAGAAATGTACTTCTTCTTAAAGTTACTACATTGTCGAGTTAGTGTGTGAGTGAGGGTGGCACATATTGCGTTTATGTGTAAGGGGGTGAAGTGTCTGTGGAGTTTGATGGTGTGTGGGGTTAGAAGATTTAGAGTTAGGGGCGGTGGGTCGGGACTAATTGTGCAGGGGTAGGGTGTATTTTGAGTTGGTGGTGTATGTTGGGGTGAACAGACTGGTAGTGAGGGAGCTGTGTGTGTGGAGGGGTGTAGTGTGATTTGGCAGTGTTAGTGTGCGTGAAGTTATGTTGGTGTGGAAGTGTGTGAGGACAGTGTGGATGTGGGGATGGGGCTGTTGGATAAGCGTTTGGGGTCATTGGGTGTGAGGGGACCATGTGCGTGGGTACAGTGTGTGTGTGTGTGTATGTGTGTGTGTGTGTGTGTGTGTGTGTGTGTGTGTGTGTGTGTAAGCGTATGTTTGGGGGATATGCATACATATGGAGCAGTGTGCATGTGGGGTGCAATGTACATGTGGGGGGACAGCGTGTGCAGATTTGTAGTTAAAATGTGTGTGTATGTGTGGGCAGGGTCCATTTGTAGGGGAAGTGTGTGTTTATGTCTGTGGGGGCAGTGTGTTTGGCCAGTTTGTGTGTGTGGACAGTATAGCGTGTGTGCAATGTTTGTGATGCCGGCCAACATGTGTAAGTCTGCATGGTAGAATGTGTGTGGGGGCAATCTGTGCAGAGGGTTTCATGTTGGGTCAGGCAAACGTTTTTTGTGGGCATTGAGTGTGCTTCGGGAGTGTGAAAGGCCAGTGTTTTGGGGTTTGTGTTTGATAACAGAGCGTGCATGTATGTGGACAGTATGTTGTTTGGGGGTTAGAGACTGCCTGAGTGGGCGAGTTGTTTTTGGGGACAGTTTGCATGGGGGTAAGGTGTGGTGGGGCAGTGTATGGGGTCAGAATGTTTTGGGCAGTTTGTGGGGGAGATCATTGTGTGGATGTGTGCGTGCGTGTGTTGTGAGGAAAATGTGTTTTATCTCTTTACGTTAACTGATATTTGTTCTGCACTTATCACTACCATAGTGGTATTACTGCCCCTGATCTTTATGGGAACTATTTGTGTTAATGAGCAATGGATACATATATGTTTGGACAGTGTGTGGTTTTGTGTGTGTGTGTGTATTTGGGCAATAGGCATGTGGTATTTTGTGTGGGCAATGTGCGTTCCAAGACTGTGTGTGTGGAGGTCAATGGATGTGGGGAGGGGGTCAGGGTGTAGTGGGGCAGTGCATATCTAGGTGAAGTGTGTATGAGGGAGTTGCAGTGTGTGTGTGGACTGAGGGAGTGGAAGTGTGTCTGTGGGGTGAGGGGATGTATTTGCATTGTTTTATTTGACTGGAATTCATATAGCGTGTTTTACAATAATTAAATAAAATGTACAAAATTAAAAATAAACAAAATAGGGTATGTACTCAGAAGGCAGCTAAAAGGTGGTAAGAGAAGACAATAAATGAGCATATATGCAAGAACAAAAGACACGGAGAAGAACACATGTCTGGTGGAAGAGTAGTCTAGATTTTGGGGGCAAGAAGAGAGAACGATCAGAATCGAGAGGGAGTGCAGGACAGTGAGGAAAGAGACAGGATGGACAAAGAGACTTAGAGGGGGAGTAGGGAGAGATCAGAGGGGAGAGATAGGGAGGGAAAAGACCACAATAACACTTAAATACAAGGCAAAGAATATGAACTAGGAACCGAAAGTCAAAAGGAAAAAGTATGTGTTTGGGGGAGTGGCAGTCAGTGTGGGGGAAGTGACAGTGCATGTGGGGACTTGTATGTGTGTGTTGGCAGGCAGAGCGTGTGTTAGTGGGGGAAATGTGTGTGTGTGGCACTTTGTCTAGGAAGTGTGTGGGTGGCAATGTATGTGGGCACAGTGTGTGTATGTGTGTGTAATAGACAGTGGCCCTCATTACGACCCTGGCGGAAAGCGACTGACCGGAGCGCCACAGCGTAAATAGCGTTTCCGCCATTGCACGAAGGAGCAAAGTGCGGCCCATTCCGACCCATCGGGCACGAGCACCACGGCATGGCGGAAGTGCAAAGTCCGCGATGGCGGAAATGACCCCAAAACGGCCCACACCGCCGCCGTACGGCGCCCTAGGTGCAATACCGCCACCCCTCTTAGCGGTCACCGCAGTGTGCGCCTACCGGAAAGTACGGTGCCCGGAAATATACGGAAACGGAAGTTAAAACATGGGCCCGGAACGGGAAACATCCCGGCGTACACCTATAAATACACTAAAACCACACAACCACTAAAATCACTACCCTGAAACACACCCCAACCCGTCAACCACCCTAGCGAAACCAAGAATAATGGGAAAAGCAGCGAAGAAAGCGTGCGACCGCAAGCGGCAGGTCCACTTCTCCCGTGAGGAACTCACCGTGCTAACAGAGACCCTCCAGGAGAATGCTGCCGTCGTCTTCTGCACGCAAATGACCAGGACGGCACTTGCAAACAAGAAGGCCATATGGGCTCTGGTGGCACAGCGGGTAAGTGCGGTGGGGACCGCACCCCGCACCCCACAGCAATGCCGCAAGCGATGGGACGACCTGCGGATACGCGTCCGCAGCATACTCTCTGCCAACCGCAACATTGCCACAGCCACCGGGGGAGGTCCTGAATCAACCATCAAGTTGACCCCCTGGGAAGAAATCTGTGCCTCCACCATCGGAATGGAGAGCATAGAGGGAGTCGGAGGGATGGAGAAAGGAGTGCAGACATCCGAAGATACAGGTAGGTGGGCCAGAAAAAACAATGCCAAATCCACACAGTCCATCCATGTGAAGTACCATGCGTCCACATAGTGCACAGAAACACATGTCCAGGAGAACGTCCACACACATCGGCCTGATAGCGCACGTTAAAACCCACAATAAATACATAAATAATTAAAAACCCCTAATACACGCACTACACGTGCAGCAGGCACACCCTAACTGCAGGCTGCCAAACAACTGCACCCTCACTCCACACACAAATCAAAGCACCTCCAAGGCCCCGGCCCAAATCACCCTCAGGTACCACCCCAATGCATGTGATACAATGCCATTCCAATTCCCACAGACCCACCAATAACCCTCGCCCTCCTCTACTCCACCACAGGGTCCGATCCAAACGACGAGCTACAGGACACCCCTACCAGCACACCTGCAAAGAGGGCCAAGACCAACGGCCAGAGACCCTCCACCTCAGCTGCACGCATCAAGACACGGCAGCAGCACAAATCAGGTGGCAGCACAGAGGAGGGAACATCAACAGGCACCCCAGCAGCCAGCATGCCCACAACACCACCACCACAGGTCCCCCCAATGGATGCCACAGAAGGCACTGCCTCCGGTGGCAGCAGCACCATAGGTGACACCCCATTGATGGCAGCATGCTCCGACACAGAAAACGGGGATGCCGAAGTCAGATCCATCCATGACCTGTCCCAATCCCCCTGTCTGTCCCATCCCGTACAACATGAGGATACCACGCAGGGGCACCCACAAGACGACGACTGGCCATCCCCCACAAGCCCTGTGGCAAGGCAACATGAGGACAACAGCCCCTCTGTGACACCCCCGCAAATGGCCTTGGCCCAGCAGAGGCAACAGTCCCTCGACCAGCTGATCGAACAACAGCAGCAACTGGCCACGCTCCTCAAGGACCATGCTGATGAATGTGGGGGCACTAAGGCAGACATAGAAACATCAACTGAGACACTTAGGGCACAAATCGAGAGTAGCACCG